>NC_138888.1:63636746-64236746 GCF_965194825.1 Balaenoptera physalus
GATTGGGATTGGCATGTACATCTACTATATATAAAATAGATTACTAATAAGGACCTACTGCATAGCACAGGGAACTCTACTCAATACTCTGTAATGGCCTATATGGGAAAAGAATCTAAAAAAGAGGGGTATATATATATGTATAACTGATTCACTTTGCTGTACACCTGAAACTGACACAAAAGTGTAAATCAGCTATACTCCAATAAGAAATATAAAAAATAAAATGCAGGTACCTACGCATCAGCTCAAAATTATGACTGAGAATTTGGGGAGGTTTGGCCCTGGAATATTTCTGGTTTGAGATACATTGTTCCACTGGATTCAGAGTAAAAATATTCAGGTTTAATTAGTTCATTTTTATTAAACTGTCCTCCAAAATTCAATATTTGAATTTTTATGACCCATCTGTGCTATTTATTTCTTTCAAATTGAGCAATTTGAAATAAATTAAAAATTTTAAGTAACATGATTGTAATAATTATATTACCATAGTGCCTTTTAGTGTAAAGGAATAATGACCATTCATACAAGTATCATAGTAATAGCAAGTATGTGTTTTAGGATATAGTATGCATCTGTGTGTATATTGCCTCATAAAATTCTCAACAATTCTATAAAAAAGAAATTATTACCTCAATTTATATTTGATGACTCTAAGCCTTGGAAATAAAGTAAATGTTTGATTCTTGGTCTTTATAACTCCAAAGCTTTTCTCTTCACTGCTGAGCTGTATTATGCATTATACATGTTCCCAGGTACTGATTGGATAGAAAAGTTGCCTAAATCCATCTTGAGCATTAGCAGAGCCACCCAGTGTGCTGCACTCAGATGAGATGTATCAGTTACAAGATGAAGGAAGATTTATTCATATAAAAATAACACTGAATATCTAATAGACAATGAAATTGAACAAATAACTTGAATGTCATTTCATCTAATCAATCATTACATGTGGGCATAGGTTTATTATTTGAAATATTTGACTGTTTTCTATTCATTCCTATATCATTTTATCTAAAATAATGAAAAGTATTTTGATCATTTTGTAAATTCTGGTTCCCCAAGAAAAATAGAAGTTCAAGGGGATAAAAATACTAATTAGAAATGTAACATAAATTATAATTCTAAACTCTAGTGATTGTATGTAAAGTTTTGTTAATTATAGAGGTTCCCCCAGACATTTAGTGAAGTTGATTAGAATCACTTGTAGACATGAGAATGCTCATACAATCAAATGAAAGTAAGTGTGGTATTTTAATTATCCACACCTGCAAACATTTGAAGAAAAACAGCCAGGGATTTTTTTTTTTTCAAGTGTAGAAAATAAACATCAAACTTGTGTTCAGTCTGAAATTTCAAATAAGTCTTCCAAGCTTTATTCTTTATGAGGCATAAAAACAAGTATTTCTCAATAATTTCCTGTAAAATATTTTCCTATTTGATTTATTTTTCTCTGTCACTTCTCCATCCCTTCCACTCACCACTTTGCTGTTAGTGTTATCTTTCTACAACTATGTTTTGATTTTTTTTTTTAAGCCACTGGTACTATACCATATCCTGTAGAAGAATCTGTAATCTTTTGGCATAGTATATGCAATCATTCAGAAATTGGGTCCAAACTTAATTTTAAAACTCTTTGGTAGCCATTTATACTCACTGTGCTACAAATTCAATTCTAGATCCCTCTAGAGAGGGGTCCATAAACCAGCATCACTGGCATCCCCGGGAGCTTGATAAACATTCAGAAAATCAGCACCACTCCAAACCTCCTGCACTTTAACAGCACCCCAGGTGATTTAGTTGAAAAATACTGATAGACAAGTCTCAAAATGTTATGGAGGATGTTCTTTCCACTTCCGCAGGGGGCACAGGGGTCGGGGGGGCTGTCTTAAGGACCATTTTAAGGAAAAGAAACTCATTTAAACTAGCTAGGAAATTATTGAAAAGATACAGAATTGTCATAAGATCCAAGCCAAAGATACAGCTGGATCTGACCAGGGACTTGATTTACCTGTCTGCTTTTATGAGCCCCATAAGTTCAGGCTGATTGGTTTCCCATTTACTTCTCTTTGCATCTTTTTCCTTCTTCTCTTTTTCTGCAGTCTAGATTTTCTACTTCTGTTTTCAGAAAATAGCCTTTCAATTTATAGATATATGCTTCCCCCCAGTCTCTATTCCTCAAATCTTAACTGCTCTGACTCATGCTGTCCTAAATCCTAATTCTTAGGAGAAAAAATCAATCAGATCCATTTGAGGGCCAATATCCACCCTTGTCTAATCAATAATGGCAGGCTGGTAGGAGGGGTCATGGTCACTTCAAACTAACATGAGAGGTAAACCCAGAATGCTATAAAGAACTGTAGGTAAAAATTAGTTCGCACAGAAGGTAGTGTGACCTGGACACAGTCCCCTCCTCCAGTGCCCAGCTCCAATCTATAGGAGCATTTTCAAAACACCATCATTTTCCCCCAAACATAGCCAGGCCCACATGTGAAGCGTCTCTGCTGAGGAAAGCCAGTTTCAGTCTCCAGATTCAGGGCTATTATGTTGAGCTGGTCACGTGATATGGTAATGGAAACTCAAGACTCCAACAATAAAGCCAGGTGTATCACCAATCTGGATGTTCGCACAAAACAATCCTGATAAGTCCTGACAAGCTGGTGAAGCATGTCCCATTGCTCTGAATACCCGCAACAACATTATTAATCAACAACAGAGAACATTCTCTGGGTCACAGTCCTGGGGGTTGAGCAAGAATCAATCCTGTTTGCAGATACCCCTGGAGCCATTCAAAGATTGACCAATCAGACTTGCTGTGTTAACTCTTTCCTCACAATAACATCATCAATAAGGCCTTCTCGTATATATGTAGTCCTCCCTAAAAATATTTTTTTCTCCATGACACTTGCCGTCATCTGAAATTTCTTGTGTTTCTTGATAGTCTTCTCTCAAGTAAAGACCTAAGAGGGCAGGGATTTTTCTCTCTCTCTCTCCTATCTTTTGTGTCCCCAGGACCCTAGAAGTACGTAGATGCTCAATAAATATTTGTTGAATGCGTTAATGAACATAGCATTTTTTATGTCCTTTAAACTATTTTCCCCTTTCTTTTCTTTATGGAGATAAAATTGACAAATTTTATCAGTTTACAAATACTTTCTCTATTTAGTAAGTTGTCTTTTCATTCTTTAGATTGTTTCCCTTGCTGTGCAAAAGCGTTTAATTTAATGTATTCCTACTTTTTAATTTTATTTTTCTTGTCTATGCTTTTGCTGTCATACCCAGGAAATTATTTTCAAGACCAATGTCAAGAAGGTTTTCCCTTATGTTTTCTTCTAGTCATTTTACAATTTCAGGTCTTATGTTTAAGTCTTTAATCCATTTGAGTTAATTTTTGTGTATGGTAGAAGATGAGGTACAGTTTCATTTTTTACATGTGGATATCCAGCTGTCCCAACAACATTTGTTAAAGAGACTATCCTTTCCCCATTGTGTCACCATTGTCAAATTTCAGTTCACTGTATATGTGTGGATTTAATTCTGGGGTCTCTATTCTGGTATATTATGTCTGTCTTTACGCCAGTACCATACTATTTTAAATACTCTAGCTTTGCAATATGTTTTGAAATTAGAAATGTGATGCTTCCAGTTTTGTTCTCAAGAAAACATTGGCTATTCTGCGTCTTTTGTGGTTCCATATGACTTTAAGGATTTTTAAAATATTTCCATAAAACATTAATTTGGGATTTTGATGGGGAGAGCATTGAATCTGTAGATTGCTTTAGGTAGTATAGACATTTTAACAAAATTAATTCTTCAAATCCATGAACAAAGAATGCCTTGTGATTAATTTTTAATACCTTCAGAAAATTCCACTGTAATTCATAACTGATCCCTAAAATTTCGTACTGCTAATGTATTCAGAATATATTTATGTCCACATACTCAGTGGGATAAAAAAAGTCATACTTTTCTATTATTTTAAGGAACTAAAATAAAAATTTGACCCTAGATCTGAGTTCCTTCCCTGAAATTCCAATATTTGTCAATATTAGTTCTCTTCTCCTAGCATTAAGCAAGGTCACTGAAATTTCAGTAAGCTTGGGCAGTACAGCATAAGCTTTCAGGCTAGAAACCTGTCTGTTTGGGTTCAAATCATGTCTCTGCCACTTGGTTACTTGTGTGATCTTGAGCAAAGAATGTAGTATTTCTTTGTCTTAGTTTCTCTGGTTGTGAAATGGGGTTAATACTAATCTAATAGTATTTGGTTGTGAAAATTAGGTATGTTTATGTGTACAGTGCATAGTAAATGTCAGTGTGTGTTAGGCTTTTTTGTCAGTCCACAGGTTGCCAACAAGAAAACAATCTCTCAGCTTGTATGGCCATTTATAATCTGGCAGCTTGGCTACTACTGCACCAATTTTGTTGCTTGGATACCATTGGAAACCTCAGTGCCTAAATACTTTGTTTTCCTTAATGAATCATCAACGCTTGCTTGCAAGCTCTGCGGGCTGCTGCCACTAAGTGGTATATAGATCTTACTATTCTGAACCCCTCAACTTCTGTCTCCTTCCTCAATCTGGAAAAAGTCTTCCTTTCTCTCACCTTGCTCCCCAAAGCGCTTCTCTTTCTCCTACCCAGATACATGGCATCACTTCTTCGGAGTTCCCAAGTTTTTAAAGTCTTCTGACACTCTCTGCAATTCCTCCTGCAAAACATCCTGAGGCATGACATTTCAAAGGGCCTGCTTAGAATACACCTACTTTGAACAGGAATGCAGGGGAAATATGGAGGAAAACACAAATTGATATCTCAAAAATGATTCTGCCATGTTGAAATTGTCACTCTATATTTTCCCCTCTTTTTAGTGTAATTTTAGCAATCAGTATTTGAGTTACAGCCACACTTTAATATATGCTTTAATTTACCTCATACTATTAGGAGATAATTTCCTGCATCCAATCATATTAATTTTAAAAATAAACTAAGCATAGTAAAAGAGGATCTTTAAGGCCATTAATGAACTAATGGGGAAGATTACACTATAGAGACATAAGAGCATAAAGTAGATAGGAGTAAGAGTCACAGAGTCAGACAGATGTGGAATTGAATGCCGGTTGTTCCAATTAACTAGGCACTTACTAACTCCTGACCTTTGGAAAATGAGTTGCCTTACTTTTAAAATGGGATAAGGCAAATCGATAAAGATAGACTGCAGATCAGTGTTTGCAGGGGACTGTGGGTAGGAGGAGAAACTGACCCTGAAGCAGAACAAGAGAATTTTAGGGGGTGGTGAAAATATTCTGTAACTTGATTGGGGTGATTGGACAAAACTAATTAAACCGGATGCCTGAAACGAGTGAATGTTACTATATGCCAATTATACCAAAATAAACCTCATTTAAAAGAAATGGGATTATGATATATTTTTAGGGAAGTATCTGACTCCAAGTGATCACTTAATGAATATTAGCTTGTGCTATTATTACTTAGGATTCTCATGAGAAATGATATTCACCTTAGATATTTTTTTAAGTTTTGTTATAACACGTCAAGTACATAACTATAGGAAATCAGGAGGCAATAGCATTGTCTCTCAAATCTATGCATATGGAGAACTGAATAGAAGGACATGGTGTTGAGAGTGGAGCAAAGAAGGTGGAAGTAAAAAAACAAGAAAAACAGAGAACAATTAGATCATTACTTGCTTTCTCTCTTTAGCTGTATGAATGATTTGTGGTTTCTCTATCACTGGATGTCTGGGAAGTGGACCTCTCTGCCACCTTTTTTATACAATGGTTTCTTTTGATTGTCCGATTTAAGCTGCCTTCTAGCTCAGAGCCAGAAATCCAGGGCTTCCTTTTAAAGTGATTATAAAAGGAAGAAGGAATGAGACACTAATATTATACTAAGCTACTTATTCAGAACTTAACTGAAGTATGTAATTGCAGTGTTCTGGAATATATAATATATTCAATGCTTCTGTAATTCTAGGGGTTTTGATAACTTTCTGTAAAATTAGTGTGTTTATTTGGGGATTGGTTCAGTTAATAGACACATTAAAAAATTTATAACCTCCTTCAGTGAGAATTCACATCATTTTTTAGATAGTTTGAGACCTTTTGCTGGCTAACAACCAATTACACAGTTGGTTTACGAGTAGGAGAACAAGCAAGCCAGACACTTTCTTAGGCTCATCCAAACACTTCCTAAATTGCCTCTACCTGGCCATTGGCTACCTGTTTATTCATCATTATTTGGAAACTGGAGTTCTCTTGGGAATATCTGAACAGGAGCATAAATACTTAAACTGAGGTGTGTTTAATTATAACTATCTTTGAATTTCAGCTCTGTTAAATCACTAGATATATGACCTTGGACAAGTTACTTAAAAATTCTGAACTTCAATTTCCTCTCTGCGATATTGGAGGAATTACTGTACCTCCTTCTAGTGTTGTGAGGATTAAATCTTATATATCAAGTAAAGTGCTCAACAAAATGCCTACAGGTAAGAACTCAGTCAGTATTACTGAATGTATTATTTTTTTATTTAAATAATTTGATGACGTTAGGGAAAGGCGATCTAGCCCCAAAATTTGGAAGAAAAGCAAACTTGATGTGTGAATACTACTTTCCAAATTACATTCGTTTTCTCTTTCTCTTCCTGTATACTTCTTTTCATCTCACAGGGGTGAGGAATTTGTGCCATTAAAATGAGTGGGTTTGGGGGGAGAAAGTATATATACAAAGAATACCAATAAGTAACATTTATGGAGCACTTATTCACTCCAACCCTACTTAAGCAATTTTTGTGTGCTTAATAAATTAATCCTCACAACTCTAAGAAGCTAAGTACTATCATTATGTCCCTTTCAAAGGTGAGGAGACTGAAGTTTTACACAGGTAGTTTGTTCAGATTACCCAAGTATAATGTGGCTCAAAGAGTCTTTGATTTTAGAAATGGCTTCTGGAAATAGAAAGTTAAAATTATGGTGTGTGTGTGCATAATTATTTGTTATTATTAAAATAGCACCCTGACCTTCTTCCTTCCTCTGTTGTTTTTCTTTTTCTATTATTTATGACGTGCTGATTATATTCCATGGACAGTACCAGATAGCTCCTGTATATTACCTCATTTGATAGGCATGAGTAAATGATGTCAGAATTACTCTATTTACAGATGAGAAAACTGACACACAGAACACTGAAACTTGCCCAGGCTTATTAAGAGACAGTATCAGGATTCCCACATCAGCCTGCTCACATAGTCCGATGTTACCTGGTGTATCACTAAAGGATGTGATTGAAATACTGTCTGACCACTGTTCTTACATGACATGACATTGGAGACACAACTGGGAAAACATATTGCCAATTTCATTCATTCACAGGAAACAAAATAGCATTGTAAGATGGTGGTTAAACTGGTAGCTATGTAATTATTATTATAAATCTTATGCTCAATAATTTCTAGGCCTCAAAACAATTACTTTTCTATCAAAATGCACCACTAGAGAAGTAGATTTAAGTGGCTGGTTCTACGTCTCTGCACAATGTCACCTGTTTCTATCTCTGACTTTACCTTCCTTCTCTATTAGATTGGATTCAAATATTGCTACAGGGAGATAGACTCTCAGAGGCTTATTATCTTCCTTTCTCCAATGCCCTCAAGGGTGCTGTGGAACAAGCCCTGACACCTGCTTATTACCTCCACAGGCCTCATGTGATTGGGAACTACTGCACATTCACCTACCACCACAGACACACACATACACACATGCAGACACACACTTGTGTATACGTTTGCTATTCTTTTTTTCAACTGGGTAAGATAACATAAAGAAACTTTACTTCTAAAAATGACTGCAGATTTCACTTTTATCATATAAAATGAAAGAAGAAATGTCTGATAAAATGCCTTCCTGTTCCCTTGAAATTTCTGTCATTTCCACCTTGACCTAAATTCTGTAATCCTTTACCACTTGACTCATCCTTGTTGATATACTGTCTAGTAGATAATTCCCTCAAAAGTGTCAAAAATATCTAGTGCCTAGTGTTTTATTTCTTTGTTCTTGTCAAGAAAAACAAAGGTCACTCTTACTTAACACCAGACCTTAGAGCTCACATTTTATAGTCTGAAGCTTTAGTCAAATTTAGGTTTCATTTTAGACTTTTTGCTACTTAGCTTAATAACTTTATATTACACATTTAAAAAGGTATTCCTTTTCTATAAACTTCACATAATATCAATAGGCTTTCTGTTATGAAATATTGAAAAAAAATGAAATAATTTAATTCCTTATACTTCCTTACCTGATTCACTTTCCTAAGTTTTTGCCATTATATTCTTTAATTTTTTCTTATTATAATATTTTAATCCTTTAGATACAGTTGAATTGTATTTAACAATCAAATATGTTTCCACCACTTTCTATTGATTTACAAAATTTAGATAAAATCTATTAACTGTATACTAAGAAAGATATACACTATTCATAAAAACTCGTCACATTAATATTCTCTCTTATCTCAAGTTCCACCTTTTTTGTTGTTTTTTTTTTTCTTTTTTTGGTTAGTTATCCTAATTGTGGTCATTGCACTTTCCTGGCTAAGTGTATTTCATATGAAGAAAGAATACGTGATATGGCTTTTTCCTGCCACCTTGGCCCCATTGTCCACAGGTCAAGTTTTCACTTAGAAAAATTTTACTCTTCTTTAGCAATTCTTGTTCTGCTCTAAACTCCTTGAAATGGCTGCAGAAACTATTTCACACATATGTTTACTCTTCATGGAATTTCCCAGGGCTTATGTGAGCTCCATAAAAACTTTAAGTGGTTGACAATTATAATTTTTTTATTACTAAAACTATCAGTGAAATTATTGTGACCCTAGAATACTAAAGCAGTGTATCCTTTACGAGAGAGATACTAATTAGTGTTATGTTTTTGGTAAAAACATCTTTAAATTATCCGTATGTTAATATGAGCAAACTACAAAATGGCAGTGCCTTTTCCTTATGTCTCTTAATTAGAGGCACTTAAACAAAAGCAACTAAAATGACAGGATTTTGAAATAGTTTATTGTTCTTGCAGTCTAACCCAAGAACATATTGGGTTAGAAAATTTTGTTTGTATTTTAGGGATTGTCACATAGTAAATGCTCAAAAATCTCAGCTGTAATTTTTATCATGGCAGAAGGAATAATTGTGTTTCAAAGCAAAATGTCGTGGTGGTAGACAACATACAGATCTTCCAATCATTTTCCTGTACTAACTGAATTATAGTTTAGTATCTTTCTCTACCAACAGAAGGATAGTGATTTGTCCTAAAGAATAAAGAAAAAAGTATGCACTTCACATGGAATTGTTGAATGGGTTAACTGGATAATCACCTCCATCTCTTTGCATCAGAGGTAGAAGCTGATCTGAGTACTGCATTAGACCCAGTGATCAAGTTCTTGTTTCCAAACCTTATCACTCTATCACGTATATGTTTTAGAACTTTTGAAAAAGTGTCTGGCGGGAAATTGAGTTGGTATAGATCAATAGAGACAAGAAGTGTGTCAGTGGGAAGGTTATAGAGGTGTTTCATATTTTGAACATATGTGTAGGGGCTTTTCACTGTCAGTGTTTTCACTGAAGATTAGATGGGAGAGAACTGTGATTTATACCAAGAGTTGTACATGTTACTATAACTAAAGAAAGACGCTTCGTCCACTTCATGCAACTTGGTGGGACACATTTTATCTCAGGACGCTAGAAATGATCATGACTTTCCGAATTTGCCTTTTGTGTAAAATGCAGAATTAAGTTCATTTCCCTATCTACTAGATACTGATAGATAACGATTTGCCTTCCTAAACTGGGAGCAAAGTAACAGGGATTCTCTTTTTAACATGTATTACACATTTAACATAGGCTCTTATGTTGTATGATTTAGTGATTTTCTGTGGTGGGCAAAGCAATGGGTCAGCAAATATCTGTGCCTCTACTTACAAGCAAAAGTGTAAAAGCAAACTGCAAATAATTAGTCTTAAACTGATGTATTTCTTAGCCTGGATGTAGACAAAAGTAATATATTCTTCCATCAACATTTTTTTTTCATCAGGATATACGTAATGTGAAACTTTGAAGCAGAATTTAAAATTTAGAAAAGCTAAAATATTTGAATAATTCTCTCTATAAATTTCTTCTTAAAATGAAAAAAACAAGTTATTGAACATAGAACTCCAAAATTCTCTATTTCTATTAGCTACATGAATTTTGAAGGTAGTATTAAATAAAACAGATAATGTCAAGAAAATAGTCTGATACTGGGTTTTGCCAAGAGCTATAAATTAATTCTATAGAAGGATAGGCTTTTTTTTTTTTTTTTCCTTAAGTAAGAAAAGTAGGCCAGTGAGAAGATGTGGAGAACAAGAACAAGAAAAACAAAACTTAAATATTTGACATATTTGGGACAAGGTATTCTTGATGGATCACTGTCTTGGCTTGTTTGCTGACCCACATAGTACCTAATATCAGTTAGAGAGAAAGTCTTCTGACTATAACCCCATTTATGAGTACTCCCCAGCACTCTGGCAATGGTTAGGAAAGATTTGATTTATTCACTCAGCATTATGGTCTATTCTATCATTTTTTTCCCTGTTCAAATCATGTATTCAGTATTTACACAAATACAAATTTAAAATTGCAAATAGGGACTTGAAAGCACTGGCCTGGATATGGGTATATATTCTACATAGATCCAATCTACTGGTAAGAATTACTGTTTCCATAGAAATTCAGCATAAAAATACCATAAATATAGATCTATGCTAAGAAATTCTGATACAAGACACATCTCTGTTCATAGTACACCTGATACCAACTAATCCTGTGAGATTATGAAATTGCTGATCCAACAGAGCATTTCAATATATTTGAACATTTAGTTTTACCCAAATAATTGGAAAAATGTTCTTATTCAGGTGGGTATTTTGAAGTCATTTGGATACAATCTATATTATAATATCAATTCTAAACATTGTCAAGGCTGTGTGATATAATAGGGTTCAGATAAAAATTATAAAATACCAGTAAATTACTAGATGTTTTGTCTAAATAAATCTAAGAGTGCATATATTTACAAGCATTTAGTCAATAATTCTATTTTTAAATTTTCATCTAGATAGTTAACATTAATTACTGAAACTTTAATTCAACATATTGTGTACTAGGTTTTATGAGAGAGAGAAAATGCATTAAACAATAGTGATTTAGAACTATTTTCATTAAATACTTTTTAAATTACTTTGTATATCATTTGAAATGTTATAAATAAATAAGTATTTTACCTTTAAATACATGCCTTCCTGTAGACAAGTTTTTGTGTATTAATATCACTAGCAAAGATAATCCTGAAGGATGAATCTTTGGTTCCTTGTATCATAGTTTTCCTTTAATTTCAATGTGAAAGGCCAAACTTGCACTGTAATACAGGACCTGACAAGAAAAGAAAAACATGTGCAATGATTTTATTTGTGATTCTATTTCCTAAATTGCATTAGCTGCAATATAAAACCTTTTACACAAAACATCAAAAGAACTTTATTTTAACAATTAAAATTTTAATGAAATAAAGCACTCCCAGAATGAAAACTGATCATGTTTCCAACAAGCAGTCTGTGTTTATTTTATCTACCTGAAACATTTGCATCTCTAGATTAAGTAGTTTTGCTAATCGGTTTACATCTCCAAGTAGGCTGTAGTTCCTTAAATATTTATACAGTCTTAATGTACACCATGCTGGTTTTATTAATTTTAACCCCAAAGCCTCTTCTATAAGTTAACACTTAATGACTGTATTGCTTTTCCTTTTGATCGCCTTTGTTCTTTAGTAAGATATTAAAAAAGGGGGGCGGGACATAAGGCTGAAATAGAACGGCTAAATAAAATGCCACTCTGAATGATTCACCGTGCAGGACCTCACTTTTCTGACTCACCTATCTGTTGCAGGCTAACTTCCCTGTTTTGGTTGTGTTTTATTTTTCTTAATCCAAAGTCATATGCTTTCTTTTTATTCTAAGAAAACAAAAATTTAAAAATCTTTCTGTCTGATGGAGTTGATTTTAGGCTTGATGTAGCTTGATAAAAGCACATCAAAGTCCTTGAATCATCCTATATCTCTTGACTGATCAGCAAAAGAAAACGGTTATGCCTTTCAGGAGCTTAGTAAGATCATTCAGCCAAAAAATGTAAGATATTATCGTGGTGAAACTTACCTAATATTTTATTTTACAAAATATGCTTGTCGATAAAAATTCTATACTATTATATTTTACAAACTGGAAACTGAAAAATTCAGTTCTTCTTCCCAAAGGATATAGTTTAAAATTATATTTTGCTCATTTTATATATTTATATATATTTTAGTGAGATTTCATATACCTATATAAATACACCAATTTTATCTTTCTCTTTATATTTATCTCTTATTCATCTATCTATGCATTGTGATATGTGACATATATATGACCATTTATACAAAGTTTATATGTAAGGACTATTTAAAAATATTTCTTATATTTCTTATTTATCTATGGCAGTGGAGGAACAGTCTGAAATGCAAAAAGTTACAAACGGATCAATTTGTACTGTATTTTTTTTTTTAAAGCTTGATTTATTATTCATCTTAGCTGTGCTGTTAGGAGTCACTGGTTGACATAGTTTTCCAAGTTGTGAGACAATTTGGTTGCTTTCAAAATGATTTATACTCATTGTTCCTTCTATTATCTCAGTTCCTTATAATTGTTCTATGTTTCTTTGTTTTGGGTGGTGCTTCTATCTAGCAGGCAACCTACTGAAAATAGTGTGAAAAAAGAATTTTATAAATTATATATAAGAAACCTACATTAGGTTTAGTACTCAGTCCTAAAACTACTAAAATACTTATTTAAGTATTTACATTGCCTTCTAGAAATGAGAAAAAAACAATTGCATGTTGCCATTAATATACAGTTTCCAACATAAATCTTTTTAATAAATAGCGCTTAAATATAAACCTTACAGAAATATTCATATCAGTGCCTGACACATAGTAGACGCAAAAAAAAAATCTGATGCATATATGAATAAATCAATAAGTAAATTCCCTAATATAAGTTTTCAATTAATCTTGATCAACTAACCACGGGGACAACTTTCACGGTTTTAATATGAGTAAACATGTTGCTAATATTTTCTCTTTCTAGTCATCTTGCAAGGATTTATGTATTGCATTTTTCTCCTATTTAAGTTGTACACCAGCCTCAGCCTATTCAGCTTTCTGGTGTCACAAGGCATTCAGGACCCTTTCTAGTCTGTCCCAGATGACTTTTCTAACCCTTTCTCCCACTGTTCCTGGGCATGGGGCATGAACTCTCTTCATTCTTAAGAGAATAATCTACCAGCGCTTCCTCAAACATATCTAATTCACTTTAAACTTTACAGCTTTGTTGCTATTGAAGCCATTATGCTCTGGCTTCTTACACAAATCATACTCATTCTTTAAGCCCCAGATCAAATCCTTCCACTCCCAGGAAGCTTTCTCTACTGCTGTGGTCCCTTACTTTTCTCTGAATTCCTAGCCTGTGTTATGACTCAACCATTCCTTTGTTTGGAGTTGTGATACATGCTTCTCTTCTCTCTCTGGAGACACAGACACTGGATTTTTGTAGAAAAACTAATTCAGTATTTGTATATAAATGCTCAATACGTTTTAGTGAGTCAAAATAAGCCGATCAGTTCTGCTGGGTAATTAGCTCATAATCAGTCACATCTCTATACTTACTAAAGCAGAGTGAGGGGCTATCTTGTAGAAATTGCATAGATACTACAAAGATTTGATCTTGTCATTTGAAATAGAGCAATCTTTCCCCTCTGTGTCAATTCTTTCCAGCCCCACTTCCATGCCAAAGAAGATGCCTGAATTGTCTTTTTGTGTCTTCAGAATTACAGGTAGCTGAACTCTAGTTGGTCTCAACTAACCTAACATGTGTGAATATACATCATTAAATCAGCACCAAGCCACAAGCTGCTATGTTAGTGTAAGATTTTGTTTTTAAACACATAAAAAATGAAAGGCAATTTGCTTTCTCTTTTTGGCTTTTACTTCTTTTTTGTTTTTGGAAAGGCAGATATCTCCAATACAAGAAATGTTATTCTAGTCTGTATTTTGATACAAAAAAAATCAAGATTACATTATAAAAATTTTAGAGTACTTCTTATTTTGAAAACTGACAGTCAACTTTTTTTACAAGGACTTCAAGAGATGAATCATCTATTTTTATATTCTGGAATTCTTCTGTACACGGAGGACCTCATTGCTTGAAATTTCCTTCCCTCTATACATAGATATTTTTATAAAATATTCATAAGAAATTGTTGACTGTAGAACTATGGCAATTCTCCTGAGTGATCCTGGGAGTTTTTCAGTCAATGAGCTCCATGCGGCTCTGGCAGCATGAGCCATGCTCCATAAATCAGACTAAAACCATTTTATGCTGCTTTTAAAATTACTGCTATCAACAAAGCCCATGAGCCTGAATTACTTAATCTATGCAGATGTTGTTAACTGCATTAATTATTTAATTCTGACGATAAAACAGCAGTTCCACTTGCCTTAATACAGACCATTCACGCTGCTAATTTTTGCAAGGACATTTAACCGTATGACCACTAGATGGGAGTAGACAACTTTTTAAGCTGCATAAAGCACAGTATGAAAATGGCAGTTGCTAAACTTAGATGTAAGGTAATTCTAGGTTACAGTATTGCATTTCTAACCAAAGCCCATGAAATACCTTTTGTTAACTAGTGTAGGTTACATTAAAATTGAATTACTTTCCTGGAGAACCGAATTGATTCAAAGGAACTTTCTTCCTCATTGCTAGCAGAGTCATCTTTATGATTTCATGAGGAATAAGTAATATAGAAACTTTTTTCTATCCTTTTATTGACATGAAAACCAATTTTACGTACCAGTTAGATAACTACTAGCTTGATGAATTAAGTGGTCCCATTTGAAATACGATTGTATTTTTTAATAATCACATTAACTAGAAATTAACAAAAAGGAATTGCACGGATTACTGTCCTCTTTAGACTGCTGTTTAATTGATTACTTCTTGCACATGTGTTGAATATTAAGCTTCCCCAATCAGACATGTGCATAAAGCAAAATGATCTTTTTTTTTCACCAGGACATAGTGAGCCGTGGTGGGTCAATGAAATTATAATTGGTTCTAATTAGCACTCTTCAAGCTGTTTTTTGTTGTTTTTTTTTTTAACATGTATCTAGATCACACAGGAAGAAAGGTAAAAACTGTCTTAGGAAATAACAAAGATTCCCCCAATACATGGCTCTTTCAAGATTAGATTCTTGGTTCTTTTTTTTTTTTTGATATGTCTTTTGGGTGATTTCTGAAAAAAAAAAAAATTCACTTTCAATTGAATTATTTTTTCCAAGAAAAAGCACATAAGGATGTCACTTGTAACAGTCATGCTCTTTTTGTTATTGTTGTTACTATTTATAGCTACACAGGGAGTGAGGTCATTAACTTGAGGCAAATGTCACATTTTCTGCATAAGCTTTGAGC
Organism: Balaenoptera physalus; assembly: GCF_965194825.1. Lineage (NCBI taxonomy): Eukaryota > Metazoa > Chordata > Mammalia > Artiodactyla > Balaenopteridae > Balaenoptera > Balaenoptera physalus. The sequence goes on from NC_138888.1 coordinate 63,652,362, forward strand.
TTTCTTACTTTGCTTTGTTTCAAGAAATGCTGGAAATCTCTTATTCTAGCTCCAGTTGTCTTCACTGAGGCCTGCCACACGTGTGAGATGAACACGAAACTGATTGTTCTTTGTGCAATGCAACTTGACATAAAAAATTCAGATATCTACTTCTCTTACACATGTCAAATATAAAAAAATCTTGCAGATGCATGGTCAGACTGTCTAATAAATTGAAATCTCTATGATTTTTTTCTATGCAGTGAGGTTCACCTCTGTTTTTAAATGTGAATGTTTCAATGTCAAAACTTTGCAAAATGTCTGAATAGATGAGAGAATTGGAGCTGTTCTTTCAGGTTTATTTTCTCTATAATGTCAATATGCTTTTTAGCAATCACTTTTGAATCAGCATTTATTTTTATGTAATGCATTTTACTTTATTTCCGATTTTTTCACACAGATTTCATCACAAATTTAGTTTCTAATAATGTCTTCTATGATTAAGAAATTATCCATAAATTTAATCTCTTACTCTAGGTTTCTTCCATTTGATTCTTTAACCACAATTTTCCTATTTCAATTTTACATCACAGTTATCATTTTAATAAATTCATACTAAATCTGCAAAATAACTATATTTGCAACAAATGTTAAATTTTACTCCAATGTTAATATGTTTTTCTAAGATTAAATATTACATGTTTTAATCGATAGAAAAGTGCTTAGGTAATATGTAAAAACCTGCTTTTATGGCAATTGTGGAAACAAATAATACTTGTAGTAACTTAAATATGTCTGTTATCCCCTTAACTTATAATAATATGTCTGCCAAAGGATGAGCAAGACAAAGGAGTCTTTGTCATATAAGATAAAAAAATGAGATTTTAGAAGAAAGTTCTAATCAGATTTCAATGCCTCTAGTATTCCACCTAAGAAAATTGAATTATGTGGCAACATTTTTTTAACAGTAAAATTAACACTATGTGTCTTCAATATATTTTTAAAGTAAATGTTTTCAGTCATACACATGATATAAAAATACATAAGCTTAGACTATCAAATATATGAGTCCATTTTTTTTATGGCTTTAAAAGTTTGATAAATCTATTTCAGAAAAACAAATATAACATCATGAGACAAGCTAAAAAGAACTTGTCAATTCCAAAACAGATCTGATTTAATTTGCTTGTTTAAGTGATCTTGATGACATAGTGGCTAAAGAAAGTCTTAACTTACAATTTATAAACCTCAACAGAATAACCAGAAAGTGAAAGACGGCTGTTAAATGATGATTTCTCCTTCTTAGCCTTTATTTACTAAAATGAAACAATTCTGTTTTCTTGTGAAGTTCTGTTTGTGTAAATTTCCAGTTCTGACATTTAAATTAACAATTTAAATTGATGAATTATTCGAGTATTAGTAAGAATTGGATCTTTATACATTTTCCTAATCATTTTGTTGAAAGAAATTTTGTCAAAGGTCTGTATAATTGGACAGGAGGAACTATATTCTAGATTACTATTTATTTTATTATCAAATAAAATAGGATCTTACATAGTATTAAAATCTTTGTTGATAGAAGCATGTTTTTGGCACATATACAGCATTCTATATTTTTCAACTAACTGATTTTTATTATTGTTCCTTAGTTGCAAATATTAATGAGGCAAATAAATATATTTTAAAATAGCTGAATATTTATAGAATATATATTTTAATTTCTATACAGTCTTTCTGCATTTACATAAAAATTGAGATGTCTTAATAGAAACCCTCTATCTCTACCCATGTGTTCTAATTCATAGCCCTGTAGTCAATCATCAGTACACCAGAAAACACCAAGTTGACCCTGCTGGGGATAACTGAGCCAGGCTACACAGAATTTGGCTCTAGGTTTTGTTATTTTCAAAAATGTCCAGTTTAGAAAAATATACAAATCCTGGAGACAGCAAGCCATCTTCAGTTTAAGTATGTAAGTTGCAAATGCAGCCAAGTAATACATGTATGTACAAAATATAAGGAAAAAAGAAACCAGGTATGAGAGCTTGCTAAATTTTTGCTTATTTACATTTTGTTTTCTTGAAATAAAGTTAAATGTGTTATTGCCTGGGAACAGATCAAATACTTAAGCCACAGGCAGGAGATTCCGCTCCACCCTTTACCTGCTGTGAAACCATCTGCCATCTCCTTAATCTTCTGAATACCTCAGTTTCTCCATTTATCAAGTGACAAGAGAACACCACCTGCCCTCTATGCCACTTTTATTTTAAATTACAGAAATGTTAGAATTAATGAAATCAGTTTTGCAAAAACACACTGAGACCTGAGGACAAGGAGAGGGTAATGACCTGAGGAAATCTGACATGATGATAGCAAAGAAAATGCCTTTTAACAAAGATACTACAAATATTTGCAAGAGGTTAACAGAACAACCAGTGTGTGTTCAAAGAAAGCAGTATTTTAGAGTATCTGACTTTTCTGCACGCAAACCTAGAGCTCTGGGTTTGCCAGTTAATGCTGTCTGAGGATTATACAACATCAATAACTAAATAGCTTAATTGCTATAAACATTTTTGGCTAAAGCTTAAAATGAATCTGTTTATTTTCATTTAAATTATTAGCAAAATTGGATGTTATGAAGAGGTAGAATAAACATTGTCTTTTGCTTTTGCTGTTGGTGGTGGTGGTAGCAGATGTTATATTCTATTTTGCCATTTGTGTTTAATGATAGTTACAATATATATATTTAGGAAATTGCATATAGCTAAAAGCTGATCTACTAGTAGGAATCTAGGATTCCTACTGGGCATTTTAAAAATTAGGAAATTTATTTATAATTAGATTTTTCGAAATGGAGTATATGAACAAAAATGTAGTGCAGCTGTAACTATTGAAATTGACAACTTCAATTAATGTAAAACATCGAATATACATAGACACAAAGAATATCACATAAGGAAAAGATACACATATTGGTCTCACTAGCCATTTCAGTTTATCCAGTTAAGATATAATCTCTAGCCCTATTCTGTTAAACAAACAATAAGTACTAAAAGAGATTGTCCCTTCCTTCAAAAATGAAATATACATGTAATTTTTCATAGTTCAATAATTTAAATACATAAATGCATATTATGTAGTATATTATATTTTATAGTCACAATAAAGATATCTCACAGAAAAATCGTATTCAGATTACGTAGTTGAGTGTGAATGAGAGCATGGAATACATTACAAAAGTCAAAGAGGACCAAGGGAGAATAAAGCTGTGGCTTCAACATTTGCAAAGAGAGTAGAACAAACCTCTCGAAACAAGCTTATTTGATTTGGGAATTTTCCAAGCTTGCTTAACATAAACTACACTTTAATTCCAGAATAATCAGTCAGAGGGAATGGTTTTATAGTCGACACATAAGGTTTGAAATCCTTGGACTTCCTGAGACCACAGGTTCAAATCCCAGTAAGTGCCCCATTCTTCAGTGATGGCTGAGTTAAGTAACATGCACGTGTACATACATGGTGTGAGGGGATTTTTTTACAGATGAAACGTCCTAAACGGGACCATTGCTTGCACTGTGTGAAGATCCCAATGCAGTTTTCCTAAGAACAGAGTGTGTGGCTCATGAATGACTGCAGCTTCTGGGAATCTTGCCAAAAACCTAGGGTAACCGAGAGTGTGGCTTTGCTCTAAAGGAGATTAAACTCCCTATTTAAAAGCTCCCTATACTCCACCATTGTGAGGGTTACACTCATTATTTTTTCCATGTTAGGTGGTGAGTTAATACACATGCCTAAAATGCAATATCTTAATTCTCCTCTCCCTCCCTGTCTGACGGAGTTGGTAGACTTGCCACACACAGCATTCAAGGTTATTGATTTTCAAGAGCGCTCACAAAATGCTATTACAAGGGAAATACTGTATGCATTGGATGGATAACCACGTAAAAGGCGAAAAGTGACCCACAGCAGTTAGCTCAGCAACAATATAAAAACAAATATGTTTTAAAAGCTAAGGTAATGAGGTCAAACTCCCTGTGAATCATTCAGTTGCACGTTTTCTAACTGTGGTCTGTGGTCCCTAAATATCACTATTTGTTGCAAGTAAGGAAATATGAATGAATTAACACTGGATGTCTTTTAAAGTTTATTTCCTACTATGCATTGGCCAATATAGTTGTAGTTATATATTTATGAGGATTTAGATCAACAATAAATACCTCTTGTCAACTTACCTCCTACTTAGTATTGGTCAATATAGTCCATATTTATTTAGGAGAGAAGTTTGTTTTAAAGGAACATCGAATACTTCTGAAATTATTAAGTCATAGAGAATGTGACATGGGGCATGAGGAAGAAAAAAATGTTTTTGCTGCTGTTCCTTTCCATTAGGAAAACATCTTTATTCTTTAAAAATATCACTGTTATAATTTAACAGTGTAATATTGGAATAAATATGATACAGGCTTCCAACATCCTTTTTTTCTATTTTTTAATAAAATTCACTAAATTGTTCCCCTGTAAAATAATCCAATAATATCTTAATTTGTAGAATCCACGTGATCAATTGACATAATGGATTTAAATGTTCTCTGAAAAATGTAAAGTACCAAGATAGTATATGATATTATTATTTTCTAATCTTAGGACTTGTGTTAAAATTAGCAGTTTTTGAAGGGACTGAAAGAAAGAAGAACATGACACACAAAATATTTATTGTACAAGTATTCCAAATGTATCATTAAATTGTAAAACAAATTATGGTAAATACAATTAGACTACATTTAGCATTGGAGGTCTTAGAATTAGTGATGCAATTGGTTTACCAGCATGCTCAAGTTTTTTTTTTTTCCTTTTTAAAAATCCATTCTTGGGCATAGAATATTAGAAGTTAGGGTGTTTTATTTGATCATTAAGAAAAAAACTTTAATTTGCTGTAGTTGCAAGGTTAATAGCGCTGAATGTGACAGACAGGGTGTCAGTTTTTGTTTTGCCCTTTCATTTATACGCAAAAGGTTGAGGATATAATTATTCACAGATGGCATAATTATCTACATAGAAAAAACAAAAATATACAAATAAGCCATGATTTCTAACAAAAGAGTCTACTGAGTTTGTTGTATTAAAATCTTAATATAAAACTTAGTTGAATTTCTATACACCGGCAACAACAATCAAAAAACCCTGTTAGACAAAGTAATTTTAAAAGTATGCCACTTGTGGTACATAAGAAATAAAGTGCCTAGAAGAACATTAACATGCTATTTATGAAAAAAGTTAAAATGTTTCATCAGAAGACACTAAAGAAGACTAATAAATTAAGACATATACTAGATTCATAGATGGAAAGATTCTATTACACGTAAATGTCAATGCTCCCCGAAATGATTTATAGATTTGATACATTTTACATCAAAATCTCTACAGTTTATTTTGTGGATCTTATGCAGATGACTCTAAAGTATATATGTGAGAGAAAATGCCAAAATTTCCTGTGAAGAATAAGGAAAGAGAAATTGCCTCATGAGATATTATAAATTATTATAGACCTACAGTAAATGGACAGTGGTATTGGTGTACGAACTAAGAAAACACCAAGAAGTAGACTAGAAAACCCAGAAACAATCCACAAATACATGGATTTTTGATTTATCACAAAGCTGGCTTTGGTTCTTTGTGAACTGATAAACTTTTAAATAAATGATGCTGGTATGATTGGTTATGTTCACTTATATGGATATAAGTAAAGCTGGAGTTTTATCTTATACTATACACAAAAATAATTTCCAGGTGGATTAAAAGAAACTTTACTATAAAAAGAAAAACAATTAAACTTTTAGAAGACAATATAATTGAAGACTTTGTGACCTCAGTAGAAACTAACTTATTAAAAATCAAATAGTAAAAGTAAAATAAGGATTAATTTGACAATACTAATATTTAAAATTTCTATTGTTCAAAATATCAAATAGAAAATAAAATGACAAGGTAGAAGCAGCAAGAATATTTGCAACACATGTAGCAGCTCTCCGCACAAATTATGATGAATAAAAGAAAATGACTATTCAAAATATAGTCAAAAGTCCTGAATAATCATGTGAAAAGTGACCCAAGGATATGCAGATATTCTAGAACTATTTAAAAATCAGGGAAATACAATTTAATACCAAAGAAATACAATTTCTCACTCGGGACTTTTGAAGAAAATTTTTTTAAAGTTTTGACAATAGGAAGTAAAGATAAAGCTATGGAAAAACTGGAATGTTGTTATACTGTTGGTGAGTTTAAATTAGTAAAACCACTTTAGAAAAAAATATTGTCATGATCTCATAAAGCTGAGGATGTCGATGACGCAGCAAATACTTTCCTAGGTATTCACCCCAGAGAAAGATGTGTACCTAGAGACATGTAGCAGAATGTCCCTGGAGACATGTAGCAGAATGTCCATGGCAGCACTATTTGTCTTAGCCAAAATAGGAAACAATTGTCCATCAGCAGTAACATCCATAAATAAATTATGATGTATGAAGGAATTCCACACATCAGTAAAAATGAATAAATGAGAACTATAATAAATAACATGGTTGAAGCTCAGGAATGAAATATAAGGCACCAAAAACAAATTGCAGAGAAATGTATAGATTTGTTTCAATTTATATAAATTTACAAAACAAGAAAAACTGAAAAATAATTTATTAAGGGTAAAAATAACTTTAGTAGAATAATAAATAAAAGCAGGGAAATGATAAACATGAAATTCAGGAAATAATTTACCTCCTTAAAGAAAATAAGATGGGATGGGAAAAAGTCACATAAGGTATTTCAAAGCAATGAAAATACGTATTTTATTTCTTATATAGCTTGGCTAATAATGGGTATTAGACTATATGATTAAATATGTTATATATATATATATAGAAATATATGAATGTAAATAATCTTTTGCATCTTTCATTACTTAACAATTGTCTTTCATTCTCCATGATAAAAAGAAAAACTATATCAAATAGTCATAAAATTATTTTTCACTAAAGACATTTTAATTAGGCTGTCATAACTCTAATCAGATGAGATCATTTGTACTTGCACAACATTTTAACTACATTCTGTATTTGGGCAACATTTTGAGTACATTCTAGGCTTCTTTTCCTGACATGTGAACTGAAACTGTGACACTGGACTTTACTGTTACATGATAAGAGGAAACTATTATGATATATTTATTATATTCATAGTTCAGACTTTCTTAAATACAGCATTCACTACATCATACATTATTCTCTCATCAGGACTAATGAAAAAATTTGTCTCAGCACTAAGCTTAAAAACATTTATTTCCTTAATAAATGATGCCTAAATTAATGGTGTGGACCTGGGAAACTCTTTTGACAATGTTTAACTTAGCTCTGAATCTTTATTTCTGGCTTTAAGGCCTCACTGAACTTAGGTATGGCCAAACTTTGGTCACCAAATAAGAATTTTATAGTAAGATTTTTATATATTTACCCTATATTTTACATTATTTTCCAGCACTTATTTTCCTTTTAATTCCTGAAACTGGTATATCTTAACTTTGCTCCATACTCCATGTATGCATGTATAAGCTGTTGCACATTCTTATCTGAATGAATCAGAGTATATATAATTGTCTCTAAAATTTTTAAAGTGTTTAAATCTTGTGACTCTATCTTTTAGCATTGAAAAATCAGAATCTGAATTTTTGAGGATGTTCTCCTAATTAAGTGATCTTGACAAAAATCACACCAGTTTCAATATTGAATAATCCAGGATATGGACAAAATTTGTAAGCCATTTACAAAAACCTTATGATAAAAAAAACCCTCTATAGAAACATATTATACATATTTGCTTTTCTTAAAGAGACAAGCATCAAGAAGCCATATTTTAAATACAAGGAATACTAACATAATACATGCAGCATGTCCACTATGGAAAATAAGAAAAAAGAAATAAAAATATTTAGAACCCTTTAGATAAAAACAAAACAAAAGAAAAACCTATATCCCTTGATATCTAAAAAACGACTTGAGAGCTGTCTTTTCAAACTGGCTTAAATTTTTGACTGGAGCCTCAAATCACCTTTCTGAAAACTAGGCAAATTTCTGCTAAACATTTTTGAAACTGAGTCAGTGGCTTAAGCCATACAAATGCATCAACATGTTTGTACAGCAAAGCACAGCCAGCTTCGCAGTGTTTGGCATCAGGTAGAGGGTGAATTTCAGCATGGGCCTTTCTTTTCTTCAGCTGTCATCAGGAGAGTATACACATTCCTCCTGCCTCAGTTATGAAAGGAGTTATCTACAAAGGACTTCAGTTTCCATTATTGTGGTAAAGAAAGTGAGCGACCAACGTTACATATAGTTAAGTACTGTGCTTCCCTTACCAAACCATCACCTTTTCACCAATACCATGCCAGGGCAAAGCTCCACCATAGCTCAGAATACCAGGAATGGACCTTAGTTTACAGTCTTCCATGCATTTTTATAATGTTTTGGGATTTTTTTGGTACTTTTTGCAGTATTTTCAGGAATATAGTTTTCTCTATTTTTCTTTCTGTCTCTCTCTTCTTTCTTTTTCATTATTTTTCTCTTTTTTTTCTTAATATCATTTTTATTGGTGACACACACTGTTATAATTCACTGTGTTTATAATTGTGTTCCACCCTAAATCAAAAGCTATTTTAAGCTATTTACCTGTACTAATGAGTGATGTCAATCAAGGATTGGTATGTTCTAGTTATCTTTTTCAGGTTTAGAGATTTTCTTAATTAATTCCAGTCACATCATTTTCATCCCAGATATTTCACAAAGCAAGTGAATCTTAATTAAATCATATAGAAATATAATAGATTCAAGACTGACCCTCATCAAATGGCTCTATAAGCTTTAGAAGTATGTACAGTACTTCCAATCTGAAAATTTCTAGCCCAAACAACCTCAAGCTTCATCTGCTTATCTTTGTTTTCATATTCCCTCTGGAGTTATTATATCAATCAAGGATAGTTGATTAAAAATATATATATATATAAATTTTATTTACAAATTGTCATAAGCCCACAAATAAATTTAAGATGCTTGTATTCTTTGGGTGCTATTCTTTTTTTCAGTAGTTCATTATTTACTTACTGAAAGTGTATATATCCTAGACACTGTTCTAAGTTTCATGAATGTATGAGTGTGAAAAAATTATGACTTCATTGAGCTTGCATTTTATTGGAGGGAAAAATTAATTGCTTTTAATGTGCTAGACACTGGCATTTTACATGCAATAACGCATTTAATTCTCAAATCCAAACTGTGAGTTTGATATTATGTCCCCATTTATTTAGCCAATAATAATTGCTTGTCTTTTACATGTCATGCAGAGTTGCTGCCCTTATTTCACATACAGTGTAGTGGAAGAGATACATATTAAACAAAAACCACAAGAACAAATATAGAATGTTTGTGGGATTTATCTTAGACAAGGAAGGTGTTCTTGAAGAAGTTATAACTGAGATGAAAACTGATTAACTAATAGGAGTTAAGCAGAGGTTATGCTAAGTGTTCCAGGCAGAAGATACAGTGTGTGTGAAAGCTCTATTCCTCAGATATTGTTTCCATAACAAAGTATACCATTTCATCGTCAGTAGGTATTTCATCATTTTTTCAAAATGAAGTAGAATGGGATTATCAAGTCCTGTTTAGTTAACAAATGATGCAGAGTATGGATGGCTTGGAAGCATATTTATTATTGTAAGAAAATATTTGGTTTGGGCACATGTGAACAACCCAAGCATTTGTTTCAGTTGAAAACATTTGTTTCAGAAGAAAATTTGGCTTTCATGTTTGTATGCAAGTTTCCAAATTGGTTTCCAATTGTAGTGAAGTAAGCATTTGGTTGGTGGCAGTTAGGATAGCCAAATGCATCTGCACATGTTCATAGAGGTCTGGGGACACTCCTGAGGTCCAAGTCCTCTTATTACGTTTTTACTGGTCGTCTGATTAATGATTTATCACATAGCTGTGCAATTAGAATCACCCAAACTTTCATTTAAAGGAAAATTAAAATTTACAGAAACTCACTAGAAGTTAAGCAGGCCTCTACCGTCTTAGCAAAGGACATTTATTCTTTCCTCAGATTATAAAACTTTAAAGAAACAGAAGGCATTGTGCAGACAATAACTATGCTATATTATTTATGTATTTATTTACCACCCATGGAAGTATTTTTTAAAGATACCCTAAAAATTTTAAAGATTTTTGAAGATTCTTTTGAAGATTACCTTAAAAAATCAAGTATGACAAAATGAGTTAATTGTTGAGATTAATAGCAGAATACTCCGTGTTTATCCTACTGTTTATTAAGATAAGATAGTCAAGTTTTCGGTTTATTGAAGAGAAACCTAGAGTAAAATTTTGAGATATTGTGGAAAGTTGCAGTTTTTCTCCCATATCTATTCTCAATCTTTCCTTAGCCTATGAATGCCCAGTTAGTCGCTATATTCTCCAGGCTGCCTTATGGCAAGGTCTGGGCATGCAATTAGGTGATTACCAAAATGATATGAAAGGAATAAATAAAACTTCCATCTGACCAGCTTCTTAGAAAATTCCTTGTCCTGGACTTCCCGACTCTCTTTTTCCCAACCCACAAGCTGAAACATGGATGGCACAGCAATCCAGTATCACAAGCCAAGAACACTGCCATAGGTGATCGGATCACAGTAGAGCAGATTGTTCCATGAGAGAGAAGTCACTTCTCTTAGCAAAGCTATTGTATTCTGGGGTCCCTTTATTGCAATAGTCCAACAATTATGTGAACTATTGTAATGAATATCTATTCAATCAGATTGCCAAGGTGGCAATTTTAGAATGATGAGAGTCTCTTATATAGTTATTAAAGATTATTAGTTAAGTTTAAATATAACTAATAGTATCTGAAAACATAAAAATGTTATTTCTGTCAGTCCCTACTATTTAGGTAACTAAACCTCAGGGATACATATATATCTATATGGACTTTTACTCAGGATCCCAACTGAATGTATATTTTTTAGTTTTTAATTTTAACTAAAATGAAAATAAAATTACCAAAGATGATGATCATATAGGAACCATTTTGGCCAGAATATTAAAATAAAATAAAATACTATATAGGAAATTTAATCAAGAAACGTATTAAAACAAAATCAATAGAGAAATCAAATTTTATCTTAAATAGAACCTGCAATTCAGCAGATCATATATTCAAGGATAAATTATCTTCCACAAGCAAGAAGCATAAAATGAAAATAAAAATGCACCCAAAATGCAATCTTTTATGTAGGAAATACCACAAATTACATGGAATGTCAACAAACAAGCAAGCCAAGTCAATCTAATTATAAAGAAGCAATATATTCTGAAAGCTAAATAAAAAAACATTTAAAAAATACTTGAACATATATTTGAAACCAGTTCTCTATCATAGGCTATATCAGAAAATAGTTATGATACATTTAAAATTTTTCACAGATATATGTAAAAGAGATTATATTAATTTTATATATCAATGTAAAAATCACAAAATCTAGATGATACACTGTCCATATTAATGAATATACCTACAGTGAAGGGTGATGGATACTAGAAGTTGGTGATTTATTTTATAAAATGTAAATACGTTTGTTTAGTTCCATGGTGATACTAACAATATTAATACAAGTCCAATTGTTTTTCACCTTAATATTTGCTTTTACATTATCATATCATTTTATCCTAACAAGAATAGACACTGTGTCCTGTTCATAATTGTTCACCAAAAGAATGAGCTTGCAACAGTATTTTTTAAATGTTGAAAACAACCTGTGATTTCTGTTACTAGGACAAAATGGCTTCGGTTCACCTGTATCGGTTTATCTCCTCTAAATATGAATGCATACCCTGGAAATAATTCCACAAACATAAAAGAACTCTGTAAGGTGAAAGGAAGCTGTTAGAGTAGCTAGAGATGTCAAGATTTGTATAACACTCAGATAGTTTTCTGGCCTTTCTTTGTTATTTCCTATATATCCTGTATGAGTACTACAAAAAATTCCCACCCCCAGTTGCTAACAATCATAGAAACAAAACAAAACAAACAAACAATAAAAACGCAATAAAACAAAACACACACAAAACCCCAACAATTAAACCACATGAAAACCTGGTCTTTTTGGCCAAGAAATCAGAAACGGGGAAGTCCAGTAGGGACCTAACTGGAAGACCCGTATCTAGTGGCCACAGCAACCAGATCTACCTGTCTTCCCTGACCCTATATCCCTGACAGGGGAGCAGCAGCAGCAACAGGGTCTGCATCAGCCCACACCCTGCCCTAGGGCCCCACTCAGTAATATACCTGGCAGGCCCACTCAACTCATGCCCTGCATCCATTGGCAATAGGTGGGCTCCTCCACTTGTACAGGCAGTGCCAACAGGCCTGGTGTCTCTCCGTCTTCTGCCCAGCGATGGAGAGGCATATTCCTGACCCTCAACTCCAGTGGCAGAAAGAAACCTAGGCTAAGAATCTCTTAGCCCTCCATCCAGTGGGAGGAAGCAGTCTGGGTAGGTATTTCCCTCCTCCCATGCCACCTCCAGAGATATAAAGGGAAGTCTAATGGCTCTGGGTGAAAGGCTCTGCATTGTAAGGGTTCAGTGTCCCCCATCTAAAGGCTCTGGGGATACTTTCCACCTCTGCTAGCAACACCAACAGGGAACCAGCAACCAGCCAGAGCCCACGCAGAACGAGAAGAAGAAAACAGACCAGAACAGTATTGTGAGGGCTCAGAAAACAAATTGCCATTGAAATTACAGCCTGCAAAAATAGGCCAGGACCTACATGATAAACCTAAACAGGGTGGCTGCCTGCTAAAAGGGAAGATTTTAAAAGAATCAAGTCTCCTAATATAAGATCTAAAATGTCTAGGAGGCAGTAAAAATGATCACTCATTATATCAAGGACCAAGAAAATCACAACTCGAACAAAAAAAGACAACACACTGATGCCAACACAGAGGTTAAGCAGATATTGAAGTTATCTGACAAAGATATCAAAATAGCTATCATTAAAATATTTCAACAATGAATTACAACTTCTCTTTAAACAAAAAACAATTAAAATGTCAGCAGAGGAATGGAAGTTATAAAGTTATAAATAAGAACCACAAGAAAATTATAGAACTGAAAAATACAAAAAATCAGAATAAACAACTTGCTAGATGAGCTTGATAATAAAGAGGAGATGATAGAAGATAGAATCAGTAAATTTGAGAAGAGATCAAGGGGAATTTATTCAATCTGAACAATAGCATCTAGACTGATAAAACAAACAAACAAACCTGAACATAGTTTCAGGGATGTGAGGGACAAAACTAAATATTAAACATTTGTAATATTGGAATCCCAAGGCAAGGGAGAAAGAATATAGGCCTGAAAAGGTATTCAAAGAAATAATCACTGAAATTTCCTAAATTTGGTGAAAAATATAAATTTACAGATTCATGAAGCTGAGTGAAACCCATGTAGGATAAACCTAAAGAAATCCACTTTATGACTCATGATAATTAAACTTCTGAAAATGAAAGATAAAGGGATATGTCTTAAAGGCAGTCAGAGAAAAATGATGCATTACCTCTAGGGGAATATCAACTCAAATGAAAGTGGATTTCCCATTTGAAACCATGAAAGCCAGAAAAAAGAGGCACAATATTTTTTAAGTTCCAAAAGAAAAGAACTACCAACTTCAAGCTCTATATTTGGCAAAGCTATTCTTCAGTAATAAAAGGGAAATAAAGCCATTCTCAGACAAAGGACCATTAAGATAATTTGTTGCTAGCAACTTATTCTTAAAGAATGACCAAAGAAGCCTTTTCAAATAGAAAGAAAATGATAAGAGAAGTTTTGGAATTTCAAAAGTAAAAAAAAGAAAAACAGAATAGGGAAAAATAATAGGCCTTTTTTTCTCCTCATAGTTTTTAAATCATATTAGATGGTTGAGGCAAAAATTATTTGGTGCTTAATGTTTTTAGACAAAATAGTTATGACACAAATTGTGAAAATGGGGAGAAACAGATATAAAGAGAATAAAGGTTTCAATATTTCACTTGAAGTGCTAAATGGCAATAACAGTTGATTGTGATAATTTAGGTATGTATATTATACTATAGAGAGCAACCACTAAATATATACAGAGTGATACTTTTAAAACCACTACAAAGTTTGGAATTCTACAAAATGTTCATGTACTTCAAAGGAAAGGAAGAAAAGGAAAAATGAGGAATGAGAAACAGAGGAAATAGACAGTAAACAAATAAAATCACAGACTTATATACTACTATGCCAAAAATTACATTAAGTGTAAATAATCTAAGTAGGCTAATTAAAAGACAGAGATTGGTAGAGTGGATTAAAAAAAATTCATGATCCAACTATACACTGTCTGTAAGAAATTCACTTCAAACATGTCATAAGTAGGTTGAAACTAAAAGAATGGAAAAAGATCTATCATGTTGAAACAGGAGGGAAGGGGACAGGGCACAACCTTTAAAAGGATGACATAGCCATAGTACATGACAAAAACTAGTGAGAACCAACTAGGTCCAAGATGGCAGAAGACTCAACTTCCAATGGACCTTGAGCCTCATTATACGCTCATTGTAATATATTAGCACACAAAATGACACACCCACCAGTGTCATGACAGTTTTGAGGCCAACCATAAAAGGTCAAAAAGTGGGCAGTGCCCAGTTCCTAGAAATCCCAACCCCTTCCCCCAAATAGTTGGAATAATCCTCCCACTCATTAGCCTATGAAATTACCCAGACCATAAAAATTAACCACGCTATGTTTTGAGGCCTCTTGCCTCTTGCTTTCCGAGATGGCCCACACTCTGTCTGTTGGGTGTTTCTCCCAAGCTCTCTCTCACCTTCTGAGATGGCCCACACTCTGTCTGTGGAGTGTGTTTCTCTCTAAATAAATCTGATTCTTACCTATCACTTTGTCTCCAAAGTCTTTTGAGATGAAGAAAGAACCTTAAATTCACCAGGAATGATGTCAACATTAATTTAAAAACAAGTAAGAGTGACTATTTTAATATCAGAAAAAGTAGACCTCAGAACAAAGAAAATTACTAGAGATAAAGAAAGACATTACATAATGATAAAAGGATCAATACTCTAAGTTTTATGGACTGAATTGTGCTACACCAAAATTCTTATGTTGAAGCTTTTTCTCCCAATGTGACTGTTAGAAGATGGGGCCTTTAAGGAGGTAATTAAAGTTAAATGAGGCTGAGGCCCTAATCCAATATTACAAGTGTCCTGTAGGAAGAAGAGATACTATGAATGCAAATGCACAGAGGAAAAGCCAGGTGAAGACACAGTGAGAAGGTAGCTATCTGCAAGCCAAGGAGAGAGGTCGCAGGAGAAACCAAAAATGCTGTCAGTTTGATCTTGGACACCTAGCCTCCAGAACAGTGAGAAAATTTTTTTTGTTGTTTAAAAGCATCCAGTCTGTGGTATTTCATTATGGCAGCCCTAGCAAAGTAATACAGTTCTTAAGTGATCATTAACATATATACATCACAAAGCAGACCTTTGAAATACATGAAATAAAAATGGATAGAGTTACATGGTAAAATAGAGAAATTTACAGTTATAGCTGAGAACTTCAACACCCTACTTGCAGTAATTGATAGAATTAATAGAAAGTTGGCAAAGATACAGAAGAACTGAACAAAACTGTCAACAAATGCGATCTATTGTCACATATGCAATTCTTCACTCAACAAAAGCAGAATACACATAAATGCCTATGGAACCCTCATCAATATAGATTGTATCTGGGGTCATAAAACGGTTTTCAAAAAATTAAAATAAATTGAAATCATATAGAGTATGTTCTCCAACCATAATGGAATCAAACTAGAAATTGATTAAATAATAGAAAACTTAAAATATTTGGCAATTAAACAACACATTTCTAAACAATTCATGAACAAAAGAGGAAGTCTCAAAGGAAACAAAAAATACATAGAATTAAATGAAATTAACACATGCATCAAAACATGTGAGATTCGCCTAAAAAAATGCAGAGAATGAAATTTATAGCATTAAATGCTTCCATCAGAAAGAACTGAACAAAATTATTGATTTTGTTCAATAATCTAAGTTTCTATTTTAAGAACTAGAGAAAAAGCAAAATAAAGCTAAACCAAGCAGAAGAAAAAAAGTACTTGATGAAATAACATAAAACAATGAAATCGAAATAGGAAAACAATAAACATCAATAAAGCAAATGCTTATTTTTCAAAAATATCAATGAAATTGATAAACCCCTAGCAAGACTGATGAAGCAGACCTTTGAAACACATGAAATAAAAATGGATAGAATTACATGGTAAAATAGAGAAATTTACAGTTATAGCTGAGAACTTCAACACCCTACTTGCAGTAATTGATAGAATTAATAGAAAGTTGGCAAAGATAAAGCTTAAAAGACAAAAGATACAAATTACCAATATCAGAAATGAAACAGGGGAAGTCTTTATGGATTCTTCAGTTACTCAAAGGATAATAAGAGAATCTTATAAACAACTTTACAGTCACAAATTCAATAACTTAGAAGAAATAAACTGATTTCTCAAAAAAATGCAAAATACCAAAACTGAACCAAGATAAAATTGATACCAGTCTTATAATCATTTAAAGAAATTGAATTTCTAATTAAACTGTTCAGAAATAAACAGTTTCTGTTTATTTAGAAATAAATCTCTAGCCCCTCAAGTCTTCACTGTTGAATTTTACTACACATTTAAAGAAGAATTAACACCAACTGTACACAATCTTCTCCAGAAAACAGAAGACAAAAGAACACTTTCTTTTCCATTACGTAAGAAAAGAAAAAAAGAAAGAGAACAGATAAAAATCTCTCATTCTCTCATGAACTTAGATCCCAAAATTCTTATCAAAATATTAACAAATCAAGTCCAGCAAAGAATACAAAGAATTCTACACCATGAAGAATTCCAACAATTCTACAGTGGGATTTTTTTCATGTATGCTAATCAGGTTCACCATTTGAGAATTAATCTATGTAATCCATCATATCAACAGGCCAAAGTAGAAAAAGCATATAATTATATTAATTGATTGATACAGAAGAGCATTGGATAAAATTCAACATTTAATCATGACAAAAACTCTCAACAAACTAGGAATATAAAGAAACATTATCAACTTGATAAAAATCATCCATAAAACACCTATAGCTAACATTATAATTAATAATGAAAGATAATACTTTCTCCCTAGGATCAGCTTAGGGAATGCCAGCTCTCACCACATTGATTCAAAACAGTATGAAAGTTCTAGATACTGTATTAAGTCAAGAAAAAAGAGGTTAAAAAGCCTACAGTTTGGAAAGGAAGAAATAAAACTGTCCCTATTTTCAGATGACATGGTTGTCTATGTATTAATAGAAAATCCCAAGGAATCTATTAAAATACAAAAACTTCCTAGAACAGACTTTGAGCTCACCAAGGTTTCAGGATACAAGTTCAATATGTAAAAACAATTCTCATTTCTACATACTAAAAATGAACTGTAGAAATCAAATTAAGTACAATATCACTTTTATCCAAAATAAAATAAAATACATAAAACGTAAAGAAAGCTTGTACAAGGTGTGTATCCAGAAAATTAAAATATGCTGATAAAAGAAATTAAAGACCTAAGTAAATGGGGAGACATACTTGTGTTCATGGAATGAAAGACTCAACATAGTAAAGGTGTCAATTTTCCCCAAACTTATCTATAGAGTTAATGCAATTCTTACCAAGATTTCTGCATGATTTTTTGAAGACACAGATAAGCTTATTATAATAAGAAAACACAGAAGCCACAGAAAGGCTAAAAAATCTTCACCAAAAAAATAAGCTGGAGGATATCACTCTACCTATTGTTAAGGCTTACTATACAGCTATGATAATCAAGAGCAGCGGTCCCCAACATTTTTGGCACCAGGGACCAGTTTCGTGGAAGACAGTTTTTCCACGGACTGGGGGTGATGGTTCAGGCGGTAATGTGAGCGATGGGGAGTGGCAGATGAAGTTTCCTGGGGGTTGGGTACCTCTGATCAAGAGTATGGAATTAGAAGAGGGATAGACACATTGATCAGATGGACAAAACAAAGAACCCAGAAATAGATCCTCATAAATATATTCAATTGATTTTGACAAATGTTCAAAAGCAATTATTGGAGGAAAGATAGCCTTTACAACAAATAGTGCTGGAGTAACTGGGCATCTATAGACAAAAATGAACCTTAAAGTAATGCATATTATATATACAAAAATATGTTTATGAACTTAAATATAACACCTAATAATATAAAATTTTGAACCCTCCTACACTGTTGGTGGGAATGTAATTTGGTATAGCCACTATGGAGAACAGTATGGAGGTTCCTTAGAAAACTAAAAATAGAGTTGCCATATGATTCTGAAATCCCACTCCTGGGCATGTATCTGGAGAAAACCATAATTCAAAAAGACACATGTACCCCAGTGTTCACTGCAGCACTATCTACAATAGCCAAGACATGGAAGCAACCTAAATGTTCATTGACACATGAATGGATAAAGAAGATGTGGTATATATACATACACACACACATGCACATGCACACACACAATGGAATATTACTCAGCCATAGAAAACAATGCACTAATGCCATTTACAGCAGCATGGATGGACCTAGAGATTATCATACTAAACGAAGTGAGCCAGACAGAGAAAGACAAATATTATATGATATCACTTATATGTGGAATCTAAAAAAAAAAAGAAAGAAAGATACAAATGAACTTATTTCCAAAACAGAAAGAGACTCACAGACATAGAAAGCAAACTTATGGTTACCAAAGGGGGAATGAGGGTAGGGGGAGGGATAAATTAGGAGGCTGGGATTAACATACACATACTGCTATATATAAGATAGATAACTGACAGGACCTACTGTATCACACAGGGACCTACTCTATCACACTATACTCAATATTTTGTAATAACCTATAAGGGAAGAGAATCTGAAGTAGACTATATATATATATATAAAACAATTACTGTGCTGTATACCTGAAACTAAGATGATATTATAAATCAACTATACTTCAATAAAAAAGTTATAAAACTTTTAGAAAAAGCATAGGATAAAATATGTGGAATCTAGGGCTAGAGAAAGAGTTCTTAAATTTGATAGCAAAATGATGATACTTAGAAGGATAAATGGATAAACCAAACCTCATTAAAATTTAAAACTTTTGCTCATCAAAAGACCCTGTTAAGAAGATGAAAAGACAACCAATTAGACTGGGAGAAAATTTTTGGACACTGCACATCAGACAAAGGACTCATATGTAGGATATATAATGAACTCTCAGAATTCAACAGTAAAAAACAAAAAGCCAACCCATACCCCCAAAATCAATCCAATTTGAAAATGGGCAAAAGACATAAGCATACATTCCACCGAAGAGGTCATACAGATGGCAGATAAGAACTTAAAAATATCATTAAAAAAATAAAATATCAACATCATTAACCATCAGGTAAATGCCAATTTAAACCACAATATTACTACATCAGAATGGTTAAAATAAAAAATAGTGAAAACATCAAATGCTGGTGATGATGTAATGTTACTGGATTACTCATATATTGCTGGTGGGCATGTAAAATGTCACAGCCACTCCAGAAAACAGTCTGGCAGTTTCTCATAAACTATCATTGGGCTTTTATCTCAGAGAAACAAGAACTTTATGTTCACACAAAATCTATGCATACATGTTCATAACAGCTTTATTCATAAATAGCCAGAAACTGAAATTAACCCAGATGTCCATCAAATGTGTAAATGGTTAAAAAAAACTGTGGCAATCCATATTTTGTAATACTACTCTGTGGTATAAAGGAATGGACTATTGATACTGAATAAATCTCCAGGGAATTGCACTGAGTGAAAAAAATTAATCTAGAAGTGTACATACGGTATGGTTTATTTTATAAAATATTCTTGCTACAACAAAATTATGGAAATGGAGAACAGATTAATGGTTGTCAGGATTCAGGAACAGGAAATGTGGAGGAGTAGCAGTGTGGCTATAAAACGGCAACAGAAGGGATCCCTGTGATGATCAAATGTCCTGATTCTTGACTGCATAAATGTCAATATCCTGGTTGTGACATGGTACAAAATTTATATTGTACTGCAAGACATTACCACTGGAGGAAACTGGGTATGGTATACAAGAGCTATCACTGTATTATTCCTTACAAGTGCATGTGGATCTACAAAAAATCTCTCAAAATAAACCTTTAGAAAAAGGACCCACGAGAGACTTAAGTCAATAATTATTTTTCTTGAGGAAAACAAATTCAGAGAGTGAGATTACTTTTCTGAAGTCATGCAGCTGATCTATATTAGAATTGGGACTAACACGTAGGCTTTCTTAGATATGGTCCAGCATTCTTTTCTCTCAATCAGTCCATGCCAACACTGATTCCTTGTAAGGCAAAGCCTAAAATTAAGGGCCAATATATGTGCTGACTAGACAAATAGGGGAAACCAGGAGAGCCACAGATGGCCTAGCCACAAGTTGTCTGTCTCATCCTTCTCCTGCAGATAAGGTGCCCTCGACAAGAAACCTACTTCTCAAACTGAAGAGAAGCAAGCGCAGGCCAGTTTTGGTTCCTTGCCAGCCTGCAGAAACATTCAAACAAACCAATAACAACCACCCATGGGAACTAGGGGACGCCTAATCCTCTTGATACTACAGTGCCTGCCTTCCACAGCCCTAGCTGTACAACCCCTTCTAAAGTGCAACTCTGGGGTGGCCCTGTGTGGCCCTATATGCCTCTCCCCGGCTCCCTGCACTAGTTTTAAAGTAAGCAGAGCAAATTACTGTGATGAGATTGAATCACATTCATGGGCTTCCTAAAGAGTTTTGTTGTAATGGAATCATGTAAATAGGTGGAAAAGGTTTTAAGAATTAAGTTCATGATAGCCTTCACATGTCTGAGTCCTCTAGAAGATTTATACTATTGGAATTCAAATAAAAACATATTATCATCATTTCATGAAACACAGAAAGATAGCTCTGGATAATTCCTGCTTGGGGGCTGGGGGGACCACTTTAAAAAAAATCTAAAGTAACATAAAGAATATAATTTTGAGGTTGTACCCTGGACCATAAGTATTTTTACGAAGAGGGTAATATTACAAAGATAAGTAGTTTAGTAATAGCCCTTGATTTACAATTTATAATAGTCTCTCAATAAAAATATTTTTCTGTTATGCAGTTTTTCTTTATATCATCTGGCTTATAACTTAAAACATGACCAAATATTAATGTCCTAAGGAAAGTATTAATCCATTTTTCATTTAAAAATTAGATGATTGGTATGCAAACTGAGTGGAAGTGCCTCAGAAAATATATAGTATAAATGCTCTAAACTAACTCATAGTGACAGCTGTGTTAAAGTCATATGGTGCCTAGGTTTTCCAAATAATACTGAGTCTAATTCAATAGATTAAAACATTTAAGGTAGTTATGACCTATACTTTGCTTAGTTGACCAACTCACTTAAATGATAAGGTATTTCTCAAGTTTAGGTTGATTAGAGTGAAATTCTGTGGACTCCTGAGGTCTTCACCAGAAGTATCAAGGATGTTTACTTGTTTATATTTCTGGCCAGAAAATAAGTTTTATAGTTTAATGGCTACATGGTCATTTGCACAACAATTTGGAATGATTATATTTGGAATTATATTCCCAAGCACCCAAATTCTGATATATTTGTGCTGGGAAAAAAAATTAGAGGAAAACAATAAAAAGGAAGTAAGAAAAATGTTCTTACTTGATATATTGTTGGCAATTGTTAAGTGTCCAGGAATTATGCCATGCCTTAAAATTGCCTAGCAAATGGACCAATATACCTATCACATTAGCACAAAGAATAAAAAGAAATAACATAAAATTCCAAATCATAATTCAACACAAGAATCTTTATAAATGACTAAATGTCAATTTGGCATCTTACGTTCTTGATTGTGAGTGCCCTTTAAAGTATCAATTCTTATTGCATAATGAATATTTTGGCACTAAACTTGGCTAAATTTTAAAGTATTTTATATTTAAATTTACATAAACCATAATCTTAAACTTCCATGTGAATTGAAAACAAAAGTTTTGATGAA
Source organism: Balaenoptera physalus (assembly GCF_965194825.1). NCBI lineage: Eukaryota > Metazoa > Chordata > Mammalia > Artiodactyla > Balaenopteridae > Balaenoptera > Balaenoptera physalus. The sequence continues at coordinate 63,674,609 of NC_138888.1, forward strand.
GTAAATCATAAATTCATGGGATTAACAACTAAAGTTTAATTGTGTTTTGCAGGTTTTTCAAAACGTCATTACCCAGGTAGCAGAGTTAATCCAAAAGATTATATTCTTCAATATCTGCTTGCGCCTTTGCACGGCAATAGGATTTTTAGCCGGTTGATAGTGTCCCAGAATAAATACCACATTCTCCAGCCTTTTTCTCAGGCAGCAGTGGCACAAGACTAAGGAAACTTCTGACAATCTTCTTTACAAAAGAACTCTTGAGAGTCCTTTGCCCTTTTTTTACCCTGCCCTCCATCCTGCTGATTAGAATGTGGATGAAGTTACTGAAACTCCATCTTGAACCTTAAAGATGGAAGGCATACCCTAAGAATAATTTAGCACAAAATCAGGGGTAGCCTAGATTCCACATGACAGCTGACACTCAAAGACTTTCTATATCTGACTTATACAAAAGAAAGAAATGAATTTCTATTTTGTTTTCATTGATACTTTTGAGAACTCTTTTGCTCATAATTAAGTTTAGTCCTAACTAGTTCAATGTATACCTAGAAAATCCTATTGCTGTGGGGCAGGATGGGGGTGGGATGTTGTAGGTTTAAAATCTACATAACATAGACAAATTTAACCCTGATGGAAAGTTATATTGTTCATAATATATTAATTTAAAATATTTTAAAATCTTCTTATTCACAGTATCTATCTCTATACATTTGACAATTTAGTATTTATCATGACATTTTAACAAAAACATTGGCAGCGAAAAAAAAAATACCACTCAGTTCTTTAAAAAAGTTTCTTTTCCTCTAATTAACATATTATATATAGTTGACATATTATATTTCATGGATAAAATTATAAATACTCCTTAATTATAAGTATAAATATTACATATAGCTGACCATAGTCTCAAAATCTTCTTAATCTCTCTTAATATGTAAAAGATATTGTGATATGCACACTTAAAAATGAAAATGCATTTTCTCAACATTATTTACTCAGTCTGTAGTTATATATTTTTTTCTATTTGGGTTGTTCTCTTGTATAATGTTATTTTGAGTTGAATAAATAGTGTTTCTACTCCATTCCACTTAAAGATGATAACTAGGCCCTTGGTGATATTATTTGCTTGTAAAAGGAATTTAATCTTAGATTGATGGAATATAAATTTTAAGTATATAACTCTGCCTTTGTAACTTGTATTTGTTTTGGTGGAACATATTCATTCTATCATTTACGTTGCTTTTATAATTCTATATGCTAATTATCAAAGAGAAAGATTTGTCCTGAGTTGATCAATGTGCTTATGACTGTTAATATGATTTTTCTTATGGCTTTTTCTCAATTTATGAATATTCTATCTAAACTAGCTTTACTAGTATAGTAATAGAATCAAATTTTGTTTTATTCCTACTCAATCCTACCTTGACCCTCCATTAGGCAATGGCCTATAGTTAATCCCTAAATATTTTATAAATTATTATCAATTTTTTCAGATTGTTTACAATAAGAAGTCATAGCGTACATAACTAAATAGATGAGGAAGATTTGTTTTAATAATATAATGCCCACATAATGTCCACAGTACCCTGTAAATATACTCAATAGTTTCCCAAAACTTTTAGTTTAAAATTAATAAAGTGTAAGACTGAATTCTAGTTCAAGTACATTATCTTTTCAGTAAAGCACAATATATTAGAAAAATATCTACATGGCTTTGAGATTGAAATTGATTTAATTTTCCAAATTCATGGATTCTAGGAAAGTTATGCATGAAAACATTTCCCCCACATCTTTTAATTATGTTTTTCATTATAAGCAAACTTATATGTACTTAATGTTAAAAATATTCAGTTAAAGAGTTCTGTAAGTTCTTCACACTCCCCTCACCTATTGCTGATTTCCAAAAATAACTACTTCCAACTGATTTAGCTATTTTTCTTAATTTTCCTTCATTTCTCTAAATAACAGTGTGTGCTTCTATGTGTTGATAGTTCAGTGGGAGGCATCATCTATTCACCTTACACAATGAAAGCTCACAGCCACCACCCAAAGTACTTACATTCACAAAATCCTACACATTGGTACCATTATTTAGAGTTTTTTTATTAAATCGATACTCAGATAAGAAGAGTCTTCAACAATGCTATAAAGTTTGTGATTATTTTTGCTTTCTTGCACAATATTTTGTTTGTTTTGTTGTAAATAATTGCCTTGTAATTTTTTTCCCTTAGTTTTCTATGTTCTTATCACTAATTCAACACCAAACTCTTAGCTGACTTTGTAAATCTCCCCTCTATATGTTCCCAATGTCAAGTATCCTACCAATTTTTCTTTCTTGATGAAATCTCTGCTAGACCTGTTCCAATCTGAACCCTTTTTATGTGGTGAACAATTGTCATCCTTGCACCACTTTACTGAGCAGGCACACCATTAACATTTGACAGGCACAAGGCAAGAGAACAAACAGAGACACATTGGTCTATATCTCACCCCCTCCCTCTTCCAAACCTGGTTCCAGGGAACAGACCCAACGAAGAAGCCAAGGAGCCATCCACACCCTGGGTCTCAGTGAAACATCATTTTAGGCAGGGGTTTTCTTGCAGTATCCTACCTAGAGCATATTGGTTCTATGGGAAGATGCTGTGTGTTTTAGATTCAGTATTTTAGAACTTTGTTGAAGTCTACCTTCAACAGTGTCAGGTGTCCCAGAGTTAAGAGATTTACTTTTTCTTCTCCAGTTTTCTTCTGGGATGAGAGAAGACCAGTCACCTATTTCTCAGAGTGAAAGAGGAGACCTAAGCTTCTGCTTCTTAAACACATATTTATTCAGTACTATTTTAGACTTATCTTAAATCTTATTGTCAGAGATATTAGGTATCAACTATTCCATAGCCTTTAAGGGGTTTACAGTATACATATCTCTGAGTCTTGCATTTACACGATTGTCTTGGAAGAATAATGTAGTATTAGTAATTTTACCTTACACCAGTTTCTCCCTGCTCCAACCATGGCGAATTTCTCCCAGTTCCTTAAACAGTGCTTTACAATTTTCTTTCAGCTTTCACATATGCATTTCTCTCTGCTTAGAGCTCTTTATCCACATATCATCCCTTCATTTACATACACTCAGTGATCCTTCCCAGGTTAAATATCACTTTCTTAGGTAAATCTTCCCTAGGCCCCCAGATCAATTAGGCCCTCTTATTCTATCTTCCAATACCTCCATGACTCCTCTTTGGCTGCATTTGGCATACTTGTCATTCTGTACTTAATCATCTATAATGATTTGTTTATTGTTTCTCCTCCCCATAGACCATGTTACTATAAACTCAAGAACTGTGTTTGTTTTTTCAGACACAATCTTTCTAAATCTTAGCTCAGTGTTTGTATCAGTTTCTTGTGGCTGCTGTCACAAATTGTCACAGACTGGGTTGCTAGAAATGAGAGAAATCTATTCTCTCAGTTTTGGAGGCTAGAAGTCCAAAATCCAGTAGGGGCATCTCCCTCTGGGGCCTCTTGGGGAGAACGAGTTCTTTGCCTTTTCTAGCTTCTGGTGGCTACACCAGCTTTCTTGGGCTTATGAATGCATCACTTCAATTTCTGCATCTATGGTCCTGTTGCCTCCTCATCTTCTGTCCCTCTAATCTCCCTCTATCTAACTTATATAGGAATACTAGTCATTGGATTTAAGACACACCAGGATAATCCATGATGATCTCCTCATCTTTGGATCCATAACTCAATTACATCTGCAAAGATTCTTTTTCTAAATAAGGTAACGTCCACAGATTCCAAGGATCAGGATATGGACATACTTTTGGGGGGACTGCCATTCAACCCACTACAGTGCTTAATCTTAAATGTGTGGTACTGCATATTTGTGAGAGATAGTCCAAGTTTTTTCAAAGTGTCAATAATTTTTTTTTTCTTTTTTAAATTTTGCTGTGTTGGGTCTTCGTTGCTGTGTGTAGGCTTTCTCTAGTTGCAGCGAGTGGAGGCTACTCTTCATTGCAGGACGTGGGCTTCTCATTGCAGTGACTTCTCTTGTTGTGGATCACAGGCTCTAGGTGTGCAGGCTTCAGTAGTTGCAGCACGTGGGCTCAGTAGTTGTGGCTTGCGGGCTCTAGAGCGCAGGCTCAGTAGGTATGGTGCACGGGCTTAGTTGCTCTGCAACATATGGGATCTTCCCAGACTAGGGATAGAACAAGTGTTCCCTGCATTGGCAGGTAGATTCTTAACCACTGCACCACCAGGAAGTCCCTCAATAAATGTTTAGTTGTACTATATTTTTATTTTGAAAAATATTAAGGATAAAGATAAGAGTCACCTTCAGTTGTTTGTGACTTGGGTTTCTTGACAGAATAGCTCACAACATGACAGCAAGTTTCCTTTAGATCAAGAAACAGTGCAAGAGAGTGCCCAACAGATGTGGAAGTACATTAAATGAAAGCCAACCTACATATTCTATAATTATGCTACAAAGAAAAAAATTGATCATGTAATATAGCACTTGGTAGTAAATATCAAGGACTTTAATGCAATATATTGTCAGAAAATTTTGGAAACAATTTAACTGATGGGGTAATGTGATGATGGGGACAGATGATGTGGATACACATAGCATGTGCATCAAGGCTAAAATGAACAGCAATGATAAAAATAAATTTCTTGAGAATGAAAGTTCTTCAGAATCACTGTGATTCAACATCCCTTACTTAACTAATTAAAATTCATAAATAGAGTTTGGTATTCTGACCAGGACTGAGCAACTAATCCAACATTTTAAATTTAAATTAGGAAATTTACAAATCTTTGAAACAACACTATATGGTAAGTTCTGTTTTTTCCACATGTAGATTGGTAAATTACAAAATTAATTTGAGTTATTACAATATTTGATGAAAAAATGCTAGCTTCCTACTATAGGTAGGGTGAAGGTTAGCTTTTGGTGTCAACTTGACTAGGCTGTAGCACCCAGTTATCTAATCAGACATTAAGCTAGTATTGCTATAAAGGTATTTTATAGATGTGATTAACATCTACAGTAAATTGACTTTAAGGAAGGGGAACTACCCCCAATAATGTGGGTGGGCCTCATCAAGTCAGCTGAAGGCCTAAGAGCAAAATCTGAGGTTTCCTGAAGAAGAAATTATGCCTCAAGACCACAGCAGTAACTCTTACCTGAGTTTTTGGCCTGTCATCCTGTTCAACAGATTCTGGACATGCCAGCCCCCATAATCTTGTGAGCCAATTCCTTAAAATAAAATAAATCTATATCTATACAAATATAGCTATAGCTGTACAGATAGATCATATATATCAATACAGTTCTACCTATATTTATATCTATATCTACATATCTCCTATTCTGTTTCTATATATTTTTTTAAAACATTGGTTTTTATCCATGGTGATTATGAAAAAAAATGTTAAGGATATTTGCCAGGAGCCTACAATGAGACAGTAATCACAGGACAGTTAAATTTGAACTTCTGATAAAAGTGAAAAGTCAAAGAAAATCATTAGCAAATTCTTGATGAGATGGTGCCAAGCTCAACCTCTGGAATCAGACAGTCTCTGTCCAAATTCGGGTCCTGCCAATTTTAGGGGCTCTTGGGCAAGCTACTGACTTCTCAGAGTTCCAGCTTCCCATTTGCATAATGACATTATTAATGATTCCTACCTCATGGAGTGTTGCAAAGATTTAATGAGGTCCTGGATAGAAAATGTTAGCACAATGTCTTAACTGTAGATAAATTTAGTGGTAATCATTATCTCTCAGTTTTAGAATAAGGAATTATGCCAATTGTAGGCACAAAGAGAAATAAAAGGATAAAAATCTGATTAAAAATATCTAATGATACCTTAAGGAGAAAATATATGCCAGAAATTTGCATAAAACTCTTCTATTTCTAATTGATAAAGACATATTAATAGGAGAGGGAAAAAACTTTTCTGAAATAAAAAAAAATATTCCTCAAATGAGAAAAACTTCAAAATCCAAATGGTCTGGCAAGTCAAGTGCAAAATAGAACTGAAGAAGCAAAAATGAATTTAAGAAGTACTCTGTAAAGAACTCTGAAGGCAATGATAAAAGATAAAGAGTCAAATAAAATATCAGAGGAACATTTGCTTTCAGCTTATTTTGTATTACAAGTATGTGTTTCTCGAGGTGCATAACAAACTTGCCAATAAAATAACATAAAGCTATGGTTTTCTCTTTAACAGCATTCATTCACTATTCTGACACAGTTAGCTATTATTTTCAGCAGCCATTGGGAACATACCACGAGCGTAAGTAGAGCATAGGCAGTCAAGAGTACAAGGGTAGGTGTGGGTGATGGTCTGGGCTTGTATGGAAGAAAAATGTATTCCCTGAGAATAAATTCCCCATAATTGGCATAGCTCCCTGTAAGGGAACCCTGGGGGAAGAAGAGATAAAAGCATTGCTTCTGACCTTGCTACCCATTTCCTACAAACATCACATGAGGCTACTGTTGCCACAGCCATTGGTGTGGAAATAAAATGAAGTAATATCTAGATTGGTTATGCTAATGCCTTTCTCAGATTATAGTCATCTTCAAGGAATTATGGATTCAGTATTTAAGATTTGCAATTAAGTTCTGCAAAGGATTTTTCATTCATAAGTAATTTGAATGTAAAGTAAATGCCTTCTTTCACTTTTCTTTTAAATCACCTCCATTTATCTGTTCTGCACATAAACTTCTCAGCATAATTGTTTAAATATCCTTGCAAGTCTATTTTTATATATTTATTTTTATAATGAAATATAACAAATTGTTTTATCATTATGGAGTCTTTTTCTATGCTGATTTCTGCTAATAAAAGCAGTCATAGAATGATTATGTAAATTAATTTTAAATCAAACCTTAGTGGAGTTTTTCTTTGATTTATTTTTTGTTTTTTTGTTTGTTTTTAAAGGTTGCTGGCGCCACCCCCCAAAACCCTTCAATTTGGGCAGGTTTTGCTATGGAAAAAACAATAGTAACAACAAATAGCAGTTTGACACACAAAAAAGGAATATTATGACAAAGCTGCATGAGTCCATTAGAAAAATAAAATTTTGCCTGAGCCTTTACAGAGTGATAAGAGGATATGCCATGCTGTAGAGAAAACCCTGAATAATGACTTAAAACACTGGAGATAATTTCAACCTGCTCAGGCTTCAGCACCCTTACCAAGTTGCTGCCACTTCCCACTCCACATACTCTCACCACACTTGGTTCCAATGCCCCATGACAGATGCTACCATGACCTCCTGTTACATATATATATATATATATATATATATATATATATATATATATATATATATATATATATATATATATATATATATATTTTTTTTTTTTTTTGCTCATGTCCCTAACAGCTTTCCTTGTTAATCATTTCAAAGCAAAGAAATAACCCAGTAAGAGAATTCTAGTCATTTTAAGGACAATCTGAGTGTAGCATAGTGGCTGTCACTCGAATCCTAGCACATTCTCAAATCTTCATTACAGGGAGACAGAGGGCTTTACAGAAAAGCACCAAGCAAAATAAAATAACATTTTATTAATCTAATTTTACTATTTGACTAAACTAATCCTGGAGACAAACAGCACTGTTTGAATCTCCTTCAAAATTGCATTATAAGCAGCCAAGATTTGTTTTCCCATCACACCAAACACACATTTTATCCAAGGCCAGAAGCACCCCAATTTTATCTTTCTTTTCTTTTCTATTGTCAGAGAAAATTGTAGAAATTAATGGCTTCTGGTATAAACTAATTTATGAATATATGCATTTTGAAAAACTATGTAGGAGTCTGTCCTCCCATCATGAAGACAGTCTATATCCTTTAGAATTGCCTTGATTATTTCTCTGCTAATGGATTTGTACTATTCATCTATTGCTGTGACTCTTGCTGTGTAACAAACAAGCCCAAAATTCCAATGGCTTTTAAGAAGTAGCACTTACTTTTCTTTTACACAAGTCTGTGAGTTAGTATGGACAGCTCTGTTTAAGGCAGCAGGTCTATTTCAGAACAGCGCCATGTGTTTCTCATTCTGGGAGAAACAGTTACAGGAGGCAAGCTTTTATCATGCTGAATGGCAGAAACACAAGTAGACAAGAAAAACCATGCAAGTACACTGAGGCTGCTTCTAATATTCTTCTGTCTATAGAATGCATATTTTACTTACATTGTATAATAGCAAAAATGGAGTGATGAAAGAATTGTGGAAAAAGAAAACAATGCAATCTATTTCAGGGTTTTTCAAGTTGCACTCAGCTATTATAATGTTGACAAATGGCTAAATCATTCAACAAATAAATGATTTCTTCTAGGTTTTACATATAACATAATCTCTTGGTGTAAACACATTTCCATTTGATAGGAACTTAATGAAACACAAGTATGACAACAGTGACTTTTAATAAAAGTAATATTCTACTTTGATGAAGAACTCTAAATTTTACATGAAGAGTTCTAAACACTTCTTTAAGCTCTCAGTCAATAATATCTAGTATATATTTTTATCTATATAAAAATACACTCAACAAATATTACAGACTAAAGTAGAAAGACTCCTAAAGTTTCAATAATTTCTTTGATATTTTGCTAAAAACAAAAACGTTATATATTCAGAGTTGTGGGATAGTATGGTATTGTTTAGTGATAATATCATAATTGTTCATCACTTTGAAGAAAGTGGCTCACCAGCTGTGGAATTCTAGGTGTGCCAACAATAATCTATTCTGAAACATCCAAACATATCATTCTATAATAAATTGTTAATATATTTATTACAACTGATATGTTTTTTAATATGTGGCAGAACAATTCAAGGTGGAGAAATAAAAGCTAAATCCAAACATTTGAGGAGTGCAAGATGGCCGAGGAATTCAACCTGAGAAGAGCATCAAATTGCATAGGACTAAATATAAAAATACTGGTTAACGAATGGTGAAAAAGGAAAAGAAATATTTGGGGAGTTGCTATATGAAAATAATAATAATAATAATTATTATTATTATTATCATTATTATCATCTAAATCATGTAATCCTCTAGACTTCTCATTCCATAAACATCATCTTTTGGCTTCTAGTACCCAATTTTAGTGTTTGTGTGTGTGTGGTTTTTTGGGGGGGGTTGGGTTCCCCCACACCAATAAGCAATTCTCAGATGTTAGTAGGGTGTCAAAGGGTTCAACTCAATTCTGATACCTATTTACAAGGAGATAGCATGAGCTTCCACAGGTTAAGGGTGCAGTCCTAGAAGACTGTCTCCCTCCCACCTTCACACACCAGTGGGAAGCCCAGGTTGTTACCTGTACTCCTGATTGCCCTGTAGTCTGGCTATAAATCAGAGGTTTCCACAATCCCCTCCTTGCATTTAATTAATTTGCTAGAGCAGTTCACATAACTCAGGAAACTAGATTACCAATTTATTGTAAACGTATTAGAGCAGGCAGATAGCTAGATATGAGCAGAGTAAGGGGGGCAAGGAGCAGGTGGCAAGAAACCATACATCTTGTAAACAATAGGGGTCCTTGGGCAGACAAAGAAAGGTGGGAAAAGGCAGGAATATCTGGAATGTAACCTTTTGCTCATTATGCCCTCATTACAATTAAATTAGCCTTGCAGATAGGAAGTACCCATCATGCACCAATGCCATGACATTTCCAATCAAGACCAAATAAGGACAAAAGTCCCTCTTCCCCTTGAGAAGGTGGAGCTGGGATGAAAATCAGGAAATACCACCCAAAGCCCCTCCCTTCTCAATGAATATCCCACCCATTCATTTCTACACCCCATATAACCAGGTTGCTAAAGAATCTCAGGGCAGCTACTCACTTAAGTCTGCCTACTCTCCCCTTAAGAGTGTACTATCACTTAATAAATCCTCACTTTGCTTTCTTGACCTCCATGTCTCCTCTCTGAATTCTTTCTGTGATAGGCAAGAACCTATTCTCAGGTAACAAAAGGATACAACTGAGGAACCGCCAGATGAAGAGATGCATATAGCAAGGTATATAGGAAGGGGAGCAGAGCTTCCATGTCCTTTCTAGGTGCACCATTCTCCCCAAATATCCATGTGTTTACCAACCTGAAAGCTCTCTGAACTCTGTCTTATAGGGGGTTTATGGAGGCTTTATTACATAGGCATGATTGATTAAATCATTGGTTGGTTGTGTTTGAGCTCAATCTCCAGCCACCCTCCCCTCTCCAGAGGTCAGGGGGTGGGACTGAAAGTTTCAGCCTTCTAATCACAAGATTTTGTTCTCCTGGCAACCAGCCCCCATCCTTAGGTGGGACCCAAAGTCACCTCATTAACATAACAAAAATACCTTGGTTACTCTTGTCACTTAGGAAATTATAAGCTCTGTGCCAAAACTGGGGATAAAGACCAAATATGTATTTCTTATTATAGATTACAACATCACACATCTGATATCTATTTATGCTTGCACTTTATCATTAATTCCTTTTCATTGAATTAAAAGATACATGCTTATCTTAGAAATTTTTATCCTAATTTCCTGGAAATGAGTTGTAGATCTGGGATGGTTAAAGAACTGCAGAAATAATACAAATAGAGAAAGTAATTTGGAAATTAACTTACTCCTTACAACAGGGTCCAACAAGAAAGAGAGTTTACAGATATTTAAAATGAAGAGATTTTAAGTGTGAAATACAATTCGTATTTTATGGCAAGACAAGAAAAATTTAAACATAAAAGATTCTTCTCTGCCCTTTGGCTTCCTCTCCCTAAATGTGCATCGTGTATCTGCATTATGCATCAACCAAACATTCCCCATCTCAAAAAACTTATATAACTGTGCCTTGACTTCTAATGGGCAGGACAGTTCTCAGAGCTTTCTGAGATGCTCTTCCTGGGTTATAATCTTCAAATTTGACTTGAATAAAATTTTCCATTTCTTTCTTAGATTGCCTGATTAATTTTTCATTGATGTAAGGAAGGGACAACTTATAGGTGTGTGATAGGCAGCAAAAAAGGAGCAAACATGTAAGGTGAGGCAACTAGAAGCTAGTTAGAGCAACAAGCCTTCCTGGCTGTTAGGAATGAAGGAGCAAAGGGAAGAAACAGTGCCGCTAGTGCCCAGTGAGAACTGGAAGCCTATGGGAGTGATCAGCCAGGTGAGATGTGGTCCTGCAAGAAGCACACTGCTAAAAGAAATAGAAGGCAGAGAAGGAAACTTCTGACCAGTCTTATACCCCAATCTCCAAACTTCTGGGTTTTCCCATTGGTTAAACCTAACTAAAAGCCAGCTAGCAAGAAAACCCTGGTGTTGCAGTGGACAGAGTTCAAACTCCCAGGGCACAAATCAGGATGGAGAAGGATGAGGAATGGATCTGGAGAAGGGAAAATCCATCATAAACCTCCCTGTGCAAAAGTGATCACTGGAGTAGAGAGATAATAATGACTAAGGTCAGTGGTGACAGTACAGAGAGCATACAGCCCTGCAAACCGAATTGACAATGACCAGCCTGCAAGAGCAAGGTGTAAAGCAATGAAAGTGCCACTATTGATTCTCTATCAAGAAAACATACGTGACATCCTAGGGCACTATCATAGGAAAGGAAAGCAAGTTGTGGTAATTCAACTGAGAGGACTCATTTACAAAGAATAAATCTGCCACCAAGGGGGTGAAACCTGGGGAAAATAACATAATAATCTTAAAAAAATATAAATTAAGCCTACTTTAATTAATCAAAGATGCTGTAGTTGAATATACTGTCTACTGAAAAAAAATGCACAACCTGAAAGTTAAGAATTATGTTTTATTCAGAGGACTTTCTGAAGACATACGCTTGGAAGAGAGCCCTTCAGATGGTTCTGAGGTACTGTTCCAAAAAAGTAAAGGAGAAACCAGGATATATAGGAGTTTTTGCAACAAAAAACCAGGTAGTTGCAACATCAAAAGATTACTGTTAATTAAAGAAAACCAGACATCTCAAGTTAAAGAATTTTGCACTTTTCCATATACAGAAAGATGTAAGAGTCTGTGCTCATTGAAATCACTCACTCCTTTGACATGCACCTTAACTCTCTAGGGCCACTATCCTGCTTTTCTCCATCCTGATCTCCTCAGAGTGCACAGTTGGGGGAGGCTGCAGTGACTGATGGCTTGATGGCCGCAAGATTCTTTGTTTACTGATATGGCAATAATCCACAATACTGATATTTTTAAAGGCTCACAAAATGTTTTTCTAAAAGCAAATAATTCCTTAGTGTCTTTTAATCTTATCTAATATCTCTTGTATCACTATAGGTTAAGTGTTTTTATCATAAGCATTTTCCAAAGCCTTTATGAAGAATTCATTTTGTATATGAATACCAAATATACATTTCTTTGCTTTAGTTTAAACATATAATATTACAGAATTTTGTATAACAATTTATATACTACAGATTATATTTTCATATTTATAGCAGAGTGTGTAGTTTTGAGTCACTTTTCATCTTGTTCAGGAATTTGAGATTGGAGCTTCCTTTTTCATCTTCTGGAACTTTGCAGCATTAGAGAAAAATAATATATATGAACTTAAAAATATTCTGAATTACTCTATACCCTGGAGTTGTATTTATTAACACACATTCCTTTTTAAATGTGACGATCTTTTTGTTAAATTGATGAAGGTAAAAATTATCACCAATTTCATTTTCTCTTGAAGAATTTGAAACAGTATTCTGAGTTGAGAAGAAGCAGTGGAATTTTTTTTTTTCAAAAATTATGTTTAATAGTAGCTTGAAATCCCTTAAGCTTTTATATTATCTCATTGGAGTTGTTAAACTATGTCCTGAAGGCCAAGTCTTGCCCACTGTCTGTCTTTGTAACTAAAGTTTCATTGGAACATAACATGTTTACTCATTTATATGTTATTCATGGTGTTGGGCTGCATCCCTAAGACCTGTAAGGCCTGTACTTGCCCAGCTTCAAGATAGAAAAAAGAGCTTTAAGTCAGCAACAGAGCTATCAATGATTTAATGGATAGGGGGAGTTTACATGTCTGAAGCAAGGTCCTGGAGCAACGCTGCACCACGTGCAGTGGATGACAGGGGTCTTTGCTTCTAGGGGAAAGCGGAGATTGTGGTTATATAGGGAATTGAGGTCATGTGGGCTCATCGGTTACCAGGGAAACTAGCAGAGGGGCACACCCCTCACAGCCCCTTTGATACAAAAAATCATTAGCTGGGGCCTGGGGCAAGGCTACAGGAAGGTCAGCCATGTGAGTAGGGTATAGGTAAAGCAAGCACTGGTTGAGTAAGTGATGTATGGAGAGCAAGAGAACAGCCACCCTGAGTGGCCTGACAATACACATGGCTTAGAGAAAAACAGCAGAATTAAGTTGTTGCAACAGAGATCTTATGGCCCACAAAGAAATTTTGTCCACCCTTAGCATGTAGTGATATCCTCCACTGATATTAAGAAAGCAATGCAAATGAAGCAACTGACAAAGGATTCATCTCCAAAATATACAAACAGCCCATGCAGCTCAATATCAAAAAAACAAACAACCCAATCCAAAAATAGGCAGAAGACCTAAACGGACATTTCTCCAAAGAAGATATACAGATGGCCAAGAGGCACATGAAAAGATGCTCAACATCACTAATCATTAGAGAAATGTAAATCAAGACTACAATGAGGTGTCACCCTACACCAGTCAGAATGGCCATCATCAAAAAATCTACAAAAAATAAATGCTGGAGAGGGTGTGGAGAAAAGGGAACCCTCTTGCACTGCTGGTGGGAATGTAAATTGATACAGCCACTATGGAGAACAGTATGGAGGTTCCTTAAAAAACTAAAAACAGAACTACCATATGACCCAGCAATCCCACTACTGGGCATATACCCTGAGAAAACTGTAATTCGAAAAGACACATGTACCCCAATGTTCATTGCAGCACTATTTACAATAGCCAGGACAGGGAATCAACCTAAGTGTCCATCGACAGATGAATGGATAAAAGAGATGTGGTATATATATACAATGGAATATTACTCAGCCATAAAAAGGAGCGAAATTGGGTCATTTGTAGAGATGTGGATGGACCTAGAGTCTGTCATACAGAGTGAAGTAAGTCAGAAAAAGAAAAACAAACATTGTATATTAATGCATATATGTGGAATCTAGAAAAATGGTACAGATGAATGTATTTGCAGGACAGGAATAGAGACGCAGATGTAGAGAACGGGCCTGTGGACACGGGGGTGAAGAGGGGAGTGGGATGAATTGGGAGATTTAGATTGACATGTATACACTGCTATGTGTAAAATAGATAGCTAGTGGGAACCTGCTGTATAACACAGGGAGCTCAGCTTGGTGCTCTGTGATGACCTAGATGGATAGGGTGGGGGGTGGGAGGGAGGGGATATATGTATACATATAGCTGATTCACCTCATTGTACAGCAGAAACTAACACAACATTGTAAAGCAACTATACTCCAATAAAAAAAAAAGAAAGAAAGCAATATATTTTTGCCTGGCATACTTCTGATGTAGCAATAATGACATGTAATTCTAAAGTAGCTACTTGGTTGCAATTCTTCCAGTGACAGATGGAATTTATTACACAAAAACCTTTTGGGAAAATAAAATCCTTCTTATAAAACTATATTAGGCCAGCACAAATAGGCACTCCATGAATTTTTATTCCACTGAATGCAATTAACTACACATTGAAGAGCTGCTCTATAAATATATTTTTAGTATGAATGACATATTAAATCAATTAATTAATGTAGCTATAAAATCTGCCTTCATCCAATAAAGTCCCTTCATATTAGGCCCATATTTTTGGAGAATAATATACATTTAGCACTCTACTTCATAAAATCTCTAATTCTATGATTTAATATTAATAGATTTAAATATCTCTATAAAAATGTATAACCAATAATTCCTGAGGTATCACAAAGACCACATTACAAGTCAGGCTGTTTCAGGCAAAGACTGAGAATCACACCCATGTTGTAGTTTCCCTTTTCTAGCAATATTTTAGAAATTATTGAACTCACTAAACCAAATAAAGAAATATATAAACACAATTTTGAAAATAAAAACAAGTACTGACTATCTAACAGAAACAATGAAGAGCCTTTGAAAGCAGGCAAGCAGACAGGATGGGATCCATGAAAAAAACAATAAGCAGAAAAGATTACTTGAGAGGGTGAGGTAGCTCTAAGTGTGATCCATGGAGGTGAGGGTCTGAAAGGCAGGAGTGTGCCAAGAGGTCACTATCTAGGTCACTAGGGATGGAGGTCCCTGAGCAAGAGCCTTCATCTACGAACGTGCTTCATACCCTTGGAACAGGTGGCAACAACAGTGGTGTTTTTCTCTTCACTGTTAGTGGTAACAAGATGGTACCAGGTGGACCAGGAGGAACTGTGGCTTTCACATTCATAATGCTGGTTAGGGAAACACTGCACCCAGCCAGACTGGATGTCCTTCAGTTGGTCTCTGTTTATGCAAGCAACCGTTCTAACTTCTGAAGCAAGTCCTGTCCAATCCAACATTTACATTCAAACTGTGCAAGCGGACTTAGCAAAGTCTAACAAGTAAACAAGCACAAACATTATACACTCATACACACACAGTGGCTATATACATGTGTGAATATATATGTATATAGATAATATAAAAGTATATATATCTATATAAATAATTGAGGGGAACCTACCACACAAAGGAAAGATATGACAATAAATAAACAGAAATAACTTATAACAAAAGTAGTAGTGATAACTGACCAAAAAAAAGAGGAATATAGGGGCAATATATTTAATACCCTCAGGGAGATGCATTAAGGTATAGAATACATACAAGGAATGAAACTGAGCAGGACACTGCAGGGCCCTCCTGGGTGCAAAAGCCTTTCCATGTCCCTCATTTCTTTTTTGTAGGAAAAGGGCTTCAGCCTCCTAGACCTTCCCTGAATTGCAAAGGTCAGACTCATACAGTTAGTGATTAGAACAATAGAGTTACAGGACTCCTAGTTCTTCCTGAAGGGATGTACCTAACAATCTGCTACACATCTCTGAGCTCTTCTACAGGAAATAAGGCCCCCGCCCAGGTGGAGGATGGTGACTACAAGCTGAGCACAAGCACGTGGACCCCAGGCTGGTTGGAATCAGAAGTCCGGTGACTTGAGATTCCTGGAACACCACCCTGTTACCTCACCATCAACCAATCAAAAGAGAACCACACACCCTGCGGCCCTTACCCTCAATTTGTCTTAAAAAACTCTTCCCTGAAACCCATCAGGGAGTTCGGGCTTTTTGAGCACAATTCACACACTCTCCTTGCTTGGCCTTGCAATAAACCTTTCTCTGCTCCAAACTCCAACGCTTTGGTTTGTTCAGTCTCACCGTGCATGGGACACACAAACTTGAGTTTTACACCATAATTCCAAAAGATAACATGGAAATTAAATTTTTGATCACTCAAATTAAAAGAAACAATACAAAACATAAAAGGTAATCATAGACATGGCTGAAGAGGATACTTGTGATATAAGATATTATCTAAAGATTAGGAGAGCAAGAAATAAAGGTTAATTAAAGTAGAATATAGATCTAATGTTTCTTCCACTGTTTAAAAGAAATTCCAAAACGAATGACTAGAATAAATAGACGAAAGTAATCTTCAAAGAATTCATACAAAGTTTCCAAAAATAGGGGTTAAAAAAAAGAACACAGATTTAAAGTGCCCAGTGAGGACTGACCCACTGAGTAAGAAAAATTAATAAGAATAAAATAACAACTGTTACTATCCAAAAGCATTGCTAAGGTATAATAGAGAGGGAAAAAATTAAGATTATCTACTAATCAATAAAAATGAGATTTATCTCAGATTTCCCATTGGCAAAACAAACTACTTCTACTAGTACAACTATTACAACTACTATTGTTAATAACAATAAAATGGAATAATATTTTTTTAATCTCTAAGGAAATCAACATTACTGCTAGGATTCTATAGTCAGTGCTACCTTAGTATAAAAAGGTAATATAAGTATATTTTTAAACAACAACAAAAAATGGAATTAGACAATTTACCTGCTCAGATCTTCTATGAAAAAATTATTAGAGAATTTATCCCACTAAAATGAGCATGTAATCAAGAGAAAATGGTAAGCTAAGCAAGTTGTTTGTATAGAAAAAGCAGAAGTTAGCACACTTATTAAGTCTAAATAAATATTAGATATACATTTATTAAAGAAAATATATAATGATATGGAATAAAATCCCAAATAATGCCAACTTAGAAAGTGGTAGGAAACACATATATCAGGAGAAAGCTGAAAATATGAATAGCTAATCATTTTTAATGTTCACTCACTCTTCTGTTCAAATGTTACCTCTCTGCTATGTTTGTGCTTGATTGTCCTAAGACAGCACATTTTGTCATCCTATATCCCATTGCTCTGTTTATTAAAACTATTTCTGAAATAAGTATGACTGCCAGGAATTCCATATTTACTCATCAAGTAGTCTATTATTTATCTTAGCCGAAAAGTATATCAGCTCCATTAGATCAGAAATTTTGCTTTGTTCACTGCTATAGAATGGGCAGTGAGAATGATATTAAATATAATGTACGTACTCAATAGACATGCCTTAAATCAGTGAATAAATGATTGAGTAACCTTACATTCACACAACAAATACTAGGGAGTCAATAAAAAGAATGATATAGTTCTAAAATTATCAATATGGACTAATTTAAAAATGATATTAAGTGGAAAAATCAAGGAATACTAGTTTAAATTGAATAATCTCACTTGTTCATTTTATTTTATGAGCTTAAATAAGACATTATAATGAAAACAGACCAGAAAATAGACCTTTAGATACATTTTGTATATAAACAGAGAGACTGAGAAAGATAATGTCAAAATCATAAGTATATTAAGTAAAAAGTAGAAACCTGACCATATTGGGTTTATTCAAAAGTTCAGGTATAGTTTAACACTTAAAAACATGTTATATGTAATGACACCTATTCTATTAATAGAGGAAAGGAAAAAGGCATAACACAATTATCCCAATAGACCATGAAACATGTATTCAATAAATTAAATTCAATAGGTTTTAAAAAGAAATATAAATTTTAATTAAACAATATTATAGTAAACTAAAAAGAGGACAAACTTTCTTATACAGAGAAAGTGTCTGCCAAAGTAAATAGCAAAGATAATATATGATATCTAAATGTTAGAAATACTTTTATAAGAAACAGACTAGCTTCTGGCTCTCACACTGATATTAACTTTGTACAGGAGGTTGTAGCCAATGTAAATAAATAAATAAATGGGATTAGTGTTGAAAGGAAGAAATAAAATTTATTATTTCTAGATGATATGGTTGTACACCTAACACATCCAGGTGAATCAAATGAGAGCCATAAAAATTGTGTCCTCATAATATCGGCTAACACTGATTGATTACATTAAATATGTCAAATAGTATCAGAGCATCTTTACATGTATTACCTCATTTAATTTTAACTTTTAAGTCTGACAACTTTTCAAAATAAATGCTATCATTATCTCCACTTTAAAAAGGAGGAAAATTATAATTAGTTTCTCCACTGTCATGTAGCTAGTAAGTGACAAAACAAGGCTTCAGTGTGGCTCTGAAGCCCATGGATTGAACCTCCAAGTTTTACTGCCTCTTCTAGTTCAGTCATGGCCAATTAAGGAATATATTAATAAGAAGTTCAATATCAATTGCAACTGTAAACTGCAAAGTACTTAGGAGTAAATCTCAGAAGAATCTGTGACATTTCAGAAGAAAATACTGAAACTTTGCATAAGCACAGTAATAAAAACATGAATAAATGATATATGATATAAACTGACATAAAGACAGGGAGAGTCAACAGTGTAAAAATGCCAGACACTCCAAACTAATTCATAAATATAATCTAATCCCACTAAAATTCTAATACAATTATTATAAAACTTGTCAAACAAACTTTCAATTTCATCCAGCAAAGTTAATGTGAAAGAAGAGTGAAGATAAATTTGAAAAAGCAGAACAAGAAATAAACCTTAGGGCTTCCCTGGTGGCACAGTGGTTGAGAATCTGCCTGCTAATGCAGGGGACACAGGTTCGAGCCCTGGTCTGGGAAGATCCCACATGCCGCAGAGCAACTAGGCCCATGAGCCACAACTACTGAGCCTGCGCGTCTGGAGCCTGTGCTCCGCAACAAGAGAGGCCACGATAGTGAGAGGCCTGCGCACCGCAATGAAGAGTGGCCTCCACTTGCCGCAGCTAGAGGAAGCCCTCACACAGAAACGAAGACCCAACACAGCCAAATAAATAAATTAATTAATTAATTAATTAAAAAAAAAAAAAGAAATAAACCTTACCCTATAATGTATCAAATTACATAGGAAGTACTAATAAAATAGCAAGGTAATCAATAATAAATTATTAGATTAATAGAACAGCATTTACAAAGGATTCATGTGTTGGGAAAAATATTATGTATAAAAATGACTCCCAATTTGGAAGAAAGTAATACCATCTACAATAAAGAATCTCAAAATAAAAGGATCTAAACTTAAAAAAAAGACAATAACATTGACTGTAAAATTAGTAAACACATTTGTGTACTTCTCTAGTTTCAGAAGAGAATACAGGAGAATATCTTTTAAACCTTGAGAAGGAAAGCCATATTTAAACAAGACAAAAGTCATGAAGGAAAATATTAGTAAACCTTTTACTATAAGCAAAGCATCATTATTAAAGTTAACATATAAGTACACTAAAGGAAGAAAATATTTGCTGCATACACATAAAAGGATTAATACTTTTAACAAATCAACAGCAGAAATTGAGAATGGGAGATAGAAGTGACAAATAAATATATTAAAAAGTTGATCAATGTCATTATTATTAGAAAAACCCATATTAAAGACACAAAATACCTTTTTCATTCATCATATTGCCAAAATTAAGAAGTTTAATAGTGTCAAGTATCAATATTAGTGAAAGTATAGAAAAATCGATACCCTCCTGTTCTGCTGCATGGAAAGGAATTGATAAATCCCCAGATAGGACATTTTCATCTATTAACATTTAACATGTACCAGCACAGCAATGGAAATTCCTCTTTTGATATCTACTCAGAAAGACACTTGCATACATGCACAAGAAGGGATCTAATAGGGCTACCCCAGTTGGAATCAGGAATCATCAGATACAGTTGAAGTGCTCATCATTGGGAAAAATACTGTGTGATTCATACTTTTACATACTAAAACAGTTAAAAAGAATGAGGTGGATCTACATAAATTGGTATTAAATAAAAATTTTAAGGCATATTGGCAAATTGTTGAACAACAAAAACAGCAAAATTTTGAGTACAAGCTTAGAATGTACTAAGCCAAAAGAGAATTGCAGTGTTATCCAACAATGAGAAAAACTAGAGTATCTGTAAATTCATAAAATTACTTGACTTTATCAGGTGAACTGAATTCCAAAGAGTGACAGGTAACTCCAAAGAGAAACAGTATTACAAACTGCTTCACTTTGAGCAGATCATGGGAAGAAATAAGTGGGTAAGAAAGAGCTAAAAATTTGAATGACTTCTTAAATGACTGCTATGAGAGTTCACAATCCCTGAGAGAACTAGACACAAGGTGGTACAAGTTTTTGCTGTTAAGAACAATGAAGGGTCTGATTTTACCCTACTTTCAAGCTAAAATTTTAGCCTGCCATAGCTTCAGGGATGCTGGCAGAAGACACAAGACTCCTGGTTCAGAGACAGATTTTATTATTCGTGGCTCAAGTTGCAGAATAAGCCTCATGTTCACACTAGTTCTCCTTGCCCCTGAAGTCCCACAGGGATGAGGGGGAGGAGGCCCAGGTGCATGCTGTCTCTAATAAATCAAACCAGGGTGGAAGGTAGAAGGTCCAGCAGCCAGGGAGTCTAACACAGTTGCAGTGGTTTGGGAGAACAGCACCCTGACATTTTCCTTCTGGGAGAAGCCTTCACAGGCAGTTATGAAAGACAAAAGATAATTAATGACTCCCTGACATGTTTCCTAGACATAGGGAATTGTCTTCCAACTCTTATTAGCTTGTTAACATGGCTCAACAGCAGATGTTCTCAAGAAATATTGGAGGCAGAACAGGAAAACTGATTAAGCCCCTACAGTAGTACATACAATCTCACCATATTCCAGACCCTACTCTCTTATTAAATTCATTCTTCAGCTGCTAAAGAAGTGGCAGGAAACTCTCTCAATTAAAGAGCCTAGAGGATTATGTACTACCTTGGAGAAGGAAAAAAACAAGTGGTTTAGTACTAGGGAAGAGGTAGAACATCTTGGGCTGAAGATGCTATACTAATAAGAGAGTTTGATTACTACCCTGAGAGCATATGTAAACTCCATTCCAACCCAAGATCTTCCACAGATATAAGGAAGAGCTTGGCTGCCATGAGAAGGAGGAATGGGGACACTAAGAAAGCTCTGGCCTTGGGGCCCAGGGCCTGCAGCTATGCCAGGAAAATTGAAAACTACCCTGTCCCCAACACTATTCACCTATTTAGTAAAACTTCACAGCAATCTACAGCTGGGGGAGGGACAAGAATGTGGAAGAAGAATATTGTGATGCAGGCCTACAGGCCTTACAGAAGCAGAGGGTGAGACATTAAGAATGGTTTAGTAGCATCCTGCCTCTAAAGGAAGTTGAAGTTTGTGGTATATTGAGGTAATTATATAATAACAATATTCAAAATCAGCTCAGCCATTGACTGAATTTAATCTCCATACCAAAAGCCTGAGAAAGGAAGAGGCACCATTCTGTTTACCATGGTTTCTAATGTTTTATATCATAAAATGCCCACTATTCAGTAAAAACAAAATACACTAAAAAAATCAAATCAAGAAGAAACAGCAAATTGTCAGGAAAAGACATGGTTCACAGAACCAGGCCTAGAGATCATGAAGTTGTTATAACTATCATACAAGGACTTTCTAAAGACTATGACAAATGTTTTAAATGAGCTACTTCGAAAAGTACAACATGAAAATATAGAAGAAGAATTTTGCTAGAAAAAAGGAAAAGAGTCACATGGAAATGGTATTATACACATATATAGTATATTATATATAGTATATATTTATCTTTCAAATACAAATATTCCTTTGATAGTATTTTCAACTGACTGGACACAATAGAAAAAGGAATTGTAATCAAGAGAAATTATCCAGATTGAGATACAAAAAAAGAAAATGATTTAAAATGATTCAGAACACAGCACCTGAGAGCTATGGGGCAATATTAAAGGTCCCTACATATGTGTAATTGAAATCTCAGTAGAAAAGGAGTGAGGGAGAGGGCAGAAGAAATATTTAAAGAGATAATGGTGTAAACACAGAAACATACACATACACTTAGTCAGTCTTAGTCAAACTGCTGACACCAACAATAAAGAGAAAATATTGAAATCTGAGAAAAAAAATACAAAGTACACAAATTAGGACAACCTTCTGTTAAAAAGAAAATGCAAATGAAAACCAGAGGACAATGGAGTGATACATTAAAAATTCTTTAAAAATAACTGACAACCCCAAATTTTATATCCAATGAAAATATATTTCAAAACTGAAGCCAAATAAAAACATTTCAGGTAAACAAAAGCTGGAGAATGCATCTTCAGCAGAACTGCCCTATAATAAATAGTAAAGGAAGGAGTATGATATAAAGTGTGAATTTTGATCCATCCAACTAATAAGTACAATAAATAAAGAAAACATAAGTGTGAAAAATGAGGATAAATATAAAATACATCTTAAAAATTTCTTTAAAGAATAACTGATTTCCTAAAACAAAAATAGTAACAATGTGTTTTGGGGATTATAATATATACAGAATAATGTATGAAAACTGTATGGGAGGTGAGAAATAGAAAGCTTCTGACACTGTACATGAAGTAGTATAATAATATATGAAGGCAGAGTCTTATAAATTCAAGAAATATATTAAACTTTTAAGTAAACACTAATTGAGTTCTAACTAATAAGCTAACAGTGAAGATAAACAAGGCCATATATTTTATGTTATTTTAGAAAATAAAAATCCTAACAATTGGCAGGAAAATAGGAATAAAGTAACAAAGAATAGATGGATTAAAAACAAAGCAACTATCAATAGAGGAAATTCAAATTAAACCATGTAAATAGTTTAAGCACCCCAAATACAAGAAGACATTGTTAGATTGGATAAAATAGCAAGAAATTTAGGGGTCAAATATGAAGTCACAAGGAAAAGAGAAAATAATTTGAAATAAATGCAAGTAAAAATACAAATACAGTATGTTAAAGATTACAGGATCAGGTACAGCGATGCTAATAGGAAAATTTACTGCATTCAGTATTTATATTAGAAAAGAAGCAAAATCTCAAATCAATCACCTACATTACCCTTTTAAAGAAAACAGTAGAAATAGGGCAAAATAAATTAAAATCAATTAGAATTATTAAAATAATAAACATAGGAGCAGAAATGAATGAAATGAAACAGAAAAAAAACCTGCAAAAATCAACAATATCAAAAGATATGTCTTTGAAAAAATCAATAAAATCCATAAAACTCTAGTAAAACTGACAAGAATAAAAGAGAAAATACAAAATGACCAATATTAGGAATAAGTCTTTACTGACTTTTAGGCATGAGAGCCATGAAAATAATAATAAGTGGATACTGTAAACAAGTCTATGCAAGTCAATTCACCAACATAGATACAATTCAAAATTTATATGAAACACAAACAACCAACATTCATCAACATGAAATATATAGCCAGAATATTATTGTCTATTAAAGGAATTGAATTTATAGTTCACCTTCTAAAAGTCTGCCTGCATGGTTACTCTCAAGAATTTTACAAAACGTTTAAGAAAGAAATAATACAAATTCTACATAATCTCTTCTAAAAAATAGAAATGAAGGAAATATTTCTCACTTATTATTTGAGGCCAGCATTACCTTAATACTAAAACCAGAAAAAGATAGTGCAGAGTATTAAAGAAAATTGCAGAGTAATATCCTTTATGAACACAAATATAAAAATTTTCAACAAAATGATAGCAAACTGAATCCAGCAAAATACAAAAGAATGATGCCTGACAAAAAACATGGGTTATCACAGTAATGCCAGGCTGTTCCAACATTCAAAAAGAAATTAATGTAATCCACCATATTAGTCAAAAAAAGGGTAAGTATGTGATTATAGGAATTGAGGCAAAAAAAAGACTGACAAAATTATACATCCATTCTTATAAAACAAACAAAAAACTAAGGCTAACATCATGCTTAATGGTAAAAGATTGAATGCTTCTCACCTTAGATTAGGAGTAAGGCAAGGATATCTATCCTTACCATACCTATTTATTTATTTATTTATTGGCTGCACTGCATGGCTTGTAGGATCTTTGTTCCCTGACCAGGGATCAAACCCATGCCCCCTGCAATGGAAGCGCAGAGTCGTAACCACTGGACAGCCAGGGAATTCCCAGCACCGTACCTATTTAATATCTTACTGTGAGTCTTAACCAGTGCATTAAAGCAAGACATTTTTAAAAGTTCATTTTAAAAAGGTAAAGATTGAAAAGGAAGAAATATATAACTGTCCCTATTCATAGAGGACATGATTGTCTACGTAGAAAATCCCAAGGATACTAAAAAACAGATCCTAGAACTAAAAAGTGAACTTGTCAAGGTTGAAAGATAAAGGCCACCATATAAATAACAATTACATTTCTATATATTATCAATAGATATTTGAAACTAAAATTTTAAAATAATACAATTTATAATACCTTAACAAATAAAATATTTAGGCATAATACTAACAAAACATTTCTAGGATATATATGTGGAAAACTACAAATACTAAGGAAATAAAATTTAATTTTGTTTTTTTTTAAATTGGAGACACAGTCTTTATGAATTGGAAACCCAACATTTTTAGATGTCAGTTTTCTACTAACTAATCTTTAGATTTAATGCAATTTCACTTGTGGGTTCAGAAAAGCAGTGGCTTTTAGGGAAATTTATAGCATTCAATTCTTACATTAGAAGTAAGAGTGGGAGGTTGGGGTGAGCAGATGTAAGCTGTTATATATGGAATGGATAAACAACAAGGTCCTACTGTATAGCAGAGAGAACTATATTCAGTATCCTGTGATAAACCATAATGGAAAAGAATACATAAAATAAAAAGTATATATATGAATCACTTTGCTGTACAGCAGAAATTAACACAACATTGTAAATCAACTATACTTCAATAAAAAATCAAACACTAAAAAAAGTACATTAGAAAAGAAGAAAATTAATTAAAATTCATTCATTCATTCATTTCCCAGGAAGAATTTCTGTAGATATTGACAAG
Organism: Balaenoptera physalus; assembly: GCF_965194825.1. Taxonomy (NCBI): domain Eukaryota; kingdom Metazoa; phylum Chordata; class Mammalia; order Artiodactyla; family Balaenopteridae; genus Balaenoptera; species Balaenoptera physalus. The sequence continues at coordinate 63,700,060 of NC_138888.1, forward strand.
ATGATTTTAAAAGTTATATGGAAGGACAAATGAGTTAGCCTAATTTTAAAAAATTGAAAAAGAACAATATTACAGTGTTCACCCCACCTGATTTTAAGACTTAGTATTTAGTTATAGCAATTAAGACACTATGGTTATAGGAAAATTTATCTACCTGTTGATTAGAATAAACAGTCTAGTGAAAGATATACAGAAATATGGCCAATTGTGACAAAGGAGCAAAGCATTTCAATGGAAAGAGGAGAGTTGTTTGTTTGTTATTTTTAACAAAAGGTATAGGAACAATTAAATATTCATAAGCAAAACAAAAATGAACCTTGATCTATACTTCATGCTGTATACAGATTAAATTTACTGCATATAAATTATGCTTTCAATAAACCTGACTAAAACTATGTAACAACAGTATGATATCCTCCAGTTTTTTATGGTAATATATTCTATACACATGAATATGTGTAAACACATGGTATAGTTCAGAAATATACTAAATAAATATCTAATTCTAAGCATATTGTGATTGGCAGTGGTGGTCAAAGGGAACTTTAGGTTTTCTATAAATATTTAACAATATTAATTCAGTACCTGCTGTGTGCTAGCACTGTTCTATAGCTTTACACATATTAACTCATTTAATTTTCAAAGAAACCATAAAAGGTAGATACTATAATTATCTTCATATTGAAAATGAATTAGGGCAAAAAGATGAAAAATAGCTTTGATGAGGTTACATTTATTGCTCATGGTAGATGAGTCATTCAAACCCAGGCAGTCTTAATCCAGTTTACATGCCCCTAACTGTGAAACCAGGTTGCATTTTTGCTATGCTTCACTTCTACTCTGAACTTTACAAAAGTGAAATTGTAAATAGTCTATGAAATCAAAAAATAACCTGATAAGTGGGTGGAAAAATACAAGTCACAGTGTTTCAAAATCTCTGCATGGGCTTTTAAAATAAATTACCATAAATAAGTCATTAAAACACATGGGCAGGAATCATACACAGGCTCTATCAGTTCTACTGTTGAGTCATTTTGAGGCAAAAAGAAAAATGTATTGCATCAGAACTTATTAATATTTGTTTCATTTCTCTTCAAAAACCTCAAATTTCTTTTGGAAGCTTTTTACAAAAAAATCAGTGATTATGATCTCTCCAAGAACATAGGAAAGCTTTACTTGGAAGAGTATACATTCATGTATGAGGATAGTAGGTGTTGAACAAGTTGCAAATCTCTGCATATTATCACCACAGTTTGTGTGTCCATGAATTAGTAGATATAATGTGTAGAACAACTAGGTAAACCACTAGGACCAGACTCTTGACTATAATAAACAGGTAAAATATTCCCAATCTAGACATCTATCTATGACATCAAGTTGAGGAGTGAAAACTTTTAATGACTTTATCTTTACGATGTTGGTCAACGCCCTCTAGCTAAATACCAGTAGGAATGTATCTGTACTCAAATTTGGTTTTTTGCATCACACATGGAGACCTCACACTAAGGGGGATGGGGGTGTTAGAAAGTACTTCTAGTATTCAAGTTCGTGTTAGGTTATTAAGGGGTGGAGTCAAGGAAAAAAGCCTTGGTTCTGGATTCTATCTGGTCAAGAAGAAGCAGCAGTGTGTATACAGATACACCAGTCATTCATAGGATTCTAGGATAGGGAGATGCTTTGTATATTTGTGGTTTAGACAATGTTCTTGTTTCTGTTTTGCTCAAACATGATTTCAGAGTGGTCTTATTTTTATCTTGATCAGTCACAGTCACAGAGTGGCCTTATCTGATGTTGGTGTTCTGTGAAATGGTTTATGTCCATCAGCTGTAAGCGTCAGGACTAAGTCAGCAAAATGAAGCCCATGGAGCTGATAGTTCTAGAACAACTCCCAGTTGTCAAGGTCTGCTTTTGTCTTGGCCAAGACAAAACAAACAGTTAAGAAGAAGGATGCACTCACTATTAAAAGAGAACTCCATACATTTTACTCTAAAATTCACTGAAACTAATAGTAAATAATACATTTAATCCAATAAGCAATACGTGTATCAATAATGATTTCCAATTCCCTACTCATTAAAGAACTGCAAAAGTCAATAACAAGAGGTGACAAAGTAATGGTCTGTGCTCAGATTCATTCTGTTTTTCTTTTCTTCTTTGCTAATCCCTTTTGATATTCTTTTCTACCTATGCACATAGATGGTTCCTTACCCTAGGCTCATTTTATTATTAACATCTGTGGGAATTTCTCAAGATCTGTTTCTTCAATTGCTCAAAATTCAATGTTAATGAGAAGTCTCTATCATTGGTTTTCTACAGAGATTTGCAGTCCCTTCTGGTATTTAAAAAATACCTGTATAAATATTTTCACTTTTTCTAGGTAGAGCCCTGTGTATTATCTCTACTATAATTGTCTTCTAAATAATTTGGGTGAAGTAAAGTTGCCCCCTCTTGCTTTTTTCTTTTACTCACCTGCTCCCCCCGCCCCCCGGCCACTGCAATGGCAATCATCAAATTCTGTTCCCAGTTAGCGCAAAGAATTACCCCCTGATAATTTGGACCCAATGAGAAATTATGCCTCAGGTGGGACGAAACATGAACACCTTTATTTCCTGTCTCCTGAATTAATCTTCTCTTTACAGTTCTGTAACTTAAATTTTACCACTTACCCACTGAATATGAATATCCTTATTAGAGATATCTCTTTCAGTAATTTTTTTTGTTAATTTATTATTTTTAGTCATTATTTTCCAAAGGTTAGCATAAAATATATACTTTAAAAAATTCCTGTTTGGGTTCCTTCTCCACTCTTTTCATCAAATAGGGGATTTCATAATAAACTTTGCAAGAGTAAATACTAAAATGTATAGTTACTTTGTTGATGTGAATATGTGTCTATGTGTATGAATGTATATATATTATATATATGTGTGTATATATATAATATATATATATAGACACACACACACACACACACACACACACACACTGAGTTTACTCTGCATAATTATTTTGTAGGTAAGTTGTTTGGTCTTGTTGCTCAATTATTCTTTAAGAAATTTATTGGGCTTCAATTATTATATATTATCATCATAGCTTATATAGCTGAAAAATCAAATCATATCTATAACCTGAATTATCACTAGAGGAAGAAGCTGTCACTTGATTCCTTTGAAAATGAGGGCTGATTGGCACACGTCAAAATGCAAACAAATTCCACAGAGAATAGGCTGTCACTAGGAAAGCAGGCAATTCTGGCAATAGCTGTGTGTGTGTGTGCGTGTGCGTGTGTGTAGTGAGAAAGAGAAGGGACCTGACTGAACAATGATCTTACAGCACACATTCTGGAAAGTGACATTTAAAAAGTAAATCCTTACCTAACTTATATTCCTTTATTTGTACTTTTTAATTTCTTGTTTCTGGAAGGATTTGAAAGGATTCAAATCTTCCTGTTTATTACTTTGTAGAGTCTTTACTCAAAGAGATCTGTGTTCAAAGTACCTCAGGTCACCTGCAATGTATCTGGAATATTATCTCTGATATTTCAGGGCTTTTGTTCCGGTAGCATCCTACTAAATCCTTGGTATTCTTCTGACTCCTGATACTATTTTTTCTTGCTTTACCTTTACTGTTGTATGTCCATTATACTAAACTGTAACATTATAGGAATAAAAATGACATACAGATCATAAAATAGACATCAAATAAGACCATACAGGCCATTGACATGTTGCAGAAAAGAAACATAAGTCTTTCAAGGTCAGTAACTCCCTTGGGTGCCCACTTGTAACAGAATTGGGACTAGAGTGTTGGTGCAATTCAACATCAGGCTTCCTATCCGTACTGCCTATCCCAAACTGGATTGCTGCTAATCAAGTATTACTCTAAACTTTTATAGCTATATTAAAATTTTAATCAGAATAGTACGTTTTTCAAAGCTGTTTTTTCCCCCTTTTTTTTTTTTTTGAGAGGTGATAGGATGCTACTTTAAAGAAATATATAACTACTGCAACAAACTGGACATTTAAAATAATCTCTTTGGGGTAAATTTTGACGTATTTGTATTTTATACTAGTATAATAATTAAAAATATTTCACAATTTCCTCATATCTCCTTTTGTCACTTTAACATGAGGTTCAAAAGCAAAAGCAAAAGAAATATTCCATTTACTGATATTTGGACCTAAAACATGGGCAAATAGTCCCACAGCATCCATCGAAATTTATATAACTGTATTCATTAGTGATCAGCCTAGTTATAAACTACTTACATATTTTTATACTTGTATTTATGATAGCTATACTAAGTAAACAACAGCACATATAAACATTCACTACTTCTAGCAAAGTAATTTAAAATGGGTAAATAGAATAAATAGGTAGAAACTGCTAAATTTCTGGTAGCTTTTTAATAATTTGGTTTTATGAATCAATTTTAATTATTTCATTACAATATTTTATTTTTGTCTCTTTTTTCTTAATTTCCATCATAAATAAATGTTCCCCATTCTATTATGTACAAGAAATAATTTAGTTGTCGAATCAGATCAGTGTACCCTGGTTTTCCAAGTGGTTGCTTGTGGCCTCTTGGTATTCAATCGGTGAAATAAATTTTCCATTTGTTGTCGTGATACATCTGTTATTTGACTTAGGCATTATGATTGTTTAAAACTTTCGTATAAATACATAATAATTTCTTATTTTGACTTGACACTTTAAAATTCCCAACCAGTCTATTCCCAAGACTAGTTCTTACATATTTTAATTTAAAGTGCTTTTCTAATGATAATATAATATTCAAGCCAGTTTACAATCAGGTAAATGTTATCTCAAGAAGCATAATGACTTTTATAATACTGTTACTTCACTTCACTGCATGACATGGTACAGAATTATTTGGTCCTTAGATATACGCACACTTTTTTGAATAACTATAATACCAATTATTTCTTTTTTACAAATCTCTTTTTTCTTGATTTTTTTCTATCATCATGGACTTATGCTTCTATGTAGAATTACTAACCCTCGGATTAAGCCATTAAAAGATGAATCTGTCATTTCTAAGGGTGAAAAAATGTGACATTTGAATTTTTTAAAAAAGGAGCAGGTCAAATATAGGCCAAGGAAGAGACCTGTAGAAAAATATTCTTCAGCTTTCCCTTAAGACATTCATCTGATAATAAAATGAATAATTTCTCATTAAATCTAAGCCATTTAACATATTATTATTATGTTTGAAAATGACAGTACTTTTGCTACTATTTTTGGCACTTGGAAGTTTTTGCCTCCCTTATACAAATGTTATTTTTATATATTAAATAGTTCCTGAATTTATTTACACATTTTATATGAAACCACCGTTATTTTTCTATGGTGTTTCTTCTCTGAGCATCACATTCACTATCTCGTCTTACCATTACAATCCTACTTTCCATTTCTTACCTCATTTCTCCTAGCTCAGCTCTTTCCCTAGTCCCACACAATGAAATATTCCAATTTTATCACCTGTAAATTTAATACAATGCAGGTGCTCACCACAATCTGTGGTTTTGGAACAATTCTCAGAAGTCTCAGCACACGATGTGTTTTAGTACTGAGATAGCTTTCTTATCAAGTGCTTTTCTTAGGCAATGTTAAACAGATACACAATATAATCTATCTAAAATTACCCTCATTAGAAATGTCATCCAAGAGCAGAGGTGGATTTATCACGAATCCAATAAAGCTTAAGCTTTGGGGTCTCTAATTAGCGTGGTGCCCTTCCAAGGCCTTGAAAGGGGCCCCACATTTTTATATGACTAATATATTTTTCTTTTTCTAAAGAGCCTCAAATTTTATAGGCTTCTGGTACTACAAAATCTAGATTTTTCCTTGCCAAGAAAGTATAGGGGATGATTAGACCTCCGTATTGTTTCTAATATGTAGATCCCCACCCCAACCTTCTAGAGTCATCCAATCTGGTAATCTTCCTTTGTATTCTGGAACACAAAGCTTGAAATCTCAGACCTTAGACCTGGAGATCTACTTTGGGCTCAACTATAAGTAAAGAGATTTTTATTTTGTGGTTGCCAATTGCAATACCTGATCTGAATTCTAGCTTGATTCTCAAAACCATATGGGCAGGGTAATGATAAATTGAAAAACATTAATAATATCGAAGAAAGAAAAGTAACCTAGCAGCACAAATATATAAGAATGAAGAATTTACCATTAGACCAGATAAATTAAGCAAAATCAGATGATTTGAGGAAAAATTCAATTAAAGGAAAAGTAAAATAAAAATCAGTTTTATAAATTGTAAGTTTAAGTCTGAAGGAATGGAAGAATGAAAACTGAAAGAATACCTGTAAATACAAGTATGCAAATTATTTTAGATTTTTCCCTATTAGTATTTCAACGGTGAAGAAGACAGAAAATTTTAAGTTTGGATTTCAGTTTGAGAGGTAACAGCTTTGTTTGTACTATTAATTGAGGTCAGGATCTACTGCAATAGTTCATCTGAGAAAATCAAAGTTTTCATTAATTTTTTCAAATAAAAACATGTAAAAATGAAATGACTAAAGATAAAGGACTTATCAAGAAAAGACCAATGCTCATTCTAAAAGAAATGCAGTAAAAAATCAGGTCTGATTTTAGGTTGTCAGTCTGAACTGCTAGGTCTCATTAAGATTTCCCTGAGGGAATAGAGCCTGCTACTTCCAGGTTTTCTCTCTCTGGGGGAGACTGAAAGACAGGTGACAGAAAATCAGATCAAACAATCAAAATGTCAGAGGTGTCTGCTTCTGCTGCTCTCATGCTGGACACATAGTAGGCACTCAATAGGCTTTTGAATGATGAATTGTCCCTGTTAACATTTAAAGAGCAAGGCTAGAATTAAGAATAAGCATTAGCATAAAGACTTCCATTATAAGAATTTTCTAAAGATGTTAAGGTTGTGTTTTGTGTTGTTTAAAATCCAGTGCTTGTCTACATCTCAGCTTGTGTATTCCAAATGCAATCCCTTATTTTCTAATTCTGAGGGACGCGTCCTTTTAGCCTCTGCAAATGTTGATCAGCTATACAGGAATTTAATTCTTTAAATATATTCCAACACTGCCACATATTTTTGCTGTTATTTTATACCATTTTCAAGATTTATTTATGAAATTCAGTTTCCTTTTCCATGAATTCCAAAGCATTTCTACTGTGTGTGTGTGTGTGTGTGTGTGTGTGTTGTGTGTGTGTTTATAAGAACAGTGACTGTGAGAGGGAGAGGTCAAGAGAGCAGGAGAGTTGTCCCAATAGCTGCTTTTAGACATCTGTTATCATATATTTCAATTTCTATGCTTTTCATCCTAGCATATGATGGATTCAGTAACAGTTAAAAATAAGTAGTAGGCACTTTTCTAAAATCTTACAAGGTTAATAATATTACTACATCCATATACAGACAAAGAAAATGAGGCACAGAGAGCTTAAGGATGTGCATATTTAAAATTTCATAAAACTCTTTTATTATTGTTGTTTTATCAGTTTTACTGTAAGGCTGGATAATACAACAACCAATAAAAAAAGAATGGGGAAAAAAATGGAAACTTTTCAATTCCAGTGGCTTCTTTTGCCAGAATCATTTGTTTTGTTTCCTGATCCTATTTAAAACACAAAGCAGTGAATTTCTACTTCCCACAATATAGCAGACAATATTCTGAAAGACCGTCTAGAGTGAAGAATTACATGCTAAATAAATAGCTAAGAAAAATAGTTTAAATTTCTGCTCATGTGCAAATAGAAGTGAAATCAGAAAGTCTGGCAAATGAGCATGTACAAAACTGGCTTTCACTAGGGAGGTTCTGCAGAGCCCAACATCAGGCATGCGGAATAAGAGATAAAGGCTAGATCACTGTTCTTCCCAACCTACCACGCCATTAATGAGTTTTACCGAGTTTGCAAAAACCTGAGACCCCAAGCGTCAATGCCATCAGTATACTTCTATTAATATCAAATTTTCTGGAAAAGGTTGATCAATGTAATGTCATACAGCTGATGAAGATGCAAGTTGCTGCAACTACTTTGGTAAGTTTGTAACTACCTATTAACTTGAAAATTCACATGATCTTATCATCAGCCATTTCTCTAAATGCAAGAAGCTTCACATATTCTTATTTACCTATTTGTATATACTCTATCAAAATTCTTGAACATAACAGCCAGAGACACAGAAAGAAATATTTATACTTATATTTTATATAATAGTAAAAACATGTAAATACAAGTATCCATCAATCTAATAATAATAATCTAATAATGAATTACTAAATTGTGGTGTGTACATACAATAGAATACTTTCAGCAACAAATATTGAATAAAATTTAACTAAATGCAACAGCCTGAATAGATCTCAAAAACATTATATTGAGTGAGCGGATCGAGTCACAAAAGAACACACCTATTATTATTTCATTCAAAAAACAGATTGAACTAAATGTTTTATTTTTAGGAAAGGAGTATAAATGCACAATTTATAATAGTGGTAACTTCTGGGGAGAAGAGAGAATGGGCTAAATGTTTTATTTTTAGCAAAGGAGTATAAATGCACAATTTATAATAGTAGTAATTTCTGGGGAGAAGAGAGAATGGGATATTTCGGGAGGCAGCACAATAGGTTTTACAGTACTTGCAAGCATTCTATTTATGATCGTGGAGGGTACTTATCTATTTTATTTAAATTGTACATATTTTGAAATTTTGTATGTGTAACATATGTCACAGTAAATGTAAGAGTCAGTAAAATGAAAGATGAGAAGTGAAAGGGATACACAGAAGGGATACACAGTAGGAAAAGTAAGAAGACTCAAAGTCTTGAGTAGAAATATGGATAAGGATAATGGATTAGAAATTATTAAATATGAGAGTGACCTTTGTTTAAAAATGATAGATTGAATATTTGTCTTTGCATTCACTCTTCCTTGAAATCCCATTATACTGACACTAGGCCTAAGTCCTCAAAGACCAACAGAGGTGGAGAAGCGAAAACACAAACTATTGCATGTTGAAGCCTAGTCTTCTCTCTTTTTCTCTCTCTCTCTCTCAGCCCATATAGATAGAGATGGAGATAGACATAGACAGAGATCTAGCTAGCTAGCTAGCTAGCTATCCATCTATGTATCTAGAGAGAGACATTAAAATTAAATATAAAATTTTGAAGGTGAGACCTAAAAAAATCATAGAAAGAAAGAAATCACAAAAGCAGCCAAGAAAAGAGAAGAGGAAAGAATATTGGAGGATGAACAGCATTGGTGGTACAGTAGTGAACATCGCTGCCTTCCCAGAATATTTGAGGATCAGTCCCAGCAGTCAAGCTGTCATCCTTTTGAGTAGTAGGGGTGGCAAAGATAAAGAATGTCTTTCCTTGTGAAGGAAATTACTCAATAAAGATTTATAAGATAGGAAGACTGAAATGTCCAGATTGAAAGGGCTTACTGATTGACTGGGAAAAGGAAGTTTAAAATACCCCCATGAAGATACAGCATTATGAAATTTTAGAACTCTAGGGATAAAAAAAAAACACTCTCAACAACATGCTGAAAGAATACTAAAAGGCCATGTATAAAAACTCAAGAATTACAATGACATTGGAGTTTTAACAATATCAGGATTAGAAGGTAGAGAACAGTTGAGAAATACCTTGAAAAATCTGAGGAAAAATCTTTTCTACCTAAAAATTTTATGTTCAGGTAAATTAAGATTCAGATAGAAAGTAGACTAAAGACAATTTCAGATACACAACATCCTGAAACTTTATCTTATATAGAATCTTTCTCATGAAGATGAAGAATAACATGGTCATTAAAAAAAAGGAGAAAGTGAAGGAAAGAAACTGTTATCCAACAAAGAGAAAAGATGAAAAGAATCCTCAGGATACTGACAAAGGGAGACTCTAGGATTACAGCCAAGCCTGGAGAAAAGCAAACCCTGGCAGGAGCAGAATGTTGGAGGGTTGCTGGAAGATGAATGTAGATTTACACTTCCAGTGAGTTGGAGGACAAGTTATTGTTCCATATGAAGAAAACTAGGCAAGCAAATGATAATGAGGAAATATAATCACAGTACACTACATGTCTCAGCTTGAATAATATTCTCATAGTCACCATTAATAATTGAAAAAAATGCTATTAATCTATATTAATAATCTGGCAAAGATTGAAGAAAGCAATATTGGTGTATGAGAGGAGATTGAAAGAAAGGTGGATTTTCCTATTTCATCTTAGGAAGTTTATAGATCTTAAAGTAAGATTATAAAAAAAGCTAATAGTATGGCGTGAATAGGCTGGAAAATCAAGAAATAGAAGAAAAACATTTTATTTTTAAGAAAAATACTTTAAACTCATTGCTTCAATAAACCAGAAACCAAAGCTGGGGAAACAGTGATACGTAAGAAAACTGGTTTTCATTATAAATCTCATAGAATTATTTGTTTTTTAAAAAGTATTAGGTATAAGATTGAGAATAAAACTAATTTTTAAGAGCAAATGACAAAAGAATGATAAAGAAGATAAATATAAAAAGTAGTGGAAGTAGGGTGACTACTTCCATGGCTATGACTATTCCTCTTCCTCTGGTCCTAATGTTGTTCCTTCTGATTTCTCTTTTTTCCTTTTCCTGGACTCCCTTCCATATTTTTATTTCCTATTTAGTATATAATATTGATTTTTTTTGGTCTCTTTAATTATCTTTGCCTCATTTTTTCTACTCCCTTAATATCATATGTTTTCATTAAAAAAGTATCAAAAGTTGGAACATGTTTCATTACCTGTAGCTTCCCCAAAATATTTTAATACTTTTGGATGTGCCTCTTTTACTTACATTGGTTCTATGGTCCTCAAAGAATTCAAAGTGTAATATGGGGAAAGTTTATTAAAATTACCAGGGGAACATTTTCAAATTATACCTACCCTTATATTCTCATTTGGACAAGGATCCCTAGAGTCCTATACTTTGATTAGTATCTATAGATGGTTCTAATAGTGTTTTAGACTATACCTCATTATGGACTTTTTTAGGTCTTATCCTTTTGTTAAATTAAACTTTATGCTCAAATTATGAAATGCTCTTAGCAGCATGATTGAAGATCCTTTGGACAGCAAGGCTAAAATATTCCTCAGTCAGTAACCCAATAATAGGATCTATAAGTTCCATTCTATTATTGAAACACATAACTTACATCTCAACTGGGGCTTTAAATAATTTAATTCACAGAAAGCCACTTCAGTAGCTAGCTTTTTGTACAATGACAGCCGATTTATCCCATCCACTTTTAAGATAACAATCTGTTTCAAATAAAAATACTTGATAATTTTAACAATAAAGGCCAAAATTTAAACTTGACATATATCAATAAAATAAAATGAAAAATTATACTAAATGATAATGTAATGAAAACTTATTTTCAAAAAAGATATAATCTGGAAGAAACAATAAATTAAACTGTTCCTTTACTATTCTCCAATATGTCATATATTTTCAAAACTCCATTTTCTGTATATAAGGATTATTGTGTGAAATGTTCTTATCTCCATTTATCATCTGCCAAATTCACCACTCTTTACAATCATAGCGCATTTAAAACTTTTCATCAAAAGTATAACAAATATTTACAGACTTAAAAACTATACCAGTATAATAAGACTCCTGAGGATGGTGACCTCATTTTGTACTTTTTTTGTATCTCTGGAGTTTGGAAAATTAATATATTTTTCACTTTTTATGGAAAAATTTTTGAGTAAATGAAATTAGTCCAAATAGTATTGTGAGTCCCCATATACACATGACTCATAATCACCAATATCTATAAACATATAAAATTGCAGTGTGTATCTCTAAAGACAATGCCTCTTTTTTTAAACACTACCTAAAATATCATTGTTACACTTAAAAAAGGTTTAAAATAATTACTAAATATCAAAAAATCAAAAGTAGTACTCAAATGTCCTCAACGGTCTCATTTTTTTAATGTACACATAAAACAGTGGTGTGCTTGAGCCAGATCATACCGCCTTGTAGGAGCCTGTTGTTGTATTTTCAATAATTTCGTGAGCTCAGTGTGAAATACAGACATTATTAAAAATTAAATTATATAACCATACAATTAAATATATTTAAAATGAAGGTAAGAAATACTAAAAACTCATCTCTTCGCTTCCTAATTATTTTACTTCATTTTTCTAACATCTATGATCTTGAGGTCATTTACATCTATTGTATCTGTACAGTGAAAATATTATATACTATTGTGGGACAATGCATCATTTCTCAACTCTGCTTTTAGTGACACCACTTTAGTAGCTTGAAGTCAGCCATGGTGGGAAAAAATACACACACATTCATTTCTGTTCCTAGCTGTGTCCACCGAAAAATCTAGAAACAGTGAACAACTCAACAGTAATGAGAAACTCTAGTGCCCAGATTGTGATCTTTAATAACAGTTCATTAGAAAGAATCAAAGCTCCTTGGAGAAATAGCTAACTCCAGATTGGGAGTAGAATATGTACGGGAGGAGCGTGGAACATCTTATTATACAAAAATCATGGAAACTATAAAGACTAAGGGGATTATAATAAACAAAACAAAATAAAACTTTAATAGACACCTTCAGTCAAAGATGGGACAATATGAGCATCAAAAACAACTGCAGTAGATTGAAACAAAACAAATACACTAATATTGTTGGATTAATAGTTATATTAAAATACATGTTTGTCACATTTATTACATGCTTGGGAAGTAATTATTATTCTAAATAATTGGTAAATATGAGAACAATTCAAAAATTTATTTTGCATTTCCCATGTGAATTACACTTCATGATACCTAGAATAGTGTCAAGAATTCCAGATAATGAATAAGGAAGATGTGATAGAAGTAAAATACCTGTACTTTTCCACCTCTAAAGAAATAATGGAAGTAGACAATAATTATCAATGGCAGCTAAAGCACTTGGGTGAAAGAATGACAACAAATTTTATATGGATGGATCAAACTGAGAGCATCTAGACACAGTGATCAAAATTAACCTAACAAAAACAGATATGATCAGGCATCACATCATGTATCTCTTGATAAGGTGCTCTAAGAAGTATAGAGTACCTCTCTGTTATCATCAAAACTGCACAGTATTAAAGATTTGTAAATGGATGTGAAAATAAATGGAATTTTTAGAATTATCAGCTGAATATTTCTATTTCTAAATGTCCATTGTCTAAAATTAAATGAAATCACATGTTGTACATGAAGAGGAACAATAAAACAATATAAAATGATAGAACAATATTTTTAAAAATCTGTTTCTTTATTATTACTTTTTAAAATTGAAATATAGTTGGCATGCAATATTATGTCAGTTTCAGGTGTTTGTACAACATAGTGACTTGGTGTTCAAATACATTACAAAATGACCACCAGGGTAACTCTAGTTACCATGCAAATATGTTACCATGCAAAGTTATTACATAATTATTGACTATGTTCTTTATGGCATACATACAATTCCGGTAACATTTATCACTCGAAGTTTGTACCTCAGCCTCCTTCATCTGTTTTGCCCAGCCGCCCACTACCAACTTCACCTCTGACAACCACCTGTTTGTTCTCTGAATCTGAGCTGTTTCTCTTCTGTTTCGTTTGTTCATGTTTTTGTTTTATAGATTCCACATATAAATGAAATCATATGGTATTTGTCATTCTCTGACATATTTCACTTAGCCTAATAGCCTCTAGTTGCATCCATGTTTTCACAAATGGACAGATTTCATTCTTTTTATGGGTCAGTTATATCCTATTGCATATATACTGCATCTTCTCTATCCATTCATCCATGGATGGACACTTAGATTGCTGCCAGATATTGGCTATTATAAATTATGCTGCAATGAACATAGATGTCCATATATCTTTTTGAATTACTGTTTTTAATTTCTTCAGGTAAATAGCCAGAAGCAGAATTGCTGAGTTATACGGTAGTTTTACTGTTAATTTTTTGAGGACCCTCCATAGTCTTTTCCATAGTGGCTATATCAATTGACATTTCCACCAGCAGTGCACAAGGGTTCCCTTTTCTCCACATCCTTGCCAACAATTTTCATTTGTTGTCTTTCTGATGATAGTCATTCTTACAGATGTGAGGTAATATCTCATTCTGGTTTTGATTTACATTTTCGTCATGATTAGGGATGTTGAGCATCTTTTCATGCATCTGTTGGCCATCTGTATATCTTCTTTGGAAAAACATCTATTCAGGTCCTTAGCCCTTTCTTTCATCAGATTTTTAAAATATTGAGTTGCAAGTGTTCTTTATATATTTTTATATTAACCCTTTATGAGATATATCATTTGCAAATATCTTCTCACATTTAGTAGGATGCGTTTTCATTTTGTTGATTATTTTTTTTCAAAGTCCAAAAGTTTTTTAGTTTGAGGTAGTCCTGTTTGTTTATTTTTGCTCTTGTTGCTCTTAACTGAGGAGACAAACCATGAAAAATATTATTCACATCAATGTCAAAGAGCATGTTTTCTTCTAGAAATTTTATGGTTTCAGGACTTACATTTAAATCTTTAATCCATTTGGAGTCTAGTTCCCTTCTTTTGCATGTAGCTGTTCAGTTTTTTCAACACCATCCATTGAAGAGGTTCTCTTTTCCCCATTGTATATTCTTGCCTCCTTTGGTATAGATTAGTTGACCATATATGTGTGGGTTTATTTCTAGGCTCTCTACTCTGTTCCATTGTTCTATGTGTCTGTTTTTGTGCCAGTACCATACTGTTTTGATTACTATAGCTTTGTTGTATTATTTGAAATCAGGAAGCATGATACCTCCAGATTTGTTCTCCTTTCTAAAGATTGCTTTATCTATTTGGGGTGTTTTGTGGTTCCATACACATTTTAGGATTATTTGTTTTATTTCTGTGAAAAATGCCATGGCTATCTTGATAGGGATTGTATTGAATCTGTAGATTGATTGGAATAGTATGGATATTTTAACAATATTCATTCTTCCAATCCATGAGCATAGTATATCTTTACACTTATTTGTGTTTTCTTAAATAAGTTTCTTTCATCAACATCTTATAGTTTTCCAAGTTCAAGTCTTTTACCTCCTTAGTTAAATTTATCCCTAGGTATTTTATTATTTTGATGCAATTGTAAGTGGGTTTGTTTTCTTAATTTTTCCTTCTGATAGTTCCTTGCTAGTGTATAGAAACTAAACAGATTTCTGTATGTTAATTTTGTGTCCTGCAACTTTACTGAATTCATTAATGAGATCTATTTGTTTTTTGATGGCATCTTTAGGATTTTCCATGTATAGTATGCCATCTGCAAACAGTTTTACATTTGATTGCTGTGATTTACATTTGATTGCTGTGGCTAGGACTTCCCACATCACGTTAAATAAAAGTGGCAAGAGTATGTATCCTTGTCTTGTTCCTGATCTTAGAGGAAATACTTTCAGATTTTCACCATTAAGTATGTTAGCAGTGAGTTTGTCATATATAGCCTTTATTCTGTTGAGGTGTGTTTCCTCTATACCCTCTTCAATGAGAGTTTTTATCATAAATAGATGTAGAATTTTGTCAAAAGCTTTTCTTTTTCTTGCATCCATTGAGATAATCATATGATTTTTATTCTTCATTTTGTTAATGTGTTGTATCATGTTGATTGAGTTGTGAATATTGAACCATCCCTGCATTCCTGGGATAAATCCCACAGGATTATGAAGTATGATCATTTTAATATATTGCTGAATTTGATTTGCTAATATTTGATTGAGGACTTTTGCATCTTTGTTTACAAGGGATGTTGCCCTGTAATTGTCTTTTTTTGTAGTGTCTTTGGTTTTGGTATCAGGATAATGCTGGCCTTCTATAATGACTTTGGAAGTATTCCTTTCTCTTCAATTTTTGGAATAGTTTGAAAAGGAAAGGTATTAAGTTCTCTTTAAATGTTTGGTAGAATTCACATGTGAAGCCATATGATCCTGGACTTTGTTGGGGGTTTTATTATTATTATTATTATTATTATTATTATTATTGATTTAGTTTCAATACCAGTAATTGATCTGTTCAGCTTTTCTATTTCTTTCTTAGTGTTGGAAGATTGTATGTTTCTAGGAATTTATCCATTTTTTCTGGGCTATCCAATTTTTTCATATAATTGTTCATAGTAGTCTCTTATTATCCTTTGTATTTCTGTGGTGTCTGTTATAACTTCTCCTCTTTCATTTCTTATTTATTTGGGCCCTCATTTTTTCTTGATGAATCTGGCTAAAGGTTTATCAATTTTATTTATCTTTTCAATGAACCAGTTCTTATTTCCACTGATCTTTTCTATTTTTTTGTCTCTATTACATTTATTTCTGTTCTTATCTTTATGATTTCTTTCCTTTTACTAACTTTGAGTTTTCTTTGTTCTCCCCTTTCTCTAGTCCCTTTAGGTGTAAGATTAATTTTTTTTTTTTTTTTTGAGATTTTTCTTGCTTCCTGAGGTAGGCTTCTCTCTCTATAAACTTCCCTCTTAGAACTGCTTTTGGTGTGCTACACAGATTTTGGATCATTGTATTTCCCTTTTTTATTTGTCTTAACGTTTTTTTTCTTTTTAATTTCCTCTTTGATTTTTGTAATGACCCATTGGTTGTTTAATAGCATGCTGTTTAGACTTCATGTGTTTGTGTTTTTCTCAGGTTTTTTCTTGTTGTTGATTTCTAGTCTCATATCACTATGGTTGAAAAATATGTTTGATATGATTTCAAACTTCTTAAATTTATTGAGACTTGTTTTGTGCCCTAACATATGCTCTATCTTGGTGAATATTCCATATACACTTGAAAAGAATGTGTATTTTGCTGTTTTTGGATGGAAAGTGCTATGTATATCCATTAAGTCTATCTGGTCTAATGTGTCATTTAAGGCAAAATTTCCTTATTAATTTTCCATCTGGATTATCTATTTATTAATGCAAGTGGGTGTTACAGTCCCCTACTATCGTTATATTACTGTCTATTTCTCCCTTTATGTCATTTACTTTATGTATTTAGCTGCTCCTATGTTGGATACCTATATATTTACAAGTGTTATATCTTGTTGTTGGATTGATCCTTTTTCATTATGCAGTGCCCTTTGTATCTTGGTATAGTTTTTGTTTTAAAGACTATTTTGTCTGACATAATTATTGCTACCTCAACTTTCTTTCCATGTCCATTTGCACACAATCTCTGTGTGTCTTTAGGTCTGAAGTGAGTCTCAAGTAGACAGCATATGCATGGGTCTTCTTTTTTTTTTAATCCATTCAGCCACACTGTCTTTTGATTGGAGTGTTTAGCCCATTTACATTTAAAGTAATTATTGATAGGTATGTCCTTATAGTTATTTTGTTAATTGTATTCTGGTTGTTTTCAAAGTTCTTTTTTCTTCCTTTTTTCTACTCTTGCTCTCTTCCCTTGTAATTTTATGTCTTTCTTTAGTGTTATGTACGTACTTCTGTCTTCATCTATTATCAGTTTTTGGTTTGTGATTACCAAGGGGTTCTTATGTAAAAACCTATGTATATAGCAGTCTGTTTTAAGTTGGTGATCACTTGTATTCAAGCATGTTCTAAAAGCACTATATTTTTACTCTCCTCCACCCATTTTTTTTTGATGTCATATTTTACATTTTAAAATTTTGTATATCCATTAACTAATTATTTTAGATATAGATGATTTTACTACTTTTGTCTTTTAACCTTCATACTATGGATAGCTATGTAAGTGGTTTATCTACTACCTTTACTGTATGTTTGCCTCTACTAATGAGACTTCTCCTCTCATAATTTATATATTTCTAGTTAAGGTCTTTTCTGTTTAAATAAGTCCCTTTAACATTTTTTGTAAGGTTGCTTGAGTTGTGATGAACTCCTTTAGCTTTTGCTTTTCTCAGAAACTCTTTATCTCTGTTTCAGTTATGAATGATAATCTTGCAGGGCAGGGTAATCTTGGTTGTAAGTAATTTCCTTTTAGTACTTTAAATATGTCATGCCTTTCAAGTTTCTGCTGAAAAGTCAGCTTGTAATCTTATGGAGGCACCCCTACATGTAACTAGTTGTTTTCCTCTTGCTGCTTTTAATAGTCTTTCTTATCTTTAAATTTTGACATGTTATTTATATTTTGTGTTGGTGGGGATCTCTTTGGGTTCATTTTGTTTGGGACTCTGTGCTCCCTGAACTTGGATGTCCATTTCCTTCACCTTGTTAGAAAAATTTTCAGCAATCATTCCCTCAAATAGATTTTCTGTCCTTTCTCTCTCCCATCTTTCCTGGGAACTTTATACTGTAAATGTTAGCATGATTGATGTTTTCCAAGCGGTCCCTTAAACTATCCTCATTTTTTAAAAATTCTGTTTTCTTTCTGTCATTCCAACTGGGTGATTTCTACCACGCTGTTTTCCACATTACTTATCTGTTCTTCTGCGTCCTTTAATCTGCTGTTGATTTCCTCTAGTGTAACTTTCATCTCAGTTATTGTATTCTTCAGCTCTGGTCCTTTTATAATCTAGAATTTTTTTAAATTGAAGTATAGTTGATTTACAATATTATGTTAGTTTCAGGTGTACACATAGTGATTCAATAATTTTATAGAGTACACTCCATTTAATGTTATTATAAAATAATGGCTATATTTCCCTGTGCTGTACAATATATCCTTGTAAATTATTTATTTTATACATAGTAGTTTGCACCTTTTAATCCCCTACCTATATCTTGCCCCCCTCTCCTCCCTCTCCCTATTGGTAACCACTAGTTTGTTTTCTACATCTGTGAGTCTGTTTCTGTTTTGTTATATTCATTCATTTTTTAAATTTTTTATATTCACACATAAGTGATAACACAGCATTTGTGTTTCTCTGTCTGACTTATTTCACTAAGCATAGTACCCTCTAGGTCCTTCAATGTTGTTGCCAATGGCAGAATTTCATTCTTCTTTATGGCTGAGTAATTCTCCACTATGTACATACCACAAATTCTTTATCCATTCATCTGTTGATGGATACTAAAGTTGCTTCCATATCTTGGCTATTATAAATAATGCTGCCATGAACTTTGGAGTCACGTAGATTTTTGAACTAGTATTTTCATTTTCTTCATATACAGTAAATCCCCTACATATGAACCTTCAAGTTGCGAATTTTCAAAGATATGAATGTGCATTCACATGTCCAATCATGTAAGTTAGTTCACATGTCTGGCATACATTGTCATGTGTGTGAACCCTCTGCAATTGGTTGTGCTTTTGTGTACTTTACTGTACAGTACTGTATAGAGTACAGTAGTACAGTATCTTTATTTCAAGCCCAAGATGTCAAGAAGCAAGCATAAAAGCAGCGGTGATGTAGCTGGTACTGCTAAGAAGCTCCAAGCAATAATGATTCGCCATAAATGGGGTTTGAAAGAACCTTTGTCCACAGTTTGTTCACAATCTTCGTGGATTTGAGAAGGTGGATGAGGAGTCCAAAGAGGTCTTCACAACTTAGAGACCATCAGTGAGAAGCTGGAGCTGCAAGAGGATGACTTCATTGAACTCATTGCTGTGCTACACTAGGTGCTTACTAATGAAGACCTGATGGAATTGGAGGCCCAGAGAAGGGACGAAGAGAGACAAGAGGACGAAAAAGTAACTGAAGAACCGAAGAGATTCACAATGCAGGAAATGGCAAAGGGATCTTCTTTATTTGAGGCACAGGACCCAAATGTAGAACAGTACACAAAGGTTGCAGCGGCCATTCAGAATACAATCCAGTGCTACCATGTCATCTGTGATGAGAAAAAAAGAGCTACTACCCAGACATCACTGGATAGTTTTTTCAAGAGGGCAGATAGAACTGAATCCAGCAAGGAACCAGAACCTGTGCCATCAATGTCAGGTGTGAGTGAAATTGCAGCTTGCCCTCCATCTCCTATTGCTGACGATCCTTCAGCTCTACCATCTCCCACTTCCTCTCCCTCCTCCAGTCAGTAACTCTTCTCACCTGTTCACTTGATGCCAGTCCCTGAATGTCAGCTGTTGTACTCTACTACTGTACTTTTCAAGGCATTGTACTGTAAGATTAAAAATGTTTTATTTTTTGTGTTTGTTCTTTATGTATTACTTGTGTGAAAAGTATTATAAACCTATTACAGTACAGTACTATGTAGTTGATTGTGTTAGTTGGGTACCTAGGCTAACTTTGTTGGACTTATGGACAAACTGGATTTACAAATGCACTCTCAGAATGGAACTCGTTCATATGTACGGGACCTACTGTACATATATCTATATCTATATCTATCTATCTATCTATATATATATATATCTCCAGGGATGGAACTGTTGGATCATATAGTAGTTCTCTTTTTAGTTTCTTTGAGGAACCTCCATACTGTTTTCATAGTGGCTGTACCAATTTACATTTCCACCAACAGTGTACTAGGGTTCCTTTTTCTCCACATCCTTGCCAATATTTGGTATTTGTAAGCTTTTTGATGACAACAATTCTGACAGCTGTGAGGTCACATCTCATTGTGGTTTTGACTTGCATTTCTCTGATGATTAGTGATGTTAAGCATTTTTCCATGTTCCTTTTGGCCATATGTATATATTCCTTGGAAAAATGTCTGTTTAGGTCTTCTACCCATTTTTTTAATTAAGTGTTTTTTTGGCTGTTGAGTTATATAAGCTGTTTATATATTTTGGATATTATTTGATTGGTTCTTTTTTATATTTTCCATCTCTTTGTTGAAGTTCTTACTGTGTTTCTCCATTCTTCTCCTTTGTTTGGTTAGTCATTTTATAATCATTACTCTGAATTCTTTATGTGGTAGATTGCCTCTCTCCACTTTGTTTCGTTTTTTTTCTGAGGTTTTGACTTATTTTTTCATTTGGAACATATTCCTTTGTCTCCTTATTTTGCCTAGCTCTCTGTGTCTATTTCTATGTATTGGGTAGATCAGCTACTTCTCATCTAGAAGGAGTAGCTTTATGTAGAAAGTGTCCTGTGGGACCCAGTATCATGGTTACCTTTGGTCAGCAGAGTCAGGTACTCCAAGAGTGTACCATGTGATTTGCATGAGCTCTCCTTTTGCGTCTGGTCCTCAACTGCTGCTGGTGAACTAGTGTGTGGGGCTGCCCCATATGTGGCTGGGTGTAAGGCCTGGCCTTGGTAGTTGTGAGCACTCTGTGCTGGGACTCAGAGTGAGTGATTTTTTGTGCACACTCTTTAAAAGCAGAGTCTCAGTTTCCTACAGCCCTCTGGCTCTCCTCCACATAAGCCCAGCTCATTTTCAAAGCCAGACTTTACTGTGACTCATCTTCCTGGACTTCCCAGACTGGGGAGTCCAACGTGGAGTTTGGATCCCTTGCTCCTCAGCAAGGACCTCACAGCTGTGATATCCCTCCCACCTCTGGGTTGCTGCACCAGGGGTGTGAGGCCTGGCCAGACCATGTCTTTGCAACTCCTACCTATCTCAATGTGGCTTGTTCTTTATATCCTTAGTTGTGGAAAATCATTTCTGCTAATCTTCAGGTTGTCCTCATAGATAGTTGCTCTATATGTAGTTATAGTTTTGGTGTGTCTATGGAAGGAGACAAACCCAGGATCTTCCTACTCTGTCATTTTGTCCCTTCAGAAAAAACCTATTTTTTTTAGAGAGATTAGTATTTTCCCTAAATGGCTATCATGGCAGTAACAAAAAATTTTAAAGCTCATGGTATCCAGGTCCAACATCTGAAATGATCTCCTTGTTATCAGATAATTCTTTGAAAACTCTTTGGAAGTGAGGCTTATTAGTTAATTATTAATTAGATTTTATATTTGAAAACTTTTGCAGAGAAAATGAATGATAATTGTTAGTATCTAACTTGCTATGTTATAATCTTATTAATTTATATTTATTATTTCAAACATGAAATATATATTTTAAAGAAATAAAGCATATTTGATTATGAAGAAACCAAAGCTTAAGATAGCTGTAGCTGTAAATAAAAACTCACTATATTCAGATCAGAAAAGTAAGGGTATTAGGTTAATAATAATATATTATTATATCTTGCCTAAAGATCAAATAAATGTATTTTATCTTTATTTTTATCCCTCTCCCTGTCTCCTGTTTTTCCCTTATATACATGTGGGGATGTGCACATATGTGCCCACTATATCTATCTATCTACTTTCCTTTGGATAAGACATCAAACAATTTTTCCTTTGAATTTTATGGAATTTCACAATTTTATATTTTTCAAATTTTACTTATTTCTTACATGTGAACACACTAACAATTTTCATTTCCATATTTCCATGTGTATATTATTACAGTATGTATTAAATAACCCTTTGGTTAATATAGTTGTTTATATAGTAGTTGACAATGCAAATGTCAAACTCTACTTGGTAACTGACAGCATTTCCTACATGTGGTAGAAAATATTTGGCTGGCAGAATTATCTTCCTGCCTACTTGAAGCAGTTCTTTTTTGGACTATAAATAGATGGGAGGGATAAACTACACAGATGAAAAGAATTAAGGACAACATTACCAGTCAATACAAAGATATCCCCCAGAATCACTTGCATGGTAAATTATTAAATTAAAAAAAAAAAACATACAGCACCTGCCATAGCAAAGCTAATGGTGCAGATCTTTAAAAAGAAGAAGCAGCCTTAGGTGGTGGTATTTATACAGTCTGCACCTAGAGTGTTCAGTTTTTCCTTTAGAAAAAGGAAAGGAAATTGACTGGCTAGAAATGCCTTGATTGAAGGAAAGAAGCCTTTAACCTTTACAAAAAAAAAGGCCTCACGTTGCTGCCCTAATGTTCTAAGTCCTCAGTTTATCTTTGTTTCTAGCAGTGTGACTCTAAATCAAGATTAAAAAGCAACTCAACATGAGGCAAAATGAAAAGGAGGTCATTTAATCACCCTGTTAGCTTCAAATGATTATTGATTCTTGGAGGTGATATCTAATTCTGCCAGAAAATCCATTTCAGTAATGATTACTGCCTCAGTTTTATCTATGATACTGGAGATTATTAAAAGTAGGACTCTCAAGGGAAGTATACAACTTTAGGCCATTAATATCATATTTAATATTATTTTTTTATCAGAACAGTTTCTAGCTCTACCCTTTATAAGAATCAGAATAGTCACTTAGGAATATGTGCTTCATCACAAGTCTAATTATTATATACAGTCCTTTGGGAAACAGAAGCACATCGAAATAGTGGATAGGTAAATATCAAACAGTGTAGTTTATATTGAACTACTCATTGTTTCTTATTATCACATACACAGCACTCAAGCATCATGCCTAGAAAACTGGCATTACTCTATTGCCTTTGTTCACTCAAACTATTTCAGAGTCATGCCTGAAATGCTATTAGAGTCACAGATTTGCAGATACAGTAAATAGAAATTCCTGAATACAGGTCAAAAAGATAAATGCAGACAACATAGGTGTCTCTAACACAGATAACTAAAGCTAGGATGACCCATGTAAGGTTTGTTAAGGGTGATGGGCCAAAAAAACAGAAATTTGCTTCTTTGAGCATGTCTCCGTACTTGTAGTTGTTTAATGAAATCAGGAAGAATAAGAAAGAAGGACATTTAGGGAGCGTAGTCTAAAAATCTCAAGTACATATTTATTATTTAAACTTCTATTGAACTGCAACCCAAAATTGACCTAATGAGCAACAGAAATCTCATGCAATGGGAATGGAGAAAAGAGATATTTGAGAATAAAATCGTTATGTATTTGGTAGCAAGTGTACATTGATTGAAAGGAAAATAGAGTGATCCAAAATGACTACCATATTTATGAAATAGCCAACTGAATGATATCTCAATAATATGAAGTATAATAGAAGGGATAACTGGTAGGGAAAATTATGAGCATAGTTTTGAAGAAAATAAATATGAATTTGAACTTTTTATTTATGAGGCCATTGAAACTATGACTCTAATGTTCTTAAAGTAAATGTAGCTTGGAATTGGAAATCTGTTTACATATCATCATGGTAATGAACAGGCTGCCGAGGAGATAAGTAGTAAATAAGAAGGTAAAAGGGTAGCATAGAAGTTATTTTAGCTCCTTCTTAATGATGTCTTTAAACTACTAGATATCACGTTTAGTTTAAATCAGAGCCTAGTCACATTAAGTGTACTAAATAAGGGGCCCTTCAATTATAATTATAGAAAAACATATACACATTATAAAATAAAATGAGAAAAAAATTCTAATATAATATTACCAAATATAGGTGTTTTTAACCCTAATTTGCAGACTAGAAAATATTCACATGAAATTATCTGTTTGCAAATGATGCTGTCAAATGTTGCTGTTAAGTATTTATTCACTGAATTTGCATAACCCTATTTCATGGAGGTTACCCTCTAGTCAGGAGAGACAGATAATAACACAAATAAGTAAAATATTAGGTTAATAATGTTATATGCAATGGAAATAGCAGGGAGCTGGGGGAATATATGACTATGAAAATGCAATTTTAAATACAATGATCAGGGACAGCTTCACTGAGAATAAAACCTTTGAGATAGGAACATTCTGTTTTCATTCTAATGACATAAAAATAAAATTGCAGTCTAGATAAATCAGATTTATCCAAATTGTAAATCAATGAAATCTTGCCAAAAGATAAGCATATCTATATTTGAACTTCAAATTCACTTTTTATTCCTCTCCTCCAATTATAGAAAATACATTCTAAAATATTATACATGTATTGTGTATACATATATAGGTATATAAATATGTTTATATTTATATTCACATTCATATATAAAGATTATTTTATTTTAAATTTCACTGATTTTTTTTCTGAACACAGATTGAAAAGATCAATAAAACTGGCAAAACCCTAGCAATACTGACAACAAAAATAAAAGAAAAGATACAAATTACCAGTATTATAGATGAAATAGGGAATATCTCTACAGACCTGGCAGATCTAAAATGATAACAAGATGATATTATGAATAACTATACAAATATTAATTTGAAAACTTGGATCAAATGAAACAATTCCTCAAAAACATAAACTACTACAATTCACACAATAGGAAATAGAGAATTTAATAACCTTATAACTATCAAGGAAATTGAATTCATAATTTTAAAACTCCCCCCCAAAAATTGCCAATCCCAGATGATTTCACTGACAAATTCTAACATATTTTACGAATTAACACCAATTCTATACAATCTCTTACATAAAAATACAAAAATTAACTCAAAGTGAATCACAAACATAAAGATAAAATGTAAAATTAGAAAATTTTTAGAAAGAGACATAGTAGAAAATTTGGGGGATATAGGAATAGATAAAGCATATTTAGATTTGACAGAGAAAGCACAATCTATAAAATGAAAAATGATAAACTGGACTTTATAAAAATTAAATCATTTGTTCTGTGAAGGATCTTATTAAAGGGAGGAAAAGATAACTACATTCTAGGAGAAAATATTTTTAAACCACAATCTGAAAAAGGACTTGTATCTAGAATATTTAAAGGACTCTCAGAACACAACCATAAAGACAAAACAAAACAAAGAAAAAATCCCATCAAATTAGAAAACAGAAAAAGAGACGTGAACAAATACTTCACTAAAGAGGATATATAGAGGCCAATAAGCACATGAAAAGATGTTCAACATCTTTAATCATTAGAAAAATGAAAAATTAAACCACACTGATATATCACCACATACCCACCTGAATAGCTAAAAAGAAGAAAAAAAAAAAGTGCCAAAACCAAATGCTGCTAACAGTAATGCCACTTTGGAAAACAGTGTGGAAGTTACTAAAAATTAAACATTCAATCACCATGAAATCCAGCAACTGTACTCCTGAGCATTTATCTGAGAAAAATGAAAAGTTGTGTTGATACAATATCCTGTAGATAAATATCTAGAGAAGTTTTATTTAACATAGTCTAAACATGAGACAATCCAAATGTTCTTCATGAGGTAAATAAACTAATGGTAGTACCTTCATACCATGCAACACTACTCAGCAATAAAAAGGAGTAAAGTATTGATACACATAAGAACCTAGAAGAATCTCCAAAGAATTATTTTTGAATAAAAACAAGACAATCAGAAAAGGCTACGTACTATATTATTCTATTTATAAAACTGTCTCCAAGTGACAAAATAATAGAAATGAAGAATGATTAGTGGTTCTAGGATTTTAGATGGGATTGGGGTATGAGGAAAGTGGGTATAGTTATAAAAGGATAATATGAGGAATCATTTTTTCATGTGTGCATTTCTATGGATTAATTCCCGAAAGGGATTTATCTGGCATAGAATGTCAATTTGAAAATTAATACAATTTTATAGTAAATTTACTTTAAAAAATTGTGTGAGAGAGTAAATTTTTCTACATTCTCTATATTATTGCCGTACAAACTAAGTTAAAAATATTTCACTCATATGGGAATATTTCTAAGTTGTGTTCAGGCAAGGATGGTATAAAGAAATCAATTTAGATTCCTAAAGTTGCATATTGTGTCTCCTAAATTGATGTACTATCTTAGGAGCTCATGAGGACAGTACATCCAAATCCCTGGGTGAATGTGAGACAGACTTGTAAACTTCAAGAAATTTGAAATCAATTCCCAAGTCATACACCAATCCAACGGAAAAGGGTGAACTAGCACACCCTCTGAAAGATCAGTGGTTGATCATTAATACATGCTGACATAGGGGTGAATACTAAGACTTTACGTTTAAAAAAAAAAAAAACAAGGAAAATAAATTGAGCATGGGCATCAGAAGCTGTACACCATAGGAGACATGGATTTCACAGAATCAGAGCAGCAGATTCACTGAGCAAACATACAAATGAACAAAAAGAGCAATAACAATAAGCCCTGAGGAACAAGAAATAAGAATCCAGAGTTGTGACAATATATTATATAAAATATTCAGTTTTCAACAAAATATTATGTGACATGCAAAGGAAGGAAAGTGTTACCCATACCCAGGAAAATCAGGCAATAGAAAATGCCTTTGAGGGGTTCAGATGTTCAACTTAGCAGACACAGATTTCAAAGCAGTTATTATGTGTGATCATAGAATCATAAGAAACTATTTTAAAATAGTTAACACAGGGCTTCCCTGGTGGCACAGTGGTTAAGAATCCGCCTGCCAATGCAACAGACACGGGTTCAAGCCCTGGTCCGGGAAGATCCCACAAGCCACGGAGCAACTAAACCCCGCGCACCACAACTACTGAGCCTGTGTTCTAGAGCCCACGAGCCACAACTACTGAGCCTGTGTGCCACAACTACTGAAGTCCACGAGCCTAGAGCCCATGCTCCGTAACAAGAGAAGTCACCGCAATGAGAAGCCCGCGCACCATGACGAAGAGTAGCTCCCGCTCGCCGCAACTAGAGAAAGCCCAGGCACAGCAATGAAGACCCAATGCAGTCAAAATTAAATAAATAAATTTATTAAAAAATAAACATCTATTTTCAAAAAATAAAAATAAAAAATAAATAAAATAAAATAGTTAACAGAAAGTCTCATCAAATAGAAACTATCAATAAAGATGTAGAAATAATTGAAAAACAAATGGAAAATCTGGATTTAAAAAGTACAATGAATGAGATGAAAATTTCAGCCCATGACTCAACAGATGTAAGCTGGCAGAGGGATATTCAATAATCTTGAAGATAAATCAATAAAGTTTCTACAATCTGAAAAAGAGAATTGAACAAAGCCTCAGAGAAACATGGGACACCACTAATGCATCAATTATTCTTAATGGTAATACCAGAAAGAGAGGAGAGAGAGAATGCGGAAGAAAAACTATTTAAAGAAATAATGGCTGAAAACCTCCCAAATTCTCCCTCTCAAAATAGTAATGTACATCCAAGAAGCTAAAAAAACCCCAAGCAGGATAAAAAGTATCCATATACAGACACATTATAATTAAATTGTTGAAAGCCAATAAAAAGCGACCACCTTGGAAGAAACAAGAAAAAGAAAAAGAACCAAAAAAAGGAGCCACAATAAGATTAAAAGTTATTTCTCATAATTTCTCATCAGAAAAAATGGAGCCCAGTAAGGAGTGGATGACATATTCAAAGTTCTCAAAGAAAAAAAAAAAAAATTATCCAAGTGTCCTCTATGCAGCAAAATTCTCCTTCAAAAATGGAGTAAATAAGGACATTCCTAGATGAATGAAACCTGAGAATTTTTTGTGAGCAGACTTGTCTTACAAGAAATACTAAAGGAAGTTTCCTGGCTGAAAGGAAGTGACCCCAAACAGTTATTCTAATCTACATAAATATAAAAGAATACAGGAAGAGGTAATTATGTGTATAATTATAGAAGACGGTATAATAACATATTTCTTCTCCTTTCTTCTCTTGTGGAAATGTAAAATCATACAGTCACCCTATAAAATAGTTTGGCAAATGTTAAAAATAGAATTACCATATGAACCAGCAGGTCCAATCCTCCATATCTATCCAAAAGAAATTAAAACAAATGTATATATAAAACCTGTACATAAACATTTAAAGTAGTATTATTTGTAAGAGCCAAAGAGTGGAAAGAACCCAAATGTTTACTGAAAGATTAATGGACAAACAAAACACTGTGTATTATTAAAATAGAATATTATTCAAAAATATAAAAGCACTGATAAGTACTATATGGATGAACCTCTAAAACTTTATAAGTGAAAAATGCCAGAATAATGCCACAAAAGAAGGCATATTATATTATTTCATTTACATGAAATATCTAGAATAGGCAACTATATGGAAAGGGAAAGTAGATCAATGTATGCCTAGGGCTATTGGGAAGGGATAAGAAGTGACTTCTAATGGATAGTAGGTTCATTTTTTGGTACTGGAAATGTTTTAATACTAGACAATGTTGATGGTTCCATAACTCTGGGACCATTTTGTTTTTGTTTTGCTCTTTGGCTTCTATTTTCCTCTTTTATATTTTCCGTGAATGTCTCATAAACTATGACCTTGCGTTCACATTTCACAGGAAGACTCCAAAAATCTGACTGGTTTACATCTGCTAATCCCAAACTCCCAGTCCTGAGGTTAGCAGATGCAAACTAGTATATATAGGATGGATAAACAACAAGGTCCTACTGTACAGGGAACTATATTCAATATCCTGTGATAAACCACAATGGAAAAGAATATGAAAAGAATATATGTATATGTATAACTGAGTCACTTTGCTGTATAGCAGAAATTAAACACATCATTGTAAATCAAGTATACTTCAATAAAATTTTTTTTAAAAATCTGACTGTGAATACTGAATCCAGTTTCCTCTCTAAAACTGTAGACTCTAAGTTGATTGCTTATATAACTGACTCTTATCTTGGAAACTTTAAATTGCCAAAATGTGATGGAGATATTTCTGGAGTCATTTAATCTATCTGATGTTGGTAGGGAGAACTATCTGGCTAGGATTTGCCTGTTTTGAAGGTGATGAGGCTTTATATTTTTTTAAAACATATCCCCAGACATGTATTGATCTTTCTGTCACTAATTCTAGAATTTTTTTTTTAAATGGAATCATACAGTATGTGCTTCTCATTTTTTTGATCTGTGGCCTTTCATCATAATTGTTTTGAGATCCATTCATGTTATAGCATATGTGAATAATTTAATACTTTTTATTTCTGTAACAATAGTTCATTCCATTTTATTTATCCATTACACAAGCTAGCCACAATTTGTCTACCCCTTTACCTGTTGATGGGCATTTGGGTTCTTTCCAGTCTGGCTATTACAAATAAAGCTGCTATGAATATTATGTACAAGTCTTTGCATGAACATATGTTATATTTTTTCTTTGGTAAATACCTAGGAGTGGAATGGCGGGGTCATATGTTAGGTGTATATTTTCCAAAGTGGTTGTATAATTTTACATTTTTCACTATCAGTATATAGACTTCCACTTCCTCTACATCCTAACCAACACTTTATATAGTCAGTCTTTTAAACTGTATCATTCCAACAGGCATGTATTTATATCTCATTGTGGTGCAATTTGCATTTTCCTAATGGCTAATGATGTTTAGCATCTTTTCATGTGAATATTTATCTTCTGTATGTCTCCATGGGTAAAATGTCTGCTCAAATAATTTGCTTGTTTTTTTAAAAAAACTAGATTGATTATTTTATTATTTTTTTTAATATATTCTGGATTCAAGTAATTTATCAGATATATAATTTGCAAATATTTTTCTCCCAGTACATAGGTTATCTTTGCATTCTCTTAAGAGTGTTTTTTGATGAGCAAAAGTTTTCATTTTGATGAATCCCAAATTATCAATTTGTTCTTTTACGAATTGTACTTTTAGTGTTTTATCTAAAGAATCTGATATTCTGTCCTTTTTCTAAAAATTCTATTTTCTGTCTGTATTTATGTCCAAAAATGTGAGGGGCCTAGGATTTTACCCTACTTGTGAACTAACAAGTTAGTCAGCTGCCGTCTTACACATGTTGGCAGAAGGCAAGATACCCCTGGGTCAGAGATAAACAATGTTATTACTAATGGTTATTACTCATGAAGCATGCAGGAAGAGCTTCAGTTCCTTTTGCCATCCCAACCCTACATGTGCAATGCGGAGGTGAGCTCAGCAGGACAGTAGACACAAACTGAAGTAGTGGATTTGTGCAGCTGAGAAACCTCAAGCTTGGAAATTAATTTTTTTAAAGGAGTCTCTGCTTATGTTTTCCCTCCATTCTTTATAGCCTGGAAACTCTCTCAAGGCAATAAACTTAGGTGATAATTAGGTCCAACTTATTTGTTTCCTGTGTTTCAAGGATCAAGGATCAATGTCCTTCATTGCCTCAAATTTGATGTCTTAGAAACTGTGATTTAATATATTTTGTTAATTTTTGATTTTTTTTTTTCTGATTTTCTATCTTGGCCAAAAGTGTAGAGAATGCTTAAAAATTGTGGTTATATATTCAAGATGAGATCAGACAGTGTGTGTGTGTATGAGTGTTGGTGTGTGTGTGAGTGTGTGTGTGTTATGGTAACCAGCCCTCCCTATTTGCCTAGGAAAAAGGGATTTCCTGAGATGTAGAAATTTTAGTGCAAAACCAAGATGGTCACAGACAAACAGGGAGAGTTGGTCATTTCAGTTTGTGTGTATTTATATGCATGTGTGTGTGTGTGTGATTCAGCTACTTTTAGTGAGTCCTATTAAGATGAACATTGCACATATACTGTTATATATAAACATGACTTTTGTGTACTAGAATTTCTAAGAAACTTGTCGATATGATCTGCTGCGCTTTTACTTTATTTAATTCAATCAGATTTAACAAATACGCAATAAGTGAGAATGATGAGATTGGTTCTTTCATGTCTTCTCCTCACAGTCTTGACATTTAAATGAGCCGTTGTAAATTGCAAAAGCTTCTCTGGCCTGTCTGATTCATACAGACTCTTTCAAAATGATGGTGAAACAGCTTTGCTCTGTCATAAATTTAGACAAATAAGTTATCTGTAACTGTGCTGATCAAAAGACCTAAGTCTTTAGCCTAACTTTAATCATTTACTTGAGAATTTTATTTTGTGTTAAAAAGTATAATATGATGCAAAAACATAAATTGCTTATTTTTTACGTTTTGTTCGAGACAAGTAAATCTTATGTGACTAAAAGACGTGTTAGATCAAATTTAAAATGATCACTGCAGAATATTCTATAATTTATAGAGAATCATGAAACACCATTCCCTATTTTTAAGGTAGATTTCATGGTCATAATTAATCAGAACACTATTTGTTTGTTTATGTCAGATCCCATTGCACTTTACATTTCCAGTATATTTCACAAAAATTGCTATTGACCGTGTAGAGGGAGAAAAAAGAATCTCAGCTAATAAACTGGATGCATAAGGTCCATTAGTGCTAACCAACACCATGGTATGTGATTAAGTGGAACAATTATCCAGTACCAGACTCAGAGTTGGCGGATCATTTCACATTGTCAGGTAATTCACTGTCAGTCTTACCTCCTGTTGATCCCACTCTAGCCCAGTTTTAAGCTGCTGATCCATTGCAGTGATGAGACATTTCATACTTTACTAAAATTCCACTAACACATCTAGATATTTAATCTCCCCTGTTTTGGTAGAAATCTATTTCTTAATCATTAATTAGTACTGCATACACTGAAATTCTCCAAAAAAACCCCACAAAAACTACTTGCCATTATGTACTGTCATGTTCTTTTTCATTTAAATGTGAACCCTTTTACAATTGTAGCTGTCCTGTTTAGAAGGAAGACAATTTTTTAGTTATTTCAGTCTCATTTTCAAAGGTTCCACAGTATTAATATTATTAAAAAATGTTATCTACTCAACTCACCAAATCCATTAAATGTTACTGAAGATTTTTAAAAAGGAAGGAAATACATTTTGACCATTAAACATGCCTACAATATTTCCATCCCATTCAGTAAACCTTATAATGAAGAAAGAAGTCTGAGATAGTTGAGGAGGAAAGGGGAAACAGATCAAGAAAAGACATAGAATGGAATATGACAGACTACCCCCCTCAATGTAGCAAAGAGCAATCAAGTTCAATAACACCAAAAATTTATGCAATATTTCTACATTATAGTTAATGACTTATTTAGAGAAGGAGGCAGTGAGAGCTAGAATGATGTGCATGTACCTAACTCAGCAAAGTTTATCTTGTTTAGGGAACCAGCTACTGCACCTGTATCCACTTGTTTGACACACAGGTGTTACAATCTGTATTTACAAGACTGTCTGCCAGCCTGAAGACCCTTTGTTGTGAAGGGTGTAAGCCATTGTGATTATAGGCACATAAAATTGAAAGAAGACTGTTCCCTAATCCTCCTCACTTCCATCTGTCTGGTTGCTAGTTCTCAGGTGTAATTTAGACAGGCAGATGTGTAATCTGGGAATCCATCCAAATTCACTTTATTTACTTCCTTTTTAAGGAAAGAGGAACATTTAATATTGTCTTCAGAAAACAATTCTGTTTCTACTAGTGTTCTCTCCAATCTGTGGTTATATTTTATTCTCTGATCATAATGTGGAAGAAGTTTGGGTCCTGAGGGTTTGACATTTGTCCTCTGTTTCTTCTGCTTCTTTTGTCACATCAGACAGTGCTGTTCCCTGGCAGCAGGCACCAGCACTTCCTCCAGAGAAACTTCTTCAGTTATGATTGAGGGTCTCTGGCTGATGGCAAAGGGCTAGGGCAAACCTGCATAAAATTCCCTGTAATATGTCTCTTCTGCTAACCCAACTGTGAAGGAAGCCAAATCCATTGCGTAATGTACATAATAGTAAGGTTTAGGGATCTTTTAGTAACCAGACACAACTGGATATCCGGAATACATATGAAGCAACAATTAATCATTAAAAGTCTCATTAAGGGAGGCAGATAAGGGAGAGATGGGAGACAAATGAACTCTTCAGTTACTTGCGACCTGTAGTATTAGTCAAAATAAGCTAGGTTATGTTATGGTAACTAAATTAACCCTGAGATCCTGGCTACTCAAAAAGAAAAATGCTTCAGTCTAGACTAATGCTTGTGTCCTTACAATGAATTGGTCATAATGTCATATGACCTTATTTAACAGCAAGTTGGAACAAAAGTGTAATTTTCATGGAAGGAGAGGTGACCCAAATATGCACAGAACTGTTCACACACTTCACCACACTGACCACACTGTTGACTATTAATCTTTAAGTTGATTGATTCTATAAGTTCTCTGTTGTTTCCCATTAGGCATGTGTTCTGTGAAGCAAAAACAACAAAAAAGTCCATATTACCTTTATTTCTCTATGTGTACCTCACTCAAAATTAGACATATTTTTCCTAGTTGCTAGAAAATTCAGTGAATCCCATACCTATTGTACCTCCACCAAAAAAAAAAAAAAAAATTAGGTGTATAGAAGAGGTGGTCAAATAGTGTTACCTCAGTTACGAAATATTTAATTTTATTTTCAAAGGACTTTTCCATCACTGACTTAGTGATGCCTGACTTACTGAAAATGATGGCAGAACCATGTTTGGAGAGGTCAACTGGATGCAAGAAAATGTGGTGGCAGATGGTGACATAGTGTGTGGGAGATAGGGTGGTGTGAGAGGGAACACACAAATAGAAATAAAAAGATTAACTATAGGTGACAGCTGCTGGTGAGGGAGTTGACAGATTTTTTCTTCTGGTGTCCAAGACGTTCACCACATTTGCTTTAGAATTAGAAAATGTGAAACCAGCATTGGCACTTTTGTTCTCTTTTGGCATTGCCAGAGGTTTTGCATTACTGTCATCAATATAATAATTCAAGAATGGATCCTTCGAAATAACTGACAATACCAGAGAACTACTGACAACCAAGTGCACCTGTCCTCTTTGCTCTCATCCTACTAAATAATTGTTAAAGAAAAATCACACTGTCAACAGGAAGGAGGTAAATGTCAAAAGTTTTATCTTTCATTCAATTGTATTAAATCTACTATTATAGATACCATGAAGGAGCTTGCAATGACTCAGAATTGACATCATCTAATGGCAACAATATGATTCATTGATATACTATTCATAAATCACACTAGAACAGTGCCTGGCACATAGTAGTCTTAAGTATTTTTTAAATATACAACTTAAAAAAAATTGTTAGTCAAATCAGCTATTGTGTCTTAGATGCTAAGCAACTATATGTTTCTTGAAGGTCAAATTCAAAGGAATTTTTCATAAATATTTACTGTTTATGGTGAAGTTCTAAAAATTTTGGAAAACAACTTGGGTACATAAGATTACATGAGTTTAGAGATAGCCTCATCACGAGAGGGCAGAGAGAAGCAAGAACTACAATCCTGCAACCTGCGGAACAAAAAACACATTCACAGAAAGATAGAATAGATGAAAAGGCAGAGGGCTATGTACCAGATGAAGGAACAAGATAAAACCCCAGGAAAACAACTAAATGAAGTGGAGATAGGCAACCTTCCAGAAAAAGAATTCAGAATAATGATAGTGAAGGTGATCCAGGGCCTCGGAAAAACAATGGAGGCAAAGATCAAGATGATGCAAGAAATGTATAACAAAGACCTAGAAGAATGAAAGAAAAGAAAAACAGAGATGAACAATACAATAACTGAAACAAAAAATACACTAGAAGGAATCAATAGCAGAATAACTGAGGCAGAAGAATGGATAAGTGACCTGGAAGACAGAATGGTGGAATTCACTGCAGCAGAACAGAATAAAGAAAAAAGAATGAAAAGAAATGAAGACAGCCTAAGACACTTCTGGAACAACATTTAATGCAACAATATTCGCATTATAGGGGTCTCAGAATGAGAAGAGAGAGAGAAAGGACCCGAGAAAATATTTAAAGAGATTAGAGTCGAAAACTTCCCTAACATGGGAAAGGAAATAGCCACCCAAGTCCAGGAAGTGCAGAGAGTCCCCTACGGTATAAACCTAAGGAGAAACATGCCGACACATAGTAATCAAACTGGCAAAAATTAAAGACAAAGAAATTTATTGAAAGCAGCAAGGGGAAAACAACAAAAAACATACAAGGGAACTCCCATAAGGTTAACAGCTGATTTCTCAGGAGACACTCTACAAGCCAGGAGGGAGTGGCATGACATATTTAAAGTGATGAAAGGGAAGGACCTACAACCAAAATTACTCTACCCAGCAAGAATCTCATTCAGATTCGATGGAGAAATCAAAAGCTTTACAGACAAGCAAAAGCTAAGGGAATTCAGCACCACCAGACCAGCTCTATAACAAATGCTAAAGGAACTTCTCTAAGTGAGAAGCACAAGAGAAGAAAAGGACCTACAAAAGCAATTCAGAAAATGGTAATAGGAACATACATATTGATAATTACCTAAAAAGTGAATGGATTAAATGCTCCAACCAAAAGACACAGGCTTGTTGAATGGATACAAAAGCAAGACCCATATATATGCTGTCTACAGGAGACCCACTTCAGACATAGGGACACATACAGACTGAAAGTGAGGGGATGGAAAAAGATATTCCATGCAAATGGAAATCAAAAGAAAGCTAGAGTAGCAATACTCATATCAGATAAAATAGACTTTAAAATAAAGAATGTTACAAGAGACAAGGAAGGACACTATATAATAATCAAGGGATCAATCCAAGAAGAAGATACAACAATTATAAATGTATATGCACCCAACACAGGAGCACCTCAATACATAAGGCAACTGCTAACAGCTGTAAAAGAGGAAGTCAACAGTAAAACAATAATAATGGGGGAATTTAACCACTCACTTACACCAATGGACAAATCATCCAAACAAAATTAATAAGGAAACACAAGCTTTAAATGACACAGTAGACCAGATAGATTTAATTGATATTTACAGGACATTCTATCCAAAAACAGCAGATTACACTTTCTTCTCAAGTGCGCATGGAACATTCTCCAGGATAGATCACATCTGGGGTCACAAATCAAGCCTCAGTAAATTTAAGAAAATTGAAATCATATCAAGCATCTTTTCTGACCACAACGCTATGAGATTAGAAATGAATTGCAGGGAAAAAAACGTAAAAAACACAAACACACGGAGGCTAAACAATACATTACTAGATAACCAAGAGACCACAAAGAAAGCAAAGAGGAAATCAAAAAACAGCTAGAGACAAATGACAATGAAAACACGATGATCCAAAACCTATGGGATGCAGCAAAAGCAGTTCTAAGAGGGAAGTTTATAGCAATACAATCCTACCTCAAGAAACAAGAAACATCTCAAATAAACAATTTAACCTTACACCTAAAGGAACTAGAGAAAGAAGAACAAACAAAACCCAAAGTTAGTAGAAGGAAAGAAATCATAAAGCTCAGAGAAGAAATAAATGCAATAGAAACAAAGAAAACAATAGCAAAGATCAACAAAACTAAAAGCTGGTTCTTTGAGAAGATAAACAAAATTGATAAACCATTAGCCAGACTCATCAAGAAAAAGAGGGAGAGACCTCAAATCAATAAAATAAGAAATGAAAAAGGCGAAGTTACAACAGACACCGCAGAAATACAAAGCATCCTAAGAGACTACTACAAGCAACTCTATGCCAATAAACTGGACACCCTGGAAGACATGGACAAATTCTTAAAAAGGTATAACCTTCCAAGACTGAACCAGGAAGAGACAGAAAATATGAACAGACCAATCACAAGTAATGAAATTGAAACTGTGATTAAAAATCTTCCAAGAAACAAAAGTCCAAGACCAGAGGGCTTCACAGGTGAATTCTATCAAACATTTAGAGAAGAGCTAACACCCATTCTTCTCAAACTCTTCCAAAAAATTGCAGAGGAAGGAACACTCCCAAACTCATTCTATGAGGCCCCATCACCCTGATACCAAAACCAGACAAAGACACTACAAAAAAGGAAAATTACAGACCAATATCACTGATGAATATAGATGCAGAAATCCTCAACAAAATACTAGCAAACAGAATCCAACAACACATTAAAAGGATTATACACCATGATCAAGTGGGATTTATCCCAGGGATGCAAGGATTCTTCAATATACGCAAATCAATCAATGTGATACACCATATTAACAAACTGAGGAAGAAAAACCATATGATCATCTCAATAGATGCAGAAAAAGCTTTTGACAAAATTCAACACCCATTTATGATAAAAACTCTCCAGAAAGTAAGCATAGAGGGAACCTACCTCAACATAATAAAGGCCATATACGACAAACCAACAGCAAACATCATTCTCAATGGTGAAAAACTGAAAGCATTTCCTCTAAGATCAGGAACAAGAGAAGAATGTCCACTCTCACCACTATTATTCAACATAGTTTTGGAAGTCCTAGCCATGGCAATTAGAGAAGAAAAGGAAGTAAAAGGAATACAAGTTGGAAAAGAAGAAGTAAAACTGTCACTCTTTGCAGATGACATGATACTATACATAGAGAATCCTAAAGATGCCACCAGAAAACTACTAAAGCTAATCAATGAATTTGGTAAAGCAGCAGGATACAAAATTAATGCACAGAAATCTCTTGAATTCCTATACACTAATGATGAAAAATCTGAAAGAGAAATTAAGGAAACACTCCCATTTACCATTGCAACAAAAAGAATAAAATACTTAGGAATAAACCTACCTAGGGAGACAAAAGACCTGTATACAGAAAACTATGACACTGATGAAAGAAATTAAAGATGATACCAACAGATAGAGAGATATACCATGTTCTTGGATTGGAAGAATCAATAATGTGAAAATGACTATACTACCCAAAGCAATCTACAGATTCAATGCAATCCCTATCAAATTACCAATGGTGTTTTTTACAGAACTAGAACAAAAAATCTTAAAATTTGTATGGAGACACAAAAGACCCTGAAGAGCCAAAGCAGTATTGAGGGGAAAAAAATGGAGCTGGAGGAATTAGACTCCCTGACTTCAGACTATACTACAAAGCTACAGTAATCAAGACAATATGGTACTGGCACAAAAACAGAAATAGATCAATGGAACAGGATAGAAAGCCCAGAGATAAATCCACGCACCTATGGTCAACTAATCTATGACAAAGGAGGCAAGGATATACAGTGGAGAACAGACAGTCTCTTCAATAAGTGGTGCTGGGAAAACTGGAGAGTTACATGTAAAAGAATGAAATTAAAACACTCCCTAACACCATATGCAAAAGTAAACTCAAAATAGATTACAGACATAAATGTAATACCGGACACTATAAAACTCTTAGAGGAAAATATAGGCAGAACACTCTTTGACATAAATCACAGCAAGATCTTTTTGGATCCACCTCCTAGAGTAATGAAAATAAAAACAAAAATCAACAAATGGGACCTAATGAAACTTAAAAGCTTTTGCACAGCAAAGGAAACTACAAATAAGACGAAAAGACAACCCTCAGAATGGGAGAAAATATTTGCTAACGAATCAACAGACAAAGGATTAATCTCCAAAATATATAGATAGCTCATGCAGCTCAATATTAAAAAAACAAACAACCCAATCCAAAAATGGTCAGAAGACCTAAACAGACATTTCTCCAAAGAAGACACACAGATGGCCAAGAAGCACATGAAAAGCTGCTCAACATCACTAATTTTTAGAGAAATGCAAATCAAAACTGAAATGAGGTATCACCTCACACCAGCTAGAATGGGCATCATCAGAAAATCTACAAACAATAAATGCTGGAGAGGGTGTGGAGAAAAGCGAACCTTCTTGCACCATTGGTGGGAATGTAAATTGATACAGCCACTATGGAGAAGAGTATGGAGGTTCCTTAAAAGACTAAAAATAGAATTACCATATGACCTAGCAATCCCACTACTGGGCATATACCCTCAGAAACCATAATTCAAAAAGACACATGCACCCCAATATTCATTGCAGCACTATTTACAATAGCCTGGACACGGAAGCAACCTAAATGCCCATTGACAGACGAATGGATAAAGAAGTTGTGGTACATATATAAAGATGGAATATTACTCAGCCAGAAAAAGGAAAGAAATTGAGTCATTGTAGAGACGTGGATGGATCTAGAGACTGTCATACAGAGTGAAGTAAGTCAGAAAGAGAAAAACAAATATCGTATATTAACGCATATATGTGGAACCTAGAAAAATGGTACAGATGAACTGTTTTGCAGGGCAGAAATTGAGACATAGATGTAGAAAACAAATGTATGGACACCAATTGGGGAAAGTGGCAGGGGGTGGGGTGGTGTGATGAATTGGGAGATTGGGATTGACAAATATACACTAATATGTATAAAATGGATAACTGATAAGAACCTGCTGTATAAAAATATAAATAATATAAAATTCAAAAATTTAAAAAAAAAACATAAAAAATAATAAATAAATAAACGAAGAGTACATAAGTTTAAAAAGGCTTAAATCCATATATGCAATGTAGAACAGGGCTAATAGCACCTTCCAGAAGAAAAGCAGTAATGGTATATAAGCAGAATTAGATGTCCATGATAGCTGCAAAAATTTAAGGTTTTCTGTCACTACCCACCCCTTCCTCTGCCTTGTTTTTCATGTGATGTGGGGATCTCTAGTAGAGAATATTTTGGGCAGAAGACTTTTTTTGATTTCCTGCAAGAAAGAAAATGAAGAGACGCAGCTTAAATCACTGACTATAGAATATTTATTGACAGTGAACAGAGATGTTTATTTGCTGGAAGACAGAAATTCCCAGCTACTTCCACACTCATTAAAAACCTTGGCAAGTTGGGAAGCTTAGCAAACAAAAATAGGAAAAAATGTATAAAGTGAGGTGTGTGTGAGGTGATTGTGTTTTGTGGATTGTGATTCCCTAAAAATTCTCAGTGGTGCTTTATATTCTTATAATAAGGGCTGTTTCAAATGACAAGGGACTTTTTATTTGAGAGTCTCACTGTAACTTTGTGAAAAAGTACTTGTACCCTAGGACATTAAAAAAAAAAAGAGAACAAATACCCAACTCTGTATTTTCATGTTAATTACAATAAATTAGGGTGACTAATAAAAAGTTGCATGGATAGAGGTGTTCCAGATCAATGGATTCGACTATCATCAGTGACCAAACCACATCTTGGAGTCAATCTAGATGCTACAGAGTGTGGTTGGATTAGAGAGGTATAAAAGCATATTTAATCCTTCAGTATAATGTTCATGTTTACTGTCTTTTAGAGAATAATTCACTAGTCTATGTCTGCGTTATACAGTGAAGTGTACACTGAGAGAAGATAGGCCAGTACAGTAGGTATCTCTACCTAATAGCGATATTATTCTTAGAAATGTTACGACCCAAACTATTACTTTTGTAATCATGGCACTTCAAAGTCGTTACAATCTCTTTTATGGTTTTCTGTTTTCTACAGATAACCTCTTTTAGATTATTGTGTTTTACATGTTGTTAATCTGGCAGGATACAACTGAATACACTACCGCAGTAAAGATAAATCTTTTCCTCAAGAACTGAGAAATTAAATATCCATTCATCAGACAGGACAAACTTACACTTGAGTTTTTAAAGATTAATCATATTTTAGAGAAGTAGTTTTTAACTAAATACAGAGAAGCAGCAGGTGCCATTTATACAGCTTTTCTATCCTCTCAAATTTAGGTCGCCTTGTTTTACAATTTCATTTCCTATGATGTATTTTACAATTGCAGTTACCACAATTGTAATGAAAAAATCTTTGATGGTATCTGTGCAGCACCTATTTTTTTCACTGGATTGTAGGCTCTAATGGCCATTTCTATCTTGTTTATTACTGTCTTTATCATCTAGCATATTGTTTCATTTATCAAGTCTCAGTTTCCACATGTGAATTATAGGGTATAATAGCATATACTTTATTGGGAAATAGCATGGAGTTATAGTTAAGAGCATTGACTCTGGAATCAAACTTAGTTTGTATATTAGCTATGGCAATTCATAATTATGTGAATCTGGAAAATTCCCTAGAACATCCAGTAAAATGTTAATTTCACATACCGTATTTTTCCATTCCAAAATTTTGACTGGTGCTTTTGGGGCGCTCTTTTTCATAGATTATATATTTTATAGAGATCTTAATCTGTCTATTCCAATATCTG
Source organism: Balaenoptera physalus (assembly GCF_965194825.1). Classification (NCBI taxonomy): domain Eukaryota; kingdom Metazoa; phylum Chordata; class Mammalia; order Artiodactyla; family Balaenopteridae; genus Balaenoptera; species Balaenoptera physalus. The sequence continues at coordinate 63,741,738 of NC_138888.1, forward strand.
GGTTATTTTAGACTTGTTCATTAATTTCCTTTTGTGATGAGTATGGATCATGTTGTCTTGTTTTTCTCTTTTTATATGTATGTCTTCTAGAGATTTTATCATATATCCTAGAAACTAAATGATACATTGTGTAGATTCTGAGTCCTGTTATATTTCTCTGAGGAGTATTAAGATTTTCCTTGCTTGTTTGCATTAGCAGACCATTACCTTGGCTGAACTCAAACTCCAAACTCTCACATGTAGGGTGCAGCCACTGACCTCAGTATCTGACTCTATAGTTAGCCTGCTTAGAGTCTGTCCCGTGCATTCATAGAACAGAGATCAGCTAAAGAGTTGGGAAAAGGAAACATGCAGAATCTGGGGCCACCTCTCTATGGCTTTCTCCTTTGTACAATTTCACTCCTCACATTCCAGCTGCTGTGGTATCCCTGCTATCTGTTCCCTAATTCCTAAAGCCAGTAAGATCACCAGTTCTGTCTAAGTTGTAGCTGCCTGTCACGATTGCTGGCTGGAGACTTTCATTAGGCAAAAACTGATTAAAATGGGAAACTCAGAGCCATTCCCTTCTTCCTAATGTTGATTCTTCTCCAGGGTCTGTTGGTTTTAGGTCACACTTTAGTGCCTTCAGATATTTTTCTACTATATTATTTAGAGTTTATAATTTTTTAGAATTTATAATTTACAGAAGTTTACTCCATTGCCAAAAGTAAAAACCTCCTCCCAAACTGTGAAAATAATTTTCACACATTTGTTTAAAAAAAATAGCTGAATAATAATTATAACACTTCACTAGGCTGTGGCAATTATTGATTGAGATGATATCTGTCAGTAATTCAGCAAGGCTGGCATGTGGAGTGTTCAATATGTGGTAATAATGATTATAATAATTACATGACAGGATTAAATGAGGAAATATATAGCACTTTCAAATAGTGAAATATTATATTCTCAGGATTAATTAATTTGATGATTATTTGGACAATAAAGAAAATATTACATTGAAAATTATACTAGTCTAGATAATTAATTTCTTCTGGGAACCAAACTCATTTAGATATGTTTCAATTACTATGCTGTACTGCATCCTTAAAACATTTTTATTAATCAAAGATTCCATGTACATCAATCATCACAGTAGATTTTTAAGCTAAATCCTTTGATGTGGTTGGGTTACAGTTATCATCTTTATTTCTTTATGGTAACAAAATTGAAAGCTAGATTTTAAGCAGAAGTTTATCAAAACCATATAGAAAATATTTAGGCCAGCCAGTTGAAGATTTTGAATAAACATTATAAGCTTCCCAGTCTATGTTACTTTCTCTGTTTATTTTCTTTAAGAGCAATTTCAGATTCTAGGAAACAATATTCTTTTATTTTTCTGCACTCAAGAGAGGATGTTGATAGTTTTGTATGCTACATTTTCAAAACATTTTCTATTTACAATGTAACTAACTTAGTTCTCATAATGCCTTTGTGAAGAAGCCTTTCCACCTGTGTGTTTCTTCATTGTATTAACAGGGATTATCATCCCATCCCTCTGCATTTTATTCTGTCACTGGGAATAATGAATACACATAACAACACTAGAAGTTACATTTGATGGCATGCTTAGATATGAAATAATTACTAGCTTTATAGTCATCCTGGTTCCAGTTACTGAATTTACCTTGAGAAAAATATAGAGCAGTTTTAGACAAATCATTTGACAAGAAATTAGCAATGCTGATTTTTACACACCTGTCTTAGAATTAAAAAGTTAAAAAAAAGAAAGGAAATTACATCTCTTCTATAGAAATTTTCTGGGATGCTCTCTTATTTTGATTTCATTTTGGGTATTTTATTTTTTGACTACTTTGACTCCATTCCTTTCTCTGCATAAACTGTAGCCTTGTTAAATAATACTTAGAAACATTTTAATAATAACAATAGGGCAAAGTGTGTGAATGTATGTATATATGTATAAATATAATATATACAATATATAATTTTACATACACACATATACAAACATGCACATATAGAGACACATTACACTCATACTTTTCTTAGTTCGGGCCCTTTTCAACATATGCCTTGATCATTACAATAGACATAAAAACTTTATTCAAGATTCTAGCTTGGCTAACTCTAAGAATTTGATTGTTGGGTGTTATCATGGAACCAAGGAAAGAGTATCAGGATTTAGGAGTGTTTGGGTACAGAGTCTCATATGTGTGTGTGAGCATGTGTGTGCATATGTGAAAGTTTCAGGTAGACCTGGAGTGAAATCCAAACTCCATCACATAGTAGCTATGTGAACACTGTTCACTGCGTGTAAAATGAGGATATTAATAACTACCACACAGGATTAGGTGATTAAAGAAGATAATACACCTAAGAGCCTATTTCAACAACTGTGATATATAGTAGATATTCAATATATTCATTTTCTTTCATCTCAACTCAGTTCAGTTTCCACTTTTGCTTAAAAGTTTTCCTTGAGAGGCTTCCTTCTCAGCGATTACTTCAATGCTGAAATTCCTTAATACCCATGCCTTTGCAACACTTTCTTAGCAGATGCTACCTAGTATTTCCAGTTACATATTGATATGTATCTTGTATTCCTCAAGTGAGATTGTAAGACATTTAAGATACTGTTGAGGACAGGAGTGGTTCATTATACCTTTCAGTATACCAACTAATCACCCATGAGTCTAATGTATAGCAAGTAATTAGTTTTTGGCAGTACTGATCAAACAAAAAGAACCATAGAATTGTACAGATTTAAAATTTAGAGCAATCATAGATACCATCTAGACCAGAGGTTTGCAGACAGTTTTTATAAAGGGTCAGATGGTAACTATTTTAAACTTGTCAGGCCAGATGGTCCTGCCCTAACTAAGTCTGCCATTAAAGCATGAAAGCAACCATAGACAATACATAAATGGATTCAGCTGTTTCTAATAAAACTTTATTTACAAAAATAGGCCATGAGCCATAGCTTGTCAATCCCCAATTTAATAGATTCATTTAATCCACAGAGACACAGATACAGAAAGATATTTTTCCCAAGGTGAAAACCGTCAAAAACAGCAGAATGAGAGTTAGAATATCTTTGGCAACAGTTGAGCTCTCTTTCTAGAAACCAAACAGCCAAAGGAGCTAATAGGTTAAATGTGCAATAATATTCCAGTATATAAATAATATAAAATTCAACTTAATATAATGAGGTTTTTAAAATTTCTTTGGAAATGCCTTATAACTGTGTAGGACTAGAAATACCCATTTAGCCTTTCGTTTATTTTACCAATTGCATTAGAAATACAGTAAGTTTATCTAATCACTCATATTTCCCACTCATTTTACTAGAATCATTTGAAAAATAACTGATCCATTGTGTGGTTTATTTAATGTCACAAACTTAAGAGTAAAACATCAATTTGATATTGAAAGGTTAAAAAGTAGCTCAGAACAGAAGGTAACACAAGGGTGTGCTTTCTATGTCCTTGTAGAATGGGAAAAGAGGCAGGCGCCCAATTTCAGTGAGCTTCTGAATAAGTGGAATCCACAAAAATAAGATTGTTTGCATTTACAGGAAATAACTTTAAAAATAGTCTATTCGTATTGAAATAGACTCCTGATTAAGATGTCTGTGCCAGCTTTAAAACTGTTATTCGGTAATGATTTAAGTAGCCTCATGCTGCAAAAGGATTGGCTTTACCAGATCTGCAGAGTTGTTGTATTAACTCTACTGTTAAACGAAAGATTTGAAAATAACTATTATTTAGAATATACTTTAAGATCAATTTTATGATATACAAGATTTATTTTGTCTTTATCTTATGTGAAGATATTTTTAAGTCTCTTATGAAAAATATTTGACTATATTTAGGCATATAATAGATTCCTTAGAAATTTAAAGTCTTATCATATTTCAAGGCAGGTCTATGATTATTAATTTATCAACATCTTTTACACAATGTCTCCTAATAAACATCAAAAATAAGTACAAAATATCATAGAGAAAATATAAATGATAATAACTTCCCATGATTTATTCATCTAAAATGTGTATATTTTCTTGAAAAACTGGTATCCATGTGCATTCATCGTTTTGGTCACACATAATAGAAGCCTACATTCAGAGTAGTGTATTAGGAGGGAGGATAACGTTCTTTAATAGTTAATAGCTCTTTCATTGCCGGGTGTGATCTTGGGTGTCATATTTATTCATACTTATCTTTTCATTACTTTCTCCAGCTGCAAGCTAGGACTAATACAACTAGCTGTTTCTAAAGAGGAGGTTTTGTGTGATAGTAATATATCATGCCAGTAAATGGGTTAGCATGGGACTTGGCACACTATATGCATATAATAAACATTAAATATCATAGTTATGAGTTCCGGGAGTCACCCTGCAAGAAGAACATAGGCAAACTAGAGCCCGTAACATATGATAGAAGGAGGAATTGTGTTCCATTTCCCCATTAAAACTAGGTTATTTATTTATACAGTAAATGTGTGCCAGTCCCTTGGTTAGGTGTTTGTGATGCATTAATGAACAATACAAACAAAATTTCTGCCCACAGATGACACACATAATAAGGAAGTAAATGTATAGTATTTCCAAAGGTGACAAGTATAATATATATGAATATGTGTATATATATATATATATATATATATATATATATATATATATATATATGTGTGTGTGCCATATATATGAAAAGGTAAAGAAAAATGGAAGAATCAATTGATCATTGAGATGATACAATATATGTGGTAGGATGAGCAATAGGAAAATTAGTCTAGAACTAACTCATTGAGAAAGTAACATTTGTGCAAATATTTGAAGAACGTGAGAGAGTTATCAATTGAGAAATTTTGGGGAAGGGCAGACTAGACAGAACACAGAGACTCTACAATGGGAGCATGCTTGGCATGTTCAAGAATCAGCAGGGAATCCAACGTAGTTGTAGCTGAGTGAGAGGAAGAGGAATTAGGAAATGAGGTCAGAAAGATGATGAGAATCAGGATCTCATAGGCGTAGAGGTCATTACCTGACTTTGGTGTTTAGTTAGTGAGGTATGGAGTCATGGTAAGTTTTGGAACAGTATGATATGAGCTGATTGTGGTTTAAAGGATCAGACCCACAGTTGTGTTGATAAGTGATTGCAAGTGAACAAGGGAAGAATCATGTAGACAAGCTAAGAGGCAAAAACAATGATACATGCAAGAGGTGAAAGGTGACCAGATTCCATATTAATTTTGATTATCTGATGGAATGAATGTAGGCAAATAGAGAAAGAAAGGGTTTTACTTAACTTCAAGTTTTTTGACATGAACAACCGGGAGGATGGATTTGCTCTAAAATGAGATGCAGAAGGCTGCCAGTGGAGAAGGTTTTTAACAGGGTCAGTAGAATTCTCTTTAAGTCATGGTGATTTGAGATATGAAATAGACTTGCAGGTACAGATGTCAAGCAGGCAGTGGATATAGGAGTTTGTAGGTCATAAAAAAGATCTCGACTGAAAATAAATATGTAGGGATCACTGACCCATAGATAGTATTTAAAGCCCTGAGAAATGACCAGAGAAGAAGACCTAAGTCTGAGCATCAGGACTCACTACCAATAGGCTGAGAGATCGGGCAAACAGATAGAAAATTGGGAAGAAGCATACCATGTGATTTGAGGAAAATCAAGATGTGGTAGTGTCCTGGAAGCCAAGTAAAGAAAGTGTATCAAGGTTAAATGCCATCAAAGGTCAAGTAAATAAAGACAGAATATTGACCACTGAAACTAGCCACATGCCAGTCATTCATGATCTGAAAAGGAGCTGTTGAGGTGGATATAATTAAGAGTAACAGGGAGCTCAGATCGGTGCTCTGTGATGACCTAGATGGGTGGGATGGTGGGGGGGTGGGAGGGAGGTCCAAGAGGGAGCTGATTCGCTTCCTTGTACAGCAGAAACTAACACAGCATTGTAAAGAAATTATTCTCCAATTTAAAAAAAAAAAGAGTAAATATTAGAGACAAATACAAGAGACAATAGGGAGAGACAAATTGGAGACTGCAAATATAAACAATGTATTTAAAGAGGTTTTTGCAAATAAAACAAGATAAATTAGCGGCTGGTGAGGAACTGGGGTTAAGAGCACACTTTTTAACAGGAGAGATACAGCATCATCTTTTCATGATGATGTAATGAGACAGTGTACTGTGTTGAAAAGCATCCCCCATTCATGTCCATCCAGAACCTGTGAATGTGACATTATTTGCCAAATAGAGTCTTTGTAAATATAATCAAGTTAAGATAAAATGAGTCTTAATCCAACACCTGCTGCCCTTAAAAGAAGAAGAAAATTTCTACACAGATACAAATGAGGGAGAAGACCATGTGAAGATGGAGATAAAAATTGAAGTGACAGATCTACAAGCCAAGAATGCCGAGGATTGCTGGAAACCACCAGAAGCTAGAAAAGGGAAGGAATGATTCCTCCCCTAGTGTCTTCAGAGAGAGCATGGTCCTGCTGTTACCTTGATTTCAGACTTCAGAATTGTGATAGAATAAATTTCTGTTGTTTTAAGAGATCAGTTTGTGATACTTCACTGTGAAATACAGACAGGAAATATTGTTGATAAATGGAAAAATCAGCTATGGAGAGAAAAAGAGAATAGTTCATCTATAGTATAAGGCAGGGAGGCAGCAGATTCTGATAAGTGAGTAGATGTGGTGATAAAGAGACTCCCATTTTAAATCATTATGAGGCTTACAAGCCTACATTATAGACCATACAAATATATTTTAAAATTACTGATCTCCATGTTTTAAGATGAAAAATCAAATAGTGGCATGTGACTGCTATTTATCACCTAGGTATAAACCATGCCCTCTCATAACTACCTGATTTTCTCGTTCTTGTTTTGAATGTCTTTTACCTTAATATCCACCTATAAAAATCATATTTATGCTTATAAACTCAGATAAAGTATGAACTTCTATCAAGCTCTCCCACCCCAGGTATAAATATGTATAAATAATATTTTCTCTTTGCTCATATTTTTGTTTAGAGAAGATTTTTCACCATCTTCCTTGTGAATACAGGCAATTCAATTAATTTTCAAGTTTCTTGAGATTAGGAACCATATCTTAAATATTCTGAATTTCCCAGAATGTTCAACAAAGTACTTTGCACATAGGTTAAAATAGAATTTTGGTCAGGGCAAAATCAGAGGTCACCTAGAAAAAAAAATCCATTTTATCAACCCATCAGGATATTTATTCTTATGCTCTTTAATGTACTGACTAATGTATTTAGATTTGGTCTAATGTGTAGGGATATTTTCACCACATAGTGTTGCCTTCAGCATTTCCTAAATTATCCTTTGATAGAATGAGGATACGTACAGTGTTTACTAAAAATGTTTTTGAAATCATATTTGAGTAAAATAAAATAGTCCATAATTGATGTGAAAATGAAACATTCCACCTTTCTACACAATTGAGTTGACTATTATTCTTGGTCTTCTTTTCCATTTGGCTTCCTAAATTTTCATCATTTCTCTCTGCTCATTATCACCTGCATCTCATGGGTAGTAGGAAAGAAAACAAATGTGGGGTGAATTTAAAATCTGTCATTTGCTTATTTCCTGGAACCTTGGGCCAGAAATTAGTCAAGGATGTGAACATTAATGACTGCAGTAAGATCAGGGGTTATTTGAGAATTTCATTCATCCGGATTTTGCCATTTCCCATTTCCAAGGTTAACTGAGAGTTGAATGAATCATGAAATGACATTGCCCCATTGGTATATCTAAAATGGTTCCAGTGGATGAGAGACTTAATATTCCCAGGCCATATCTATGTGAAACTCCAGAATCGACTACTTTACAGTTAAAATGGCCTTTCTGGATCTTCTGAGGACTGAATTTGACACAATTGATAGGATATATCATGAATTCAACTCAAATTGGTCATTAAAGTAAAAAAAATAATAGTTTACTGAGAATTGTCAAACAGATATAATCGGAAGTTATGTATTTTTATATTTTTGAAAGTAATAAAATATTTTTAAAATTCTTCTTGCATTTTAATCTAATACAAATATTTTATGCTTTTATGTCTTTGAATTGCAAAGAACTTGTACAAATATTCAGTTAATCCAAGCGTAAATGAGTTTCAAAAACAAACAAAACACTTAAAACATTTAAATTTAAAACAAATTTGCCTAAATCTCAGTTAATTTTTGGCACTTTCTATTGTATTTTGAAAAGGAAATCTGAATTTATCATATTAAGTATAAACTGTTGACCATTAAATGATCTGATTTTTATGACATTGTCTTTCCAATCTTATTAAAATGATGGTACAAGTTTGATTTTAAAATGCTTTTAGAGGCATTTCCTTGTTTGATCTTCACAATACTAACATTGTGAAGTAATTAGGACATATATTATTACCATTAACCTCATCTTAGAGATGAGAAATCTTTGGCTCATTTAGTAAGCTGTGAAGGCAAAGCACAAACTTGAATTGTATAACCTGAAATATTATGCTCTTTCTGCTAACCATAGCTGACTTGGTCAGCAATGAACTGAACATTCTTAGACTTGTGTTCTAATTCTGATTCTGTCAAAAATTAAGAGCATGACTGAGGAAATTTTAATAAAATATTATATGTGAGGACACAGTTCTATTATGTATAGAGAGACTAGCATCTTTTCCTATGCTTAAGTTGAATGTTTTATACATCTTATAGCATGTGTGAGTGCATGTGTGTGTGTGCTTATATATCAAACTCTCAGAGATATTATTGCAATTCAAGGTTTAATAAAAACAAACATAGTTCTCTATGAATTCTTAAACTTTTAGTATATTAATAGTTATTCTGAATTTTAAGCACCAAATTTTGCATTATTTATATAATTGTATATAAATGTAGTTCCTTTTTGTCAAGAAGGCCTATTGGTATTTAGTGGAAGAATTATTTCCTGAATATATTTTGGAAACAATATATAAAATATATTTTTATTTTTAAATATCTAATAATGAATTTATAAATCTGCTTTTGGAATTGGCATTACTTTTTTTTTTTTAGCATCTTTATTGGAGTATAATTGCTTTACAATGGTGTGTTAGTTTCTGCTTTATAACAAAGTGAATCAGTTATACATATGGCATTACTTTTATTGCTTCCTTTGGTGGGGGATGAGGGGAGAATATATCAAAGTGCTAGAGATTATTGCTAATTTTTTTTAGATTATTGCTAATTTTTACTCTCTCTCTCTCTCTATATATATATATATATTTTTTTTTTTACTCTCTTTCTCTCCATATATATACATTTATATTTGGTCAAATATAAATATATATTTGTTCAAAAACTTAAAGAGCCTGAAAGATTTCTAAGATGATAATGAGTCATTTTGGATGCCAGTGTTGTCTCTGGGTATCAGGTGTCTTTATGAAAAGAATATGCCTTACGGTGAATGTTATTCATTAATTGGTTTTACTCATTTGACTATGTTGTAAATAACATGATATGAGCTAGAATTACATCATTTTATGTACCAACTTCTCCACCTAATTGTTGTCTGATCTTAGAATGGTTGTTTAGCCTCTCAGAGCTGACATAGACATCAGTAAAATGGGACTTTGCTAGTCATATTGCAGGGTATTTAGATATATTAAGCGTAATTTATGTAAATTGAACTAGATTATAAATTCCTTGATTGCTTAAACCATCATTGTGTAATATGTACCTGTACTTCAGCTCCTCCCACAGTGGAATTAGAATCGACATGCATGGTGATCTCTGTGTTTTAAGCTGGGGTTATGATAACCATGATATCATTTATAATAGTGGGAAAGGTAGGTGACATGGATAATACAGCTACCTTCTAAGTGTTAGAAGAACTGAAAAGTCAAAATGGGAGTGTGGCAATGCAGAATTTAGTAATAACAAGAAGTCTCTACCACTCTTGTGGCTGGAAGTACAAGGAAAACAGATGAGTTACCAGAGTCAAGGGCAAGCATCACTGACTGCATCTATACCCATGAAGGGTAGGCCTACCTGGAGATTGATGCAGTTATGGAAGAGAAAGGGCCACTTCCACAGATACCCCTGAAGCAGGAAGTGGGAGGTACTCTGGCATCTATTTCCTCATTCTCTAATCTCCTACTAGAACCTCTTACTGGTCAAAACTATCTCGTATTCAGGCTGCAAGGAAAATATAATTTGCATAGAAAGCCTGAGGAATGGATTGTGAGCCACTAGCCCAATGGAACACATTGAGGAGACTGTCTGATACTTATATGAAAATTCCAGTTAGGAAAAAGAGTGACTGATCAAGACTAGAGATTTAGATTTAGAAGCATGAGGTAGAAGTTGAAGGTTTAAGAATGAGTCCTCTTATTAATTTTATTTAAAAAATAATTAATTTGATGAAAAGGTCAATGGATAAGAGGAGGAGGAGGAAAAAGAAGAGGAAGAGGAAAAGATCCTATACAGAAATCTTAAAAAAAAACAAAGCAATCCAACAGAAAATGAGCAAGAAGGATATGATTCCTCTGACTGCAAAGGTAGGAAGACTGAAAAGAGAAGAGAGGCTACTGAATAAATAATATCTTTTTCCAACTCTTAATGCTGTGTGTGTGTGTGTGTATATATATATATATATATATATATATATATATATATATATATATATATATATAGTTGAATATGTAATATATATAGTACATGCATTCATATATTTATCTATACATCTAGCTGTATATAATTATATATATGAATATATTGCATAAATATCTATGTAATGTACACACACATATATATATATTTCATAAAAATTGTCAAATTTATTTCCTTACTACCTCTCTAAGGGTTACATAAAATAAGTTTCTTTAATTTTATATTGTATTTTTAATTTTCAGGTGAAAACAATGAGAAAGAAACTTAGAGGTGGAAGCTCAACCTGTTCAAAAGCTCTTTGAATGTATGAATGTCCATAGAGAGAAAGAGAAAAGGGACAGTGCTATGTTTTAATGATCTTTGAGTGTGGATATTATCCAATCCTCTATGGGAACCCTATTTTGTGTTTCAGACACAATTCTGTTCTAGAAATTAATTTTCATATTCAATATAATGTTTATTTTACTTTACTCCACTTTATTCACTCTTCCAAGGGCATAAAAAATGTTTACAATTTTCTTCTTAAAAAAAAAAAATCCTCCTATCCCTAGAGTCAATCTCCACCTCTAGTGCTAACTTCTAGTCCAGGTACCATCATGTTTTCCCTGAACCATTTCATTAGCTTTCTCACTAGTTTCCTGCTTCCCTTCATGTCTCAATTCACCTTAATCTAAACTCCACAGCACACTGTTTTATCCATTCAAATGTAAATCAGGTTATTCCTAAAGTCACAGTCGCTCAATATCTTTACTCTCATAATAAAAGCTAAAACACTTACTGTGTCCTACAATTCTCTTCAAGGTCTGGCCTACCTCCCACCTCTGCTCTCTCTTTGTGTACAAAGTACACACCATGGTTCACTCTGCCCTGGTCATAATGGCTGCCTTGCAGGTCTTTAAACATGCCGACCAAGTCCTCACCCCAAGCCCATGTCTCATCCTGAAATAATTTCCCTCTATAAAAAAGCAATCATTTACTTTCTTACTTCCTTTAGGTCCCTTCTCAAATAAGATCTTGTCAGAGAAACCTCTGATTACACCTTTCTGTGTCTCTATTCAGTTACCGAATTATATTCTTCTATTTTCAAATTCACAGACAGTTCCCTCTGGCATCCCTATTCTGCTATTGAGCTCATTTAAATTTTTGTTACTTTATTTTTCAGTTATAATATTTGTATTTGCTTTTTCTTTTTATTTTCTTTTTATTACTTGCTGAGTTTTTTATTTTTCCATTTATTTCAAGAGGGATTACCCTTACGGAAGCATGTTTATAATATCTGCTTTAAATTCTTGATAATTACAACATCTATTATCATTTCAGGGTCGGTATATATTTTTGTATTTTCCTTTGAGAATTCAGATTTTTTAGGTTCTTCTTATGCCAAGTAATTTTGGATTGTGTCCTAGACATTTTGATATTTTAAATATATATTGATATAATGAGATTAAATGTTGTTTAAATCTTAAGGAGAATGATGTTTGAACAGGCATTTCACCTGGTTAGGTTCATTGAAATAGATATTTTCTATTTTCACAGATTTCAGTTTTATTTTCACAAATTTCAATCCACGTTTTCTGGACTGTGTTTCCAATGTCAGTTCAATTCTCAAAGCCTTGGCAGTGTTATTCACATATGTCTTATATATATATATATATAACATCTTAGTGACCAGTGTGGGACTTGGACAGTGACCTACTCTATAGCAGATTCTCTAAGTTTGTGGTATGCTGTTCAGGGTCAGATTACCAGATGTGTATCTTGGAGGTGAGTTTAGGCATTCATATACAACTCAATGGACTAAAATTCTTCTCTCTGAACTCTACTTACTTCCTTTCTTCCTATTTGCCTTCTTTCCCTGACTTCTAGTCAGATTTCTGAGGTATTGAGGTATGTTTATCATCCTTAGAGTTTTAGATGTCACCAACTGCTCATGTCCACCTAGCTGCCACCATTGTCGTGGTATTGCCTGGTAGCTTGTCTGGGAGTGAAAGGAAATCAATAAAAAAAATAATAATTACAGTATTTCTACCACTTTATCTCACACATAACATTTCTCTTTCATCCTCTTTGGTTCAGAAGGAGAGGGCTTCTATCAGATCTCTTTCAGTCCATACCTGGTATACACAATGTATTTCAATCTGCCTCTGAGTTCAAGCAGGCAATAGTGGAGAAAGGTGGTAAAATCTGCACCAGATTGGTGGAACTTTGAATTCTGGTCTCTTCTTCAATCCACCTGCTATTTATATTCAGAGTTCTTAGAAAGCTGCTCCAAGCACTGTGCCCAGGATTTACAGTTGCATTCAGTGGGAGAGACAGGGGAGAGTCTGTCTAAACTAACTTCCCTGAAATTAGAAATATCAATCCCATATTAATATTTATTTGGTACCAAGAAAGATTCCTTCTTTGTGATTTTGTTTAGAAAATGATGTTGGACTTGAAATTGCTAAAAATACACTTTTTAAACAGCTAAAAACTCCATACAATTAACAAATCAATATGTGTTATCAGTGACAAATCTACAAATTGTGGTAAATTTAGCTTTGGGACATACCTAATAAGAACTTAACCTTTTGACTTCTCAGTCAGTAAAGACAAAACTGGTGGTTCCTTTGAAAATACAACATTGAATTTCCTAATATTTTAAAGAAATACTGTTTAGAGACATACAATGCCAAGCATCCAAAAGAGAAGGAAAATGTAGTAAAAGGGAATTTAAACATGATTGATCAGAACTTCAAGTAACCTAATTGTTTACCGCTTATTTTTTACACTTGGGATATGTGGTAAATAATAAATTAGTAATTGGTTCTTAAAGATTTATTTGAAAATATATATTTTTAGGCCCAATCTTTGGGTCAGTAGGGACCAAGGCCAATATCCTGTACTCCCTCTATAATTCCATCTCCATCCCTATGCAATGAGAATTGATGCTTAAGATGATTAGCCTGAGGCATTGCAGATCCTGAATTATTACAGATTCAATTATCTTCAGATTCATGAGCTTGCTAAGGTGGGCAAAAAGATACATTTGAGAAAGACAGTAAAATAATAAGGATTGACCTGAAATGATTGGGGAGTTAATTTTGCGTTTTCATGGACTTTTAATGGTTACTGCTAGCCAAAAATTTTTAAATGTTACTGATAACCAAGATTCGTCTTATAGATAGTCTTTTGGTTTAGAATATGATTTGAATATTAAGGAATACATTTGAAATGAAAGGGTTAAAGCTCACATTTGTGATAGTAAGAAATTCCTCTGTGGAAGCTTTCTATACCTATTGAGGAGTTCAATAGATATTTTCTTTGTTTTTAATTTAATTAGAACAGTGTAGCAACTATGGATTTGTCAAAATAATAATGTCTGGAGAAATAAATATTATTATTGATCAATACTATCATTTGCTAAATGAATATTACTATTTTCTTCTTCATTTTTCATATATAATAGTAGTCATTCTTATTTATAAGTATAGAGATAGTTGTAAATTAGAATTGATAATTGATTAGAATTAGTATTTCACTGACTTTTCCAAATACACATTTAGTTATGTAATCATATTCCTTTCCTGTCTTTGTGGATATATACAAAGAAGATCTCTGAAAATTGTCTCTTTACAGGATGATATATTTTATTCCTGAAAGAGAGCAAACACACATTATGTGATATGTAAATTGTAACACAGCTTTTAAATATTAAATTCATAATTAGATATCCTGCTCAGCCAGACTTCATTAATCCTTAATCTTTTAACATACTGTGTGCTTCCTGAACATAAACTACTTCTGGCACAAACTATTTCTCAGGGTAAGCCATATAGACACTTGTTGAAATAAAAACAAAATGATACATGATTTATCTGAGAACACTTAAAAACAGAACAAAGCACATTGTTTTAACCTCTGATTTTCCTCTTTATTTTGTCAAACTTTTGTTTATTTTTCAGAGCTCACAACAGGCAGACAATCATAAAATGCTCAACTGCATCCTTAAGTTGAGAATTGTTGAGCCACTTGGGATGTTTCTGATAAATTGAGAAGCAAAATATGCCATGTTTGAAAGAGAAAAATTGATAGTAAGATTTTGCTCAAGAAAGAGATGATTTGTCTAATAGAAAATGCCTGTATCTGAAGCATTTTAAACTTGATCTGACTAATTCTTCATTATATAGTAAGCATTCAAATTATCTCTCCCCTATTGATTTTTTCTATAAGAGTAAAGTTGGAAAGATCTTTTAAAGATATGCAGAAGAAATAAAGTAGAATTGTGTTGGAAAATTGCAGTCTCTCTATTTGAAATAGTGTTTCCTCAGGTAAAGTTTCTGGGGAAAAATCTCATGTAGAACCAATGTGATATAAGGAAAACCTATTTACCGATAAGATATAATTCCCTAGGATAGTGCAATGTGGTGGCCCTAAAAACAGAAGGAACTTGGTTATCTCATGACATGATATTATGTGAGACACTGGGTAATTATAGGAAATTCTGAAGGTCACACCAGAAGGTAATATAGAACTGAATCTAAATGCCCATCATCTGATTCAGAGTGTTTGTTTCTTTGCACTATATCTGCTTTCTCTGATTAGTGGTTTTAGTTTTCTCAATTTAATCAAAATTTCTTAGTCTTCTGTTTACTTAATGCCTCTGCTGATGGTCTGCGTTTGGTTCTTGCTTTTGTTAATATGTTTGTTTTGTTTTAGTTTTTCTGCCACTTATCTTTTTATTTATTAATGCAATCACTCATTCAGTGCCTACTTAGACAGTCCATGCTCTGTATCAGACACTATTACAGGTCTTTGGGCAATGTAAGTGAATAAACTAGTAAAGGATTCTTGCCCATGTGTTAGAAGAAATAAATATTAAGAAAAAAGTAAATAAGGTAATGTAAGGCAATGGGAAATTGTCAGGTCAGATGAGAGGAGAGAGATTTCAGTGCTAACTGAAGTCAGAATAGACCTCATTGGAAAGGGGATATTTGAGCCCAGATTCAAAGGACTTAAGGAGTTAAGCATGAAGATATCTTAAGGAAGATCATTCCACGCAAAGGGCACAGCCAGCAGAAAGGATCTCTGGTGGGCATGTGCCTAACATGTTCCAGGAACAATAAGGTGATCAATGAGGCATGGCAGAAAATAATATAAGAAGCAGTCAGAGACTTAATGGGATATCAGAATATGAAGCACTTTGTAGGCTACTAAAGACTTTCAGTTTTACTTTGAGCATGACAGGGAACCCCTGGCTACTTTTGAGCAGAGGCATAACATGATTTAACTTAAGAAAGCAAGATGTATGTACAAAGGTTAAGAAATAGAATGGAACAGGAATTCAGAGAAATAATGAAAAACTGAGGTAGGCAGTTGTTCTGATGTGTGTTTCTGTCTCTGTTAACAGCCTTCATGGGTCAGGAACACAGGGTTATCCTAAGACTGAGGTTTAGCTAAGAAAACACGGCACACCTCTATCTCCACCAAGAGGATAAAAAACACTGAGTACAAACAATAGCAATTTAACGTTGAAGAAGGGGCAAGAGTTTGGAGAGGGACACCATCTGGGACACAGATTTGTAGGACAGAAATTTGAGAGTGGAACTCTTAACACTGAGTAAAACCTTCTGGCAACCCAGCTCCAACCTAGACACAGATTAGAAAACAGTGAAGCCTATGGTCTACTTCATGTAGTTATACAATGACAAAACCCAAACTCAGCTCAAATATTGGCTTGATGAATTTAGACCCTCCACACACAAACCAACTTCTTGAAAGAGTGGGGCCCATTACCAAATTTAAATACCATTTTCTTCAGCCATTTCTATTCTATAAAATATTTATGGCATTCAATTAAAAATTATGGAATACATAAAAATCAAGAGAAAAGCACCCCATTAAGAAAAGACAAAACAATTATTAGAGTCAGAGATAACACAGATGCTATAAATCTCAGATAGAGTATTTAAAATAACTATTATAAATATCTAAAAAAAAAAAAAAAAGATCTAGGGGAAACATTATACAACATGCATGCACAGATGGGAATTTTAGTAAAGAGAGAACATAAGCATCAAATGGAAGTGCTAGCAAAAATTGATAAATAGAAGAAAGGAATGGACAAAATTACAATTATATTTGAAGGTTTAAATATTTCTTTCTTAGTAATCATTAGAAAAGTTTAAGGAAAATTAGACCTAAATCACACTGTCAATCAACTCGATCTAATTTACAATTACAGAGTACATTACCCTAGAGTAATAAAATACTTTTTTTTTTTTCAAGGGCACATGGAATAGTCACAAAGAATTCACAAAGAAAGTATTCACAAAGATATTTGGGGCCACAAAGCAAACCTCAACACATTTTAAAAAAGAAAAAAAAAAAACATATGAAATAAGTTCCTTAATTACGATGTAAACAACAAGTGATAAATAACAAAAAAGTATCACAAATGCACTAATATTTTAAAACTACATAACATACTTCTATAACTGATGGATAAAATATAAAGGTTAGAGTAAATTAGAAATATTTTGAATTGAATGAAAATCAGAACATATCAAAATGTGAGAGAGAGAGCTAAAGCAGTTAACAGAGAAATGTATAGCATTCATTGCTTATATTAGAAAAGAAATAAGGTCTCAAATCAATGATGTAAGTATTCATTTTAAGAAACTACAAAAAGAAGAGGAAATTGAACTCAAATTAAATACAAAGATGGAAGTAACTCAGATAAAATCAGAAATAAATCAATGAAACTGTAAAATAAAACAAACTATTAAGAACACTGAAAGCTAATTATAAACATAAAGATAAAAAGACAAAAATTTGACCAGACTGACTATGAAAAAATAGAGAATACCAAATTATAAATATCAGGAGACATCCCTAAAGATCCCAATGATATTAAAAACTTATTAAAAGAATACTGTGAACATTTTAATAATAAATTCTACCACTTAGAAAATTCCTTGAAAAACTAAACTACCAAAATTTAATCATGAAATTGGTAATCTAAATTGCACTATCCATTGAATAAATTGAATTCACAGTTAAACCCTTCCAATACATAAAACTTTAGGCACAGATGCTTTCAAGAAGATCCTATACTTCTCAATTAATGTTACTAGGTCATTGTTATAGTGAAGCAGAAAGAAGAATGAGAGAGGGAGAGAAAGGAAATAAAATAAAATGGTGCCTCAATATTCATCATGTACAAAGTTCTCAAGTATATTAGAAAATGAAATTCACCAATATACATAAAAAATAATATATCATGGTCATGTCCTGGTAATGTAAGTTGTCCAACTTTTGAAAATTGAAAAACTCTAATTCACCATATCAATAAAATATTTGGTTAGAGATTAGATTTAAAGAAGGAAGTATCAAAGTGGCTGATTACTAAGGTGAAAGTTAAATTGGGATGACAATAACCAAAGCATTGGAGTTCAAATAAATGTGGCACTATGTTCTTAAGAGGGTCTTTAACATGTATATTGAAATTTTTGAGGTTGGTGGCAAAAGGGGGAGTTGTTTCATGTTCAGCTAATTTTATTATAGTTAATTGAGAATTCACTTAGTTTGTGCATGGATTTATTTCTGCATGATTCTCTGGGTCTTTAAATACACAATAAGGCAGAGCTATTTCTCAAAAGGAAGGGAAAACATGCTGGAACTGAAACATTAATCCCTATTTGCTGACTACAGGAAAGGAAGGAAGGAGAAAGGGAGGGAGGGAAGGAAGGAAGAAAGGAAGAAACGAAGGAGAGAAGGAAAAGAGAGAAAGAAAAGTTAAGCCTCCACATTAGCCTGTAAATTGGAGGAAATACCAGCTGTACAGAAGTTTAATAAATAAAAAGTAAGAATGAAAGTGGGTATTTTCATCTTGATCCACAGGGAATTAAGTGGGCAAATCTCTACATTTACCTCTGTAGCCTGACGCTAGGAAGTAGAAATAATTGAGAAAGTGCCCACAGAATCCCATTATTAGAGAGGGAAATTACATAGAAAAACCTAATCCTGAAATCCTCACGCAGGTGAAGTCTCCTTGAAGACAAGCTCATAGACTACAGGGCGCTGACAAATGAAATTGTGTGTGAGATCATCAGTCTCCCAGAGACTCTTGTGTATGCTCACTTTATTGGAACAGCAACAAGAGCGTCCTTTTCCTGGCAATGAGAAGTGCCTGAAGAATTTATCATCTAGGAGGAGTGTGAAAAATACCCTGTAATAGTCTTTAAAAATATGTTCATTTGCTAGGAATGAAAATTGAGGACAGCTGCTTATAATTGGTTTGAAATTCATTCTCTAACACTAGAAAGGAAAGCTTCAGACATTTCACTAGGTTACAGAAAAAACAAAAATCAAGCACCCTTGATCATGCTGCAGAAAATAAAACACTGTACAAAACAATTTTTTTTCAGGGCATTGGGTTTTTGGAATATGATTAATTCATAAAGGTAATAGTACTTTTTTAATGTAAAATGGAGAAGGTGCCAAGACATTTTGCTGCAATATTAATGCATCTCTATATTTTAGAAAAGTTAATATTGTAAACTTCTAAATGCTTTACGTATGTTTTCTCAATGAATTATCTATAATGATTCAGTTTCTATTACTATTCCTATTTCTCAGAAGAGGAAGTAGAAGCAGAGGAGAGTGAATCCATATACTCTGGAACCATAAAAAATACTGTTACAATTCCCCCTATAGAGCCCTATTATACTCTGGGGAAAAATTGTCTTTGGCATGACCTTATCTTTATCTCTGCTTCCTCAAATGTGCCCTTCTGCTAGTTTGGGTGGTGACCTACCTCTGCCTATCTGGTTGGGCAAAGGTCCATGCTCAGATTTTTTCTGACATTCAGTTTTCTCCTTTATCAAAATTTATTTATTAGTGTTCATTCCCTGAGGACCTTGCTAAGTAATTCCTTCTCACAGGCTAATGGAACAATGTACTATCTTCTCAGCTAATAGAGTTGCATTTCTAAAGAGCCATTTGGAGACATTAACTTATGATATTAACTTACAGAAAAAATTGATATTGATGAAGAGACTTTCAGGCATCACTCAGGCCTCTTTCCTAATATCTGAAGTCACTTAGAAAGTCACTCTGTACTCTAATGTACTAAGCCATAGCACCCAAGTCATCCTGGTGAAAGCTGGACTTTTAAACCTCTGGGACCCCTAGAGCTGTTCTAAATTGGCTTGTCAAACTATAAAATATCCATGCCGATCATGTATTATCAATTTCAGAAGAATTGTTCACTTTCAGGGGATTGATCAAGATGTTTGTTTGCATTTAGCAGCTGGGAGACTGGAAAATCTGAAACTGACAGCAAGTGCTAAAATGATAAAACCAAGACATGCATTTATGACGTACTCAACTATGTGCAATCTTAGACGGCATAGCCATGAGATAGTATACAAAAGTATAGGATATTTTGTTGGCTACAAATTGTTCAGAAATCTTTGAACTTTTTTGAGCAGCCCAGGTTCAGAGCTTTGCATGTACTACCATTAACAACAACAACAAAAATTCTCATATTCTATTACAATGGTTTACAATATACACGATCAATTGTAGAATTTTGAAAATCTCTCTCTATATACTATATACACTATATACTATATACTATAAGTTATTGAGTATATGATATAATTTTGAATCAAGCAATTGATAGTCAAAACATATAGGTACCAAAATCATAGAAGCTTGTTATTCATGCTTTCAATATGAGTCTATAAAGTCTTGCATAAGTTATGCAAAAATCACTAACTGCCTTATTATATAACTGAATATTCATTAGGTGTCCTCCAAGCAGAATGTTCACATGTCACATTTCAAAAGATTCAAGTTTTATTAAAAGAACTCTCAGAGTTTCCTCAACAGTATATTTGAAAGTAGATATTCCCCCATACAGTTGGCCCTCCATATATGCGGGTTCAGCATCTGTGCATACAGAGGAACAAATGTACTTTGCTATTTTATATAAGGGACTTGAGCATTCTTGGATTTTGGTATTTGCAGGGTATCCTAGAACCAATACCCTTATGGACACCAAGGGAAAATTTATATTGACCTTGGAAAATTTGAGTTTACACAGTATATCTGAATTCACATGATATCCATTGATTAAAGGATTGAATTCTAATTTGTGTTTTTCTGTATTGAAAGTAGCATTTTCATATATAAAATATTCTTATAAATAGCACTGTATCTCAGAGAAATTGTGAAGTCAGTGAGATTTGCTTTTTGACCCTTATATCCTATAAACACGCACTTTCTTTTGTGTTTATTTCTGGAACACCAACCTAAGCTAATTTTGAAGATATGCCACACACATGAGGCCTCTCCTGTTGCTTTCCTCTTTAATCTCATGTTTGTTTTCCTCCACATCTCTTTCTCACATAGGTATATGCATGTGTGTATGTATGTAGGTGTGTGTATGCATATACACACACACTCTTAATCTCCAAAGGTCTGCTACCACCCTCCCTCATCTCCCACATTTCCACCATGTATTAGCTCTTCCTGGTGGCACATTGGAAATATTAAAGATGAACTTCTATTTCTTCTTCTCAGGGCATTATAATAATCCAAGATGGCAAAGGGCTGCTCTTGATAAACAATTATATACAAAGAAAGAAAGCTAAAGGTTTTCCTAGGAGGAGGTAACAAAGAGCAAGTCTTCAATGAGTGTTGCTATGACTCGATAGAGTTACTAGCTTTGGCAAGTTTCTAATCTTCCCTAAATTTGTTTTGTCATCTGTAACAGTGAACCAACAGGTCACAAGATTGATCTGAGATTGAAATGACTAAATTATGTATGCTTTTACACATACAAAGTGGGAGGACAGGGCCTGAAACATAGTGCACATTCAATGAATATCTATTGATTTGAATCTCAGTGGAGGAAGCAGGATATAGAGAGTTACTGACTGGTATTGGGCCTGGGCAATGAGAAGCAAACCAGTAGGAAGAGAAGTGGGAGAACTGAGTCTTCATGGGAAAGGTCCTGATATCTGGATATCAATGCTTAATATGAGAAGGCAGAGGGTACAAGTGAGTGCAAGAGGTTATGAGAATTTGAGCAGGGCAGAGCTGGAGCATGTGGAGGTCTGTATACTGAGCTATAAAGTGTTTTGTGGGAAAGATGGATAAGGGATGGAAGAGAAGACGAGATGCTAGATTAACAGCAGTGGGTAAATGAGATGAAGAGTCAGTGACTTGAAAATTGGTGAGGTGGTATGTATTAGTCGTGTAAGAAATAGAGATATAAAAAAGAAATAGTTTTATAATTCAGGGAAGTTGCAGGAAAAGAGATAAGCATTGGCCATAAAACAATCTCAGTGTCCAACTGTGGCTTCCATACTTTCCCTTTGTTTCTTTATGAGATCCCTTTCAAGAAGTAGCTTGACATTCTCTGTAGGAAAAATCAAGTTCCTTAATGAAAGATTAATATATCATGGTACTTAAAATCCCTGAGGTTGATCCTATGCTCAATGCTTTGTCTACTTAAAGAGGAGCCATTTGACTATTGCGATAAAAATTTATTATTTATATGGTTAAGAAATTAGTCATCTAGGTTGCAGATTTGGGGCTCATATGGGAGCACAGAAGAGGCCGTACAAATTTTAAGTAACAATGATCTTTATCTGAAGATTCATGTATATAATCATTTTAAGAATCTTGTAAGGTAGCAACTACACTGGGATCTTTTTTTGGACACAGAATATTTTATTGTTTAAGAGATGTCTATGTATTAAAATTTAACCTGAAACAAAATACTTTGTTGTATATGTCCCAGATGGCTCATTTTTTGTCCATAAGCAATTTAGAGTTATCATGTGCTGTTTAATGGCTGAGGACTTTCCAAAATAGGCTTAGTGGAATCCGTGATAGATAACCGCTGACTTTTAAAAGTTCAGAAAAAGTTGTCATGGTTTATTTGGAGATATCATATAGTTTACTAAAGGCTCCTGGGCTTGTTGACATCCCTGACACTTGGTGAAGGAGGACTTTTTTATTCTCCCTTCATTTGTTTAGCTCTTTACCTAATTGATTTTCTGTGCTAATACACTAAAAGTCTGAAGAAGGCAGTGCCTCAGGTGTGACAGATGAAATAAAGTGCTTTTAGTCATCGTTTTTATCTTCCATGTCTAATGTGTTGGTTACAGCTGTGCAATTTAACAGCAAGATCAATACATCATTTACTGCAGGTACCTGAAAGAATTTGGAATCCCTTCAGTATTTTAACTATTAGATTTCTCCTGGAATTTTATTTATTTATTTATTACTTATTGACTCATTTATATGTTTTCTGATACTAAATGCTACAAGGTGAGGGTTTGTTTGTTTTTTTTTTCTTTCTCTTGCCTTCTCCTCAAAACTTGTCTTTTCCACTAGCTAGTTAAGTTACTTTTCTTTGGGTTTTGGAACATCTGCCAATCTAAATGAGTCCTGTAAAGTGTAAAATAAATGTTTAAAAAATCTTTTCCATTTTGTCTAAATCATCGTTGAGCTGAAACATATAGCATATGTTCTACTGAAAATGGAACCACTTTGTATTGTGCACGGAAGGCAGTATGTGCGGGGGCATTTGGGTAATTTCTCATGTAAATGGATGCTGTTATTGCCAGTTTTCCATTTTCCATTGGCAATGACATGGTTTCAGACTGAAACAGAAATAAGAAAAATCCACTTAATTAGAACATTTTCCCTTTTCAATATCCATATATATATATAAAATCTCCTTTATTATTCTTCAACTGTTTGGTGCCTATTAGTTTTACCTTGAGTGTAAGCTTCCAAAGGGTGGAAAATGTGACCTCTACTTCTTGCTACCCTATTCAGACAGCACAGGCCCAGGATATGGAGTGAGGGCAGCTTCCGCAGCTTTGAAACACCACGCGGAATTTATCAAGTTGCTCTTCTCATAGTAGGTTCTTAGAAAAATCTGTTGAGTTTTTGTTTTCTTAATTGAATTTTCTCTCGCATGTTATTTGTAATAAACCTAGTATTAAATCCACTATCTGAAATGTTGGCATCTAGAAAGATTAGGGATTTAGAAGGCCCATTTTTTTTATAAGTGAGGACAAATGGCAAATAAACTGTACTTGTGAATTTATTTTAAATGTAATTTATAGGATATGTCATAATACAGGATGTATGCTAATTTCTTCCTTGGTCTACATCGGCATATACACAAAGGCCATGTTTGTTCATAATGATGACCCAGAAATAAAGTGAGTCCTTGATTAATATTAACTGAGTTTCTATTACTTTTGTATAAATGCTTTTTAATTTATTTATAACTATAATTTTAAAAGTGTAATATTTATAAATATGTAATTTTTCTCAGTTGCCCAAAAAATTCAACTTTATAGGATATTCTAATTTTCAACCATTTCTATTGTATTATTTTAAAATACCTTTTATAAGTTTCATAAGTAGTATACATAATTATCAAAATGATTAAACTATTGATTTATTCTTAGATAGAAGTTAATGTTATTCCTCTTGGATCTCTACAGAATACGATGAGATTTGAATATGTGGGAAATAAAAATTCTTATAGTCACACAGAAATATGTTTATAAGTCTTAGCACATTTATGTTAGCAATTACTTGTGTGTTTTTTTTTCTCCTTCTTGTGAAATGTCTGTATTAGTCAGTCATCAAAGGATTTTTCTAAGGTGGCACAAGATTTTTTCCGTGAACATTCTGAGCTAGCTGTCTAGACAGGTTCAGTTCTATTTGTAATTGTACAAACCTGTGCTTTTATTACTCTGACCTAAGCAAAGTAATGGAATGAAGCTGAAACATGCAAAGGCCTTGTCTATACAATAGACCAGATTTCCTCATTAAAATTGTAGAATTGTTTTTCTAAATTTTATGTTTGATTACTTATTAGTGAATAGTTGATTTAGTTCAATTAAGTGACTTAAAGAAGTGATTCCTTATGCCTGTTATCTTCATGATTGCATGTGTGATAATGTTGGCATTTGACCTGAGAATGAAACCAGATTCCACAAGAATCTGCTTGAATGTGACTGTTGAACTAAAACAACAGTACATCAGAATATTTAGTATGACCTAATCTAAAGTAGAAAACAGACTCAAAGCCCTGTATGTTTTAGCCAAATATACCCATCTAGAGGCAGTAAAAGCCTGTCAGCGAGATGCCATATTAGTATGCTTTAGACAGGAGGACACAACTATTTCTGGGCAGGAATAGATCTTCCCTTAAGGGGAAAGATTTCTTTACATTACTTAAATGTAATTATGTTCCTGTGAATCAAGCAGCCTCAGGCTGTGTCTGCATTTGCATTCCAATGGCTTAATATTTTCATTGCTGTGCTCAAGCTGCTTTAATCTGCTGCATTGTTTAAATTGGGGAAGTGGCCAATTTTATGGTAAATTGATGCATTGGCAATCTTGCCCAAGATTGACTCATCAATCTTCAGAAAAATATGGCCAGGAAGTATTGACTTGATGTGGTCATTAGTCAAGAAAGTAGCAATAATCTCAGGAAGTAAAAATAAACAAAACCCTAATTCCTTAGGGATAAAAAGGCTTAACAGGACATCCATATTCTGTCTCCCTCTGCTGGGAAAGACTTACCTAAATATGGTATATATCTATTGTGTGTCATCTTTTAGAATTATATGACTAACATTTATACAGCAACTACTATGTAATTTGTATCCTTCAAGTACATTAGAAGATACAAAGATAAATAAGACTTTGGTCATTGTACACTAGAAATTTATAATCTATTGGTAGAGATAGCCTTGTGTGCAGATTTGGAGAAGATAACCAATGAAAAGAGGAGATAAGGGACTGAATGGAACCCTAGGTTGAAAAATAGGTTGCTCAGTGCTGAGTTCCCAAGAAGCAGCTACTCAACTTCTTTCAGTAACACATTTCATCTAGTGCATTGGCCCAAGATGGTCACACTGCCATTTTTTTTTTTTCCTGGATGTACCCATGTTTATGAAAATTCTATTTGTAAGCTTCATCCTGGTCAAATTATATTCATCACCTACTAATATTTTCATAGCATTCCATAACATATTTAGACATGAAATCATTAATATTTAGAAAACATGGCCTCCTGGTTTTTATGATTTTCCTTAATCACCAGCAGTAGAGTAAATATAGGAAAAGTGAATTTCCAGTCATATTTTAATGTGGCATCTCTGTTTCTGAAATCTATCTTTATTAACATCTAGCAAAGTATAGTACTACAGAGATATTTTTGGTGTTTGTTTTTTGCTTAGCTGTATACTATCAGGTGATATAGTGCAGAGAATACACAGAGCATAGGGTACAGTGGAATGTTCTTAAAGACCTCGATGGCTTGGGTCGGATACAAGACCTAGAATTTAGCTTCAAATCAAATTGATTTTTTTCAAGTAATTTTTTTGGCTGAGGCATAATTGAAATAAAACATTATATTAGTTTCAGGTGTACAACATAATGATTTAATATTTGTATATATTGTGAAATAATCACCACAATAATTGTGGTTAACATCCATGACCACCAGGTAGCAGATGTAGCAGGAAAATCAGGTGCTCTTAATAGGACACTTTAAGGACATATATATATGAATTCTAGATCCCCTATATATCTTCCCAGGCAAGAGCAGGTCTGGCTTGCGGTATAATAAGAACATAGATTCTTCCCCTACACCTATAACTAAAATACAAATGGCAGAACTCACTGATCCCAGGATAGCATAAAATATGCATAAAACCTTTGAAGGCAGGGCAGGTAATTGCTTTGTTAATTTGTTAATTCATTTATTAAAAACATATATTGATTGCCTACTAGGTGCCAGGTAGTATATACAGAAATTAGGGAGATAAAAATGTGCCTTGGTCTCAATAAACTTGCTTTGAAAGAGGAAGTAAAGATGGATACGGAGAAGACAATCAGACCAGTGTATCTATTTGTGGGGGTCCTTTGTCATCTCACTCCAAATCCAAACACAGAAGGGTATATGGGATCATGCTTCAAGACTCTCCTATGCCTGATTTCACTCCTTAGGATCCTATTTCTTTGAAACTACTTTGGGTTACTTCAGCAAGTTTACTAAAGAAGAGTGGAAAAGACAAGTTGTAGCAAAACTTCTCTAATTCTATGACAATAAATTAGACTTAAATACATATATACTGATTTGATATTACCACCTACCCCTCACTCCCTACCTCCCACAACAAAATACAAATATAAAATCCTGTTTTTTGGCACTCTTTTAAAATATAGACATTGAAAATATTTGACTTAAGGATGTATTGACCCAACAGGTGATATTTAAGAAGGCAGTTGATAGAGTTCTTATAATCTTTAGGTACTAACTTAAGAAAGAACATGAATTCAGTTCTCTAGAGCCTTTGGGCTTTCTAAATAGTCACAAATTGCATGGTTTTTAGACTGTCAGTGAGCTCTGTCACTCAAATATGGCTCTACCTTGCCAAAGTGCACAAGGGAGAAATGTCTGTTATTTCTCATTTTAACTTTTCCCTGGCTATAACCAATCGAGTGAGTTCTGTTGATTCCCAAAGTGTCCTGTTGAGACACTGTGTCAAGTAATATTATACAAATGGTGAAGAAAAAATTCAGATTTTATTTTAATTTTTCCAAAAAGAGGGGGGAAGCAAAGCAAAAGTCTTGTAAAATAGGAGCTTAGGGAAAGTAATGAATTTGTCCCAGAGAAATCTATTCTCTAATTTATTTGTGCCTTTTTCCAGATAATCTCAATTGCATGTTTCAGATACTATTCAACATACTCTGGGCATATGGAGCAAAGAAAATAAGAGAGTGAATGTGTGGGAGGGGCTAGGAAAAATTGGGGGCTTGTCTTTCCAATTATTTCCTTGTCATTCCTTTCCTCTATAGGAGTACTCAGTTTCTGTGAACATTGCACTGTTTCCAGGAATTTTGTTGTACCATTATATGGAAGATCTCAATGAAATGGAAAGAATCATAATAGGAGGGCCACATGCTTCAGTAGAATATTTTTGCAGTAAATGTTTATTAGTGAGCTAAAATTTGCACTGTTGCAGACCACTCAAGTTAGGGGTCCCAGCAATAAAAGTACAAATGGCTGCAGACATCTGAATGTTATCAAGGCATACAGTCATGCTATAACTGGCTCTTTTATCTAGTGTTTCTATATATTTCTGCTTACATAGGATGTAACTCTAAATTGCCTTTTCCATAATGTTGAAATCAGTTGATCTACAAAACTCATGCAATAGTATTTCAGCAAGATCCTTTGTGGGAAGCAATGGGGTCTACTTTAATTTACAAAGGCGGCATTAATGCAGTCCTTTGTTATGCGAAAAGTTAAAGTAAATGAAAACCAACACTGGTTCTTTTTTTATATGCAAGCTGTCAAATCAGATAAAACATTTGAATACCTGTTATTATAAAAGGAGAAGACTGACTAGGGAGTAAGGCTGAATCTCTTTAAGGAATTAAGAAAAAAAACTGAATAGAGTTCATGTGGAAATCATTTTCAACTGAGTTATGGTCCTTTTCCTTATATTCTCTGTGTTCCATACTAGTTTGCTCTTTATCCATTTCACCTGCGGAAGTTAAAGCCCCTCCCCCATTGTTAGAATTGATGAAAATCTATAGCATGTCAAATGCTAGGCACACATCAAATGGCAAGTCTTAAAGAGTGATGAATGGTGAATTTTGCAGTTAGGTGTTTGGCAAGTGAAGGAAACACTTTATATTCTAGCAGTGCTCCCAGTGTCTTTTCTCCTGATTTAATCTGCATGTTTTTGACCTCTGCAATTTCAATGCAGACAAGACATGGTCATTCCATAATATTTGCCAGTTGCTGTTTTTACCAAAAAAATTGTGTAAGCTAATGTTAAACAAAGTATAGGATTTCTAAGGTAGGGTGTGTCAAGTATTATTTAAATTAACAGTTTGAGAATGATTAATGGTAGAAATGACATGGCCATATTTAACTTGAGAAATTTCAAGTTGCCCTGTGGCTGCTTAGGGACCACAGTTTTTTTCCATCTTTCCTTGAAGTGGATGGAGATTCTGTTCTACTAATTCAAAGCATGCTCAGGAGAAAACGATAAGTTAATATTGCCCATTCAAGGGTCATATTAGGCTCTTTGGACACTGTATGTATATCTAACTTAAAACTAAAAGTTCCAGGGTACTAAAATTGTCTGGAGTCTTTAAGATTAACACCACTTCTCCACAGACCTCTGCCAACAGCAGAGTATATTTTATATATCAGGGATATGTGGCTTATTATATTAATATCATCAATTTTTTTTTCAGTTGAATTGTGATTTGGTGAATTTTATCAAGATGCAGTGCGATGTTTGGTTTCAAATGGCATTTTAGGCTTATGTCACATAACAGCCAGAGATAGTTGTGATACCTCAGTTCAAAGGAAGTATCATTTTAGCAATGGGTGAAGTGTGTCCTACGTATACATCTCCTGGAGCATTTTCTGATTCATTATGATGTAGTGCTATAGAACCATAACTCAGGTCATTACCTCTAGTGATTTGCAGTATAGAGAAGCACATTATAGTAAATTAGTAGTGGACAGATGAAAGCTTTTTCTACACAGCACAGCAAAGCTATGAATTTGTGATATTACTGATAAGTTCCAAATCACTTATGGGTTACTGCAGATTGTTTGCAAATGGCCACATTCCGATTGCCAAGGGAACATTTGAAACATTGTCATCCTTTTTGATGAAAATACTGAGACTGTGTTAGGCAGAATACCTTTGTAGAAAATACAATTTATGTTTGTGTGTGTGTGTGTAGCCAAATCATTCCTCTACTGTCAGTGGAATAACCTATCTTATTTTAAATTAATTACTATGACCTATGAATTTTGTTCAATCCAGGACATATATGACCTCCATCTTTTCACCTTACAAAGGGAAAACTTACAGCCATAAAGTAGAGTGATTATCATCTACTATTTCTAGTCATCAAGGAATAACAGTTTCAAGACTTATCCTCCTACTACAGACTTTTAGAAAAGTAGGCCAAAAAATGTGAAATGAAAATTTGTAGACATGAATAAGAGAAATCACAGAACTGTGATCCTTGAAAAAAGAGAAGCAAATGATGTATGTCATACATTTGCTCCAGATTTTCTCCTGGGGAAATTTCCAGATGACAGCACAGGAAGAGAGACATTCCAATTCAATAAGAGAGCCCATAAATCTGTAGAGATTTAATATTAATCTTTGATAATAAAAATCAATAACAATCAGCACACAAATAGGGTAGAGATTGACAATACTGGTCACAGATAAATTTTTGGAGAAATAATAATCATCTGAACCCACAGACCTGGAAATCATTTGAATTTTCACCAGCTAGGGTGGACAAATATCTTTGAACACATGGAGCTTTCAGTAGAGACCTCAGAAGGTTTGTGTCTCAGCATTAGGGCTAAACTTGTACAAAGGTATAAGTATTATACACAGTCTTATGTAAACTAAAACAAAAACAAACAAAAAAAACCCTTCAAAATATCAAAACAAATTGCAGACACAGATAGAAGAAGATGGCGGAAGAGTAAGACGCGGAGATCACCTTCCTCCCCACAGATACAGTAGAAATACATCTACACGTGGAACTGCTCCTACAGAACACCCACTGAACACTGGCAGAAAACGTCAGACCTCCCAAAAGGCAAGAAACTCCCCATGTACTTGGGTAGGGCAAAAGAAAAAAGAAATAACAGAGACAAAGAATAGGGACGGGACCTGCACCAGTGGGAGAGAGCTGTGAAGGAGGAAAGGTTTCCATGCACTAGGAAGCCCCTTCGTGGGCAGAGACTGCGGGTGGCGGAGGGGGGAAGCTTCGGAGCCACGGAGGAGAGTGCAGCAACAGGGGTGCGGAGGGCAAAGCGGAGAGACTCCCACACAGAGGATCGGGGCCGAGTAGCACTCACCAGCCCTAGAGGCTTCTCTGCTCACCCGCCGGGGTGGGCAGGGGCTGGGAGCTGAGGCTTGGGCTTTGGTCGGATCCCAGGGAGAGGACTGGGGTTGGCGGCATGAACACAGCCTGAAGGGGTTAGCACACCACAGCTAGCCGGGAGGGAGTCCGGGAAAATGTCTACAGCTGCCGAAGAGGCAAGAGACTTTTTCTTGCCTCTTTGTTTTGCGGCGCGCAAGGAGAAGGGATTCAGAGCGCCGCCTAAACGAACTCCAGAGATGGGTGCGAGCCGCGGCGATCAGCGCGGACCCCAGAGACAGGCATGAGATGCTAAGGCTGCTGCTGCTGCCACCAAAGAGCCTGTGTGCGAGCACAGGTCACTCTCCACACTGCCTCTCCCGGGAGCCTGTGCAGCCCGCCACGGCCAGGCTCCCGTGATCCAGGGACAACTTACCTGGGAGAACGCACTGTGCGCCTCAGGCTGCTGCATAGTCACGCCGGCCTCTGCCGCCGCAGGCTCGCCCCGCATCCGTACCCATCTCTCCCCCCGGCCAGAGTGAGCCAGAGCCCCCGAATCAGCTGCTCCTTTAACCCCGTTCTGTCTGGGCGGGGAACAGATGCCCTCAGGTGACCTACACGCAGATTCGGGTCCAAATCCAAAGCTGAACCCCGCGGGAGCTGTGCGAACAAAAAAGAGAAAGGGAAATCTCTCCCAGCAGCCTCAGAAAGAGCGAATTAAAACTCTACAAACAACTTGATGTGCCTGCATCTGTTGAATACCTGAATAGACAACGAATCATCCCAAATTCAGGAGGTGGACTTTGGGAGCAGGATATATTAATTTTTCCCCTTTTCCTTTTTTTGTGAGTGTATATGTATAGCTTCTGGGTGAGATTTTGTCTGTATAGCTTTGCTTTATAATAGCTTTATTTTACTTCACTATATTTTATCCTCTTTCTTTCTTTCTTTCTTTCTATTTTTTCTCCCTTTTACTCTGAGCCGTGTGGACAAAAAGCTCTTGATGCTCCAGCCAGGCATCAGGGCTGTGCCTCTGAGGTGGGAGAGCCAACTTGAGGACACTGGTCCACAAGAGACCTCCCAGCTCCACGTAATACCAAACGGTGAAAATCTCTCAGAGATCTCCATCTCAACATCAAGACCCAGCTTCACTCAATGACCAGCAAGCTACAGTGCTGGACACCCTATGCCAAACAACTAGCAAGACAGGAACACAGCCCCATCCATTAGCAGAGAGGCTGCCTAAAATCATAATAAGGCCACAGGCACCCCAAAATACACCACTAAACGTGGACGTGCCCACCAGAAAGACAAGATCCAGCCTCATCCACCAGAACACAGGCACTAGTTCCCTCCACCAGGAAGCCTACACAACCCACAGAACCAACCTTAGCCACTGGGGACAGATACCAAAAACAACGGGAACTACGAACCTGCAGCCTGTGAAAAGGAGACCCCAAACACAGTAACATAAGCAAAATGAGATGACAGAAAAACACACAGCAAATGAGGGAGCAGGGTCAAAACACACCAGACCTAACAAATGAAGAGGAAATAGGTAGTCTACCTGAAAAAGAATTCAGAATAATGATAGTAAGGATGATCCAAAATCTTGGAAATAGAATAGACAAAATGCAAGAAACATTTAACAAGGACGTAGAAGAACTAAAGAGGAACCAAGCAATGATGAAAAACATAATAAATGAAATTAAAAATACTCTAGATGGGATCAATAGCAGAATAACTGAGGCAGAAGAACGGATAAGTGACCTGGAAGATAAAATGGTGGAAATAACTACTGCAGAGCAGGATAAAGAAAAAAGAATGAAAAGAACTGAGGACAGTCTCAGAGACCTCTGGGACAACATTAAACGCACCAACATTCGAATTATAGGGATCCCAGAATAAGAAGAGAAAAAGAAAGAGACTGAGAAAATATTTGAAGAGATTATAGTTGAAAACTTCCCTAATATGGGAAAGGAAATAGTTAATCAAGTCCTGGAAGCACAGAGAGTCCCATACAGGATAAATCCAAGGAGAAACACGCCAAGACACATATTACTTAAACTCTCAAAAATTAAATATAAAGAAAACATATTAAAAGCAGCAAGGGAAAAACAACAAATAACACACAAGGGAATCCCCATAAGGTTAACAGCTGATCTTTCAGCAGAAACTCTGCAAGCCAGAAGGGAGTGGCAGGATATACTTAAAGTGATGAAGGAGAAAAACCTACAACCAAGATTACTCTACCCAGCAAGGATCTCATTCAGATGTGATGGAGAAATTAAAATCTTTACAGACAAGCAAAAGCTGAGAGAGTTCAGCACCACCAAACCAGCTTTACAACAAATGCTAAAGGAACTTCTCTAGGCAAGAAACACAAGAGAAGGAAAACACCTACAATAACAAACCCAAAACATTTAAGAGAATGGGAATAGGAACATACATATCAATAATTACCTTAAATGTAAATGGATTAAATGCTCCCACCAAAAGACACAGACTGGCTGAATGGATACAAAAACAAGACCCATATATATGCTATCTACAAGAGACCCACTTCAGACCTAGGGACACATACAGACTGAAAGTGAGGGGATGGAAAAAGATATTCCATGCAAATGGAAATCAAAAGAAAGCTGGAGTAGCAATTCTCATATCAGACAAAATAGACTTTAAAATGAAGATTATTACAAGAGACAAAGAAGGACACTATATAATGATCAAGGGATCGATCCAAGAGGAAGGTATAACAATTGTAAATATTTATGCACCCAACATAGGAGCACCTCAATACATAAGGCAAATACTAACAGCTATAAAAGGGGAAATTGACAGCAACACAATCATAGTAGGGGACTTTAACACCCCACTTTCAACAATGGACAGATCATCCAAAATGAAAATAAATAAGGAAACACAAGCTTTAAATGATACATTAAACAAGATGGACTTAATTGATATTTATAGGACATTCCACCCAAAAACAACAGAATACACATTTTTCTCAAGTGCTCATGGAACATTCTCCAGGATAGATCATATCTTGGGTCACAAATCAAGCCTTGGTAAATTTAAGAAAATTGAAATCGTATCAAGTATCTTTTCCGACCACAACGCTATGAGACTAGATATCAATTACAGGAAAAGATCAGTAAACAATACAAACACATGGAGGCTACACAATACACTACTTAATAACGAAGTGATCACTGAAGAAATCAAAGGGGAAATCAAAAAATACCTAGAAACAAATGACAATGGAGACACAACGACCCAAAACCTATGGGACGCAGCAAAAGCAGTGCTAAGAGGGAAGTTTATAGCAATACAAGCCTACCTCAAGAAACAGGAAACATCTCGCATAAACAACCTAACCTTGCACCTGAAGCAATTAGAGAAAGAAGAACAAAAAAACCTCAAAGCTAGCAGAAGGAAAGAAATCATAAAGATCAGATCAGAAATAAATGAAAAAGAAATGAATGAAACAATAGCAAAAATCAATGAAACTAAAAGCTGGTTCTTTAAGAAGATAAACAAAATTGATAACCATTAGCCAGACTCATCAAGAGAAAAAGGGAGAAGACTCAAATCAATAGAATTAGAAATGAAAAAGGAGAAGTAACTACTGACACTGCAGAAATACAAACGATCATGAGAGATTACTAGAAGCAACTCTATGCCAATAAAATGGACAACCTGGAAGAAATGGACAGATTCTTAGAAATGCACAACCTGCCGAGACTGAACCAGGAAGAAATAGAAAATATGAACATTGGGCTTCCCTGGTGGCGCAGTGGTTGAGAATCCGCCTGCCAATGCAGGGGACGCGGGTTCGAGCCCTGGTCTGGGAGGATCACACGTGCCGCGGAGCGACTGGGCCTGTGGGCCACAGCTACTGAGCCTGCGTGCCTGGAGCCTGTGCTCCGCAACAAGAGAGGCCGCGATGGTGAGAGGCCCACGCACCGCGATGAAGAGTGGCCCCCACTTGCCGCAACTAGAGAAAGCCCTCGCACAGAAACGAAGACCCAACACAGCCAAAAATAAATAAATAAATAAATAAATTAATTAATTAATTAAAAAAAAAAAAGAAAATATGAACAGACCAGTCACAAGCAATGAAATTGAAACTGTGATTAAAAATATTCCAACAAACAAAAGCCCAGGACCAGATGGCTTCACAGGCGAATTCTATCAAACATTTAGAGAAGAACTAACACCTATCCTTCTCAAACTCTTCCAAAATATTGCAGAGGGAGGAACACTCCCAAACTCATTCTATGAGGCCACCATTACCCTGATACCAAAACCAGACAAAGATGTCACAAAGAAAGAAAACTACAGGCCAATATCACTGATGAACATAGATGCAAAAATCCTCAACAAAATACT
The DNA here is from genome assembly GCF_965194825.1 of Balaenoptera physalus. Classification (NCBI taxonomy): domain Eukaryota; kingdom Metazoa; phylum Chordata; class Mammalia; order Artiodactyla; family Balaenopteridae; genus Balaenoptera; species Balaenoptera physalus. The sequence continues at coordinate 63,776,763 of NC_138888.1, forward strand.
AGCAAACAGAATCCAACAGCACATTAAAAGGATCATACACCATGATCAAGTGGGGTTTATCCCAGGAATGCAAGGATTCTTCAATAAACGCAAATCAATCAACGTGATACACCATATTAACAAATTGAAGGAGAAAAACCATATGATCATCTCAATAGAGGCAGAGAAACTTTCGACAAAATTCAACACCCATTTATGATAAAAACCCTCCAGAAAGTAGGCATAGAGGGAACTTTCCTCAACATAATAAAGGCCATATATGACAAACCCACAGCCAACATTGTCCTCAATGGTGAAAAACTGAAACCATTTCCACTAAGATCAGGAACAAGACAAGGTTGCCCACTCCCACCACTACTATTCAACATAGTTTTGGAAGTGTTAGCCACAGCAATCAGAGAAGAAAAAGAAATAAAAGGAATCCAAATCGGAAAAGAAGAAGTAAAGCTGTCACTGTTTGCAGATGACATGATACTATACATGGAGAATTCTAAAGATGCTACCAGAAAACTACTAGAGCTAATCAATGAATTTGGTAAAGTAGCAGGGTACAAAATTAATGCACAAAAATCTCTTGCATTTCTATACACTAATGACGAAAAATCTGAAAGTAAAATTAAGAAAACACTCCCGTTTACCATTGCAACAAAAAGAATAAAATATCTAGGAATAAACCTACCTAAGGAGACAAAAGACCTGTATGCAGAAAATTATAAGACACTGATGAAAGAAATTAAAGATGATCCAAATAGATGGAGAGATATACCATGTTCTTGGATTGGAAGAATCGACATTGTGAAAATGACTCTACTACCCAAAGCAAACTACAGATTCAATGCAATCCCTATCAAACTACCACTGGCATTTTTCACAGAACTAGAACAAAAAATTTCACAGTTTGTATGGAAACACAAAAGACCCCGAATAGCCAAAACAATTTTGAGAACGAAAAATGGAGCTAGAGGAATCAGGCTCCCTGACTTCAGACTATATTACAAAGCTACAGTAATCAAGACAGTTTGGTACTGGCACTAAAACAGAAATATAGATCAATGGAACAGGATAGAAAGCCCAGAGATAAACCCACGCACATATGGTCACCTTATCTTTGATAAAGGAGGCAAGCATATACAGTGGAGAAAAGACTGCCTCTTCAATAAGTGGTGCTGGGAAAATTGGACAGATACATGTAAAAGTATGAAATTAGAACACTTCCTGACACCATACACAAAAATAAACTCAAAATGGATTAATGACCTAAGTGTAAGGCCAGACACTATCAAACTCTTAGAGGAAAACATAGGCAGAACACTCTATGACATAAATCACAGCAAGATTCTTTTTGACCCAGCTCCTAGAGAAATGGAAATAAAAACACAAATAAACAAATGGGACGTAATGAAACTTAAAAGCTTTTGCACAGCAAAGGAAACCATAAACAAGACCAAAAGACAACCCTCAGAATGGGAGAAATATTTGCAAATGAAGCAACTGACAAAGGATTAATCTCCAAGATTTACAAGCAGCTCATGCAGCTCAATAACAAAAAAACGAACTACCCAATCCAAAAATGGGCAGAAGACCTAAATAGACATTTCTCCAAAGAAGATATACAGATGGCCAACAGACACATGAAAGAATGCTCAACATCATTAATCATTAGAGAAATGCAAATCAAAACTACAATGAGATATCATCTCACACCGGTCAGAATGGCCATCATCAAAAAATCTAGAAACAATAAATGCTGGAGAGGGTGTGGAGGAAAGGGAACACTCTTGCACTGTTGGTGGGAATGTAAATTGATACAGCCACTATGGAGAACAGTATGGAGGTTCCTTAAAAAACTACAAATAGAACTACCATACGACCCAGCACTCCCACTACTGGGCATATACCCTGAGAAAACCATAGTTCAAAAAGAGTCATGTACCAATTTGTTCATTGCAGCTCTATTTATAATAGCCAGGACATGGAAGCAACCTAAGTGTCCATCATCGGATGAATGGGTAAAGAAGATGTGGCACATATATACAATGGAATATTACTCAGCCATAAAAAGATATGAAATGGAGGTATTTGTAATGAGGTGGATGGAGTTAGAGTCTGTCATACAGAGTGAAGTAAGTTAGAAGGAGAAAAACAAATACAGTATGCTAACACATATATATGGAATCTAAGGGAAAAAAAAAGTCCATGAAGAACCTAGTGGCAAGACGGGAATAAAGACACAGACCTACTAGAGAATGGACTTGAGGATATGGGGAGGGGGAGGGGTGAGATGTGACAGGGTGAGAGAGTGTCATGGACATATATACACTACCAAATGTAAAATAGATAGCTATTGGGAAGCAGCCGCATAGCACAGGGAGATCAGCTCGGTGCTTTGTGACCACCTAGAGGGGTGGGATGGGGAGGGTGGGAGGCAGGGAGATGCAAGAGGGAAGAGATATGGGAATATATGTATATGTATAACCGATTCACTTTGTTATAAAGCAGAAACTAACACACCATTGTAAAGCAATTATACTTCAATAAAGATGTTTAAAAAAAAAAACAAATTGCAAGTAACTTTTTAACTATGAGCAGATCAAAGTCCAACATTCTTTAAACTAATACAAAAATTCAACACTCAACATTATCAAATTACTATGTTCAGTATCCAAACAAAAATTTTGAAATATGAAAAAAAAAGTGAAACAGACAGGAGGAAATTCAGTTTAGATTTGGAAATAACAAAGATGGAAAATTATGTTAAAGAAGCTCTTGTGAATAAGCTTAATATGATCAATGATTTACTAGAAAAGATAAGAATGATGAGAAATGAAAGATATGAAAACAAGAAGTATAAAAAGAGAAAAAATATATATGGAAAAATTAGTAGCTAGGATTAATTTAAACTAGACACTGCAGAATAAGATATTGGTGAACCTAAAATCTCAGTAATATAAATTATCCAAAAATATAGTTAAGAAAAAAAATAACAAAAGAATAAATTCTCACTGGTTTATGGTAATATACTAAACAGCTTAGCATAAAGGAATTGGGATGTTAGAATAAAGGGGTATCAGAAAAAAATATGTGAAGAAATAAGTAACATAAAACTTGCAAAATCTGAAGTAAACTCTAAACTCATATATCCAAGTAACTCAATGTAACCCAATAAGTATTAACATCAAGTAAGCAATTCTAATATACAACACAATTAAATTATTGAAACAGAATGATAAAAATAAAAATATCTCAGGAAAATAGGTACATTACTTACAGAAACATTAGGAAATCACAGACATCTTATCAAATACTATGTTAGCTGGAAAACAAAGAAATAGTGTCCTTGGAGTACTAATTAAAAAAAAAAAAAAAAAAACTCAATTTGGATTTCTATATTCAGAGAAAATATCTTTTAGAAATTAAAGGAAAATAAAGACTTTTGCAGGGAAAAAGCAAAGTTTATGTATCACTCATATTTTTATATTGAATTAAATACAAAGGGAAATCATTAAGACAAAAGAAAATGATATAACTTAAAAATTGCATTAATACAAAGGAAGACAAAGCACAGGAAATAATAAATATGTAGGCAATATTAAAATTTGTATTACTTTTTAATTTCTTAAAAGGTCATTTAAAAAAAAAAGGCCATTTGACTATTGTAGATTTTATAACATGTAGAAGAAAATTGTGTATAGTAATAAAACAAAAGAAAGGAGGAAAGAAATGGAAGCATACTGTTATAAAAATTTACATATAATGTGAAAGAATGTAATATCATTTTATGGTAGATTGTGATACTTAAAAGTGCATAGCAATACTCCAGAGTTAACATAAGGGGAAAAGAAAGGAAAAAAGAGAGATAGCTAGTAAGCCAACACTGAAGAGAAATTTGAATGCTAAATATTATTAATCAAAAAGAAATTAGTGAGGACAAAAAGTTATATGAATAAATGAAAAATTCAATCAAAAATCATATAGCAAATTATTATATCTAAAGCTCATTTCACTGGTAACAACAATAAATATAAATGTTCTGAACATTCCAATAAATAGGTAGAGATAATAAAACTGGAAAAAACAGCAAGGGGGAAATATATATTATATATATTCAATTTAAATGTAAATACATAGAAAAGGTAAAATAATGGAAAATACATAGCATACAATGAGAAATTATTTAAAAATCTATTGACTGTATTAAAGTGAGAGCAATTAGATTTCAGAGCAATATATAGCATCAGGTATAAATAGGGAAAATTCATAATGATAAAGGGACAAACTAAGCAATAATAATAATATACAAATACAAAATGAGTATTCATACAATACCAGAGTTTCAAAGTCCATGAAAAAATTGACAGAGGTGAAAAGAGGAAGAGACCACTTTAAAATTATAGTTGGAAATTTCAGTATTACACTATCATTAATTAATAGGAAATAAGTAAATAGGAAATTAGTAGAAATATAGACGATATAATGTTATCAACTGAATTCACCTAGGCAACATTTAGAGCAACCCAACAAATAACTACAAAATATGCATTCTTCTCACATGCACATTCACCAAGACTGACCATTTGCTGGTTCATAATACAAGTCTTTATAAAGGTAAAAGTGTGTCATATCAAATCTGTAACATCTCTACTGTGAAATGAAATTAAAAGTCAATAGGAAAACACCAAAATTTCCAAGTATTTGGAAATAAAACAACATAAGCTTGAATAATAAAATCACAAAATACATTGAAAAATATTCAAAATGACCAAAAATGAAAGAAAAATATCAAACATTTTTAGCTGCAACAAAAGCAGTCTGCAGAGTAAAATTAGTCCATTTAAATATTTATATTAGAAAAGAAAAAATATCTCAAATCAATGATCTAACTTTCCAACTTTAGAAGGTAGAAATAGAAGAACAATTCAAACTCAAAGAGAAATAAGCAGATAACAATTACAAGAGTAGAAATCAATTAAATAGAAAACTTGCAAACACTGGATAAAAATAATTAGACCAAAATCAGCTTCCTAGAAAATTTCAGTAAATCTCTACTAGCTTGACAGAAAAGGTTAATAAAATAAAAATTTAAAACTAAATATAAAATAAATAAGATAAAAAATAAATGGATTGATTTAAAAAGAGAAAATACTATTTCCTAATGTCAGGAATGAAAGAGGGACCATCACCAGAGAAGCCTCAGACATAAATGAAGAGTGTAGACAATTTTATGCCAATGGAACTGATGTATTTGAAGTGTCAGTGAAATAGACAAATTCCTTGTAAGACATACATTTAAAAAACTGACCTAGAAACCCAGGAAAGTCCCTGTATCAACTACAATATATTAAATAATTAATTAAAAACTTTCCCACCCTGGTAAAAAGTAACAAGCTGGTTCTAGAATTTATATGAAAGTGCAAAGAAAGATACAAAAATTTAGTGGACTTGTACCTCTTGATTTCAAGACTTTTACAGAGTTGCAGTAATCAGGATGCAGACATGCATGTAGACATGCAGATCAAAGGTGCAGAATAAAGAATCCATACTCATACCCACACATGTATAGTCAATTAGTTTTTGACAAGGTGCTGAGGAAATTAATTGGGGAAGGATAGTCTTTTGAACAAATGGTGCAGAAGCAATTAAATTATATCCAAATGGGGGAAAAAATGAACTTTACTACTACCTCACCTCATAGCAATAATTAATTTGAAATGTACCCCAGACCTTACTTAAGAGCTAAAATGTTATAACTGCTACAAAAACACACGAGGATGTATTTGCAAACTTTGATCAGGCAAGGATTTGTTACATAGTACACAAAACACACAACCATTTTTTTCAAAAAATAGATAAACTACCTTCTGCTTTAAAATTAGACCATTAAAAATGAAAAGACTGGGGGAATACTTTTATAATGCATGTATCTGACAATGGACTTATATTTAGAATGAGTATACACGTTCAATAATAAGAAATCAAGAAATCCAATAAAAAATGGACCAAAGATTTGAACAGAAACGTCATGAAAGGAGATTTGTGTGGTCAATAAACACAAGATGAGTTTAAAAATATCTTAAGTTATCAAGGAAATAAAAATTAAAACTATAGTGAGATATTACATTGAAGTTAGAACGACTAAAATTAATAAATATTTGCAATATAAATTGATGGTCTGAAAATGGAGCAAAGTGGAACTCTCATACACTTCTTTTGGGAAGGTAAAATGTACAAGTACTTTGGAAGACAATTTAGCAGTGTATATCTTAATTATTTAGATATACACTGATTATATACTGCCTAGCAGCTCCATTCTTAGATGTTTGCCAAGAGAAATTAAACTATATATCCAAACAGAAACTTAAATAGGAATGACACGGCAGCTTTATTTTGATAACCCCAAACTGGAACTAACCCAAATGTTCACCAATAGGTGAAATGATACATATATTGAAATATATCTGTAAAATGCAATACTACTCAGTGATACAAAGGAACATACTATTAATAGATATAATAAGAATGAATCTCAAAAACATGCTTAGTGAAAGAAGCCAGTCATACAAGAGTACATATCAGGTGATTCTATTTTTATAAAACTCTAGAAAAGATAAATAATGACCAAAAAAGAAAAAAAATCAGAGGTTGCCTAGGTCAAAATCTTGAAAGAAGATTGTCTTGTAAATGACACAAGAGAACATTTTGGGGGAGGTAACTGTTTTAGATCTTGATTATGGTGATGGCTACTTGGATATACACCTTCATAAAAATTTATTTTCTGAACACATAAAATGTTTATTATTATGTAAATTATTGATCTGAAATATAGGGGGAAAATGGCAACAGAATGCAAATGTAGAAAACTGACCTGTTTCTTTCTAAAGTGTCAGTGACCCAGGAAAGACAGACCTTAGCCTTCAGAGTTAAATAATATATGAGCGCAACTATAAGGCCTCTGCAGAACAGAACCATCTCCTCAGTAGTTTTCTGTTACATTGCCCTCTCTCATAATTGAACTGTACAGTACAGCATGACAGGCACCACTCCTCAAGATTAAGCCACAATTGCAGTGGAGGTATCTCCAGTAGAGGGAGGTTGAAATGAATATATGGTACTAGGAAGGTGGGTCATTAACATACCAGACCAAAAACAAACAAACAAACAACAAAAATACCAGACCAGAGGTTTTCCAGGATAGGTAAGCTTTAAGACAAGGAAAGAAAGCAGACAGCAATGAGGCCTATACAGATGGGAGAAGGCATATATGGAGTTCAATGTAGGAAGCAAACTTGCCTTTGTTTAGGGGTTCAGAAGCCTTTGGGTGTGGGTGAGGGAGGCCAAAGGAGTCTTCATGAAAGTGAATGGACTCCCTCTTGCAAGAGCACCAGAATCACAACTAACTACTGAACAATCATCGACAGGAAGACAATGGAACTCACCAAAAAAGATCACCACATCCAAAGACAAAGGAGAAGCCACAATGAGATGGTAGGATGGGCGCAATCACAATAAAATCAAATCCCATAACTGCTGGGTGGGTGACTCACAAACTGGAGAACACTTATACCACAGAAGTCCACCCACTGGAGTGAAGGTTCTGAGCCCCACGTCAGGCTTCCCAACCTGGGGGTCCGGCAACGGGAGGAGGAAATCCTAGAGAATCAGACTTTGAAGGCTAGCGGGATTTGATTAAAGGACTTCAACAGGACTGGGGGAAACGGAGACTCCACTATTGGAGGGCACACGCAAAGTAGTGTGCATATCAGGACCCAGGGGAAGGAGCAGTGACCCCATAGGAGACTGAATCAGACCTACCTGCTAGTGTTGGAGGGTCTCCTGCAGAGGTGGGGGGTGGCTGTGGCTCACCGTGGGGACAAGAACACTGGCAGCAGAAGTTCTGGGAAGTACTCCTTGGTGTGAGCCCTCCCAGAGTCCACCATTAGCCCCACCAAAGAGGCCGGCTAGGCTCCAGTGTTGGGTTGCCTCAGGCCAAACAACCAACAGGGAGAGAACCCAGCCCCACCCATCAGCAGACAAGTGGATTAAAGTTTTACTGAGCTCTGCCCAACAGAGCAACACCCAGTAATACCCACCATCAGTCCCTCCCATCAGGAAACCTGCACAAGCCTCTAAGATAGCCTAATCCACCAGAGGGCAGAGAGCAGAAGCAAGAAGAACTACAATCCTGCAGCCTGTGGAACAAAAACCACATTCACAGAAAGATAGACAAGATGAAAAGGCAGAGGGCTATATACCAGATGAAGGAACAAGAAAAAACCCCAGAAAAACAACTAAATGAAGTGGAGATAGGCAACCTTCCAGAAAAAGAATTCAGAATAATGATAGTGAAGATGATCCAGAACCTTGGAAAAAGAATGAAGGCAAAGATCAAGAAGATGCAAGAAATGTTTAACAAAGACCTAGAAGAAGTAAAGAACAAACAAACAGAGATGAACAATACAATAACTGAAATGAAAACTACACTAGAAGGAATCAATAGGAGAATAACTGAGGCAGAAGAACAGATAAGTGCACTGGAAGACAGAATGGTGGAATTCACTGCTGTGGAACAGACTAAAGAAAAAAGAATGAAAAGAAATGAAGACAGCCTAAGAGACCTCTGGGACAACATTAAACACAACAACATTTGCATTATAGGGGTCCCAGAAGGAGAAGAGAGAGAGAAAGGACGTGAGAAAATATTTGAAGAGATTATAGTCGAAAACTTCCTTAACATGGGAAAGGAAATAGCCACCCAAGTCCAGGAAGCGCAGAGAGTCCCATACGGGATAAACCCCAGGAGAAACATGCCGAGACACATAGTAATCAAATTGGCAAAAATTAAAGACAAAGAAAAATTATTGAAAGCAGCAAGGGAAAAATCACAAATAACATACAAGGGAACTCCCATAATGTTAACAGCTGATTTCTCAGCAGAAACTCTACAAGCCAGAAGGGAGTGGCATGACTTATTTAAAGTGATGAAAGGGGAGAACCTACAACCAAGATTACTCTACCCGGAAAGGATCTCATTCACATTCGATGGACAAATCAAAAGCTTTACAGACAAGCAAAAGCTAAGAGAATTCAGCACCACCAAACCAGCTCTACAAAAAACTAAAGGAACTTCTCTAAGTGGGAAACACAGGAGAAGAAAAGGACCTACAAAAACAAACCCAAAACAATTAAGAAAATGGAAATAGGAACATAAATATTGATAACTACCTTAAACGTGAATGGATTAAATGCTCCAACCAAAAGACACAGGCTCACTGAATGGATACAAAAGCAAGACCCATATATATGCTGTATACAAGAGACCCACTTCAGACCTAGGGACACATACAGACTGAAAGTGAGGGGATGGAAAAAGATATTCCATGCAAACGGAAATCAAAAGAAAGCTGGAGTAGTGATACTCATATCAGATAAAATAGACTTTAAAATAAAGAATGTTACAAGAGACAAGGAAGGACACTACATAATGATCAAGGGATCAATCCAAGAAGAAGATACAACAATTATAAATGTATATGCACCCAAAACAGGAGCACCTCAATACATAAGGCAACTGCTAACAGCTGTAAAAGAGGAAGTCAACAGTAATAACACAATAATAGTGAGGGAATTTAACAACTCACTTACACCAATGGACAGATCATCCAAACAGAAAATTAACAAGGAAGCACAAGTTTTAAATGATACAATAGACCAGATAGATTTAATTGATATATATTTAGGACATTCCATCCAAAAACAGCAGATTACACTTTCTTCTCAAGTGCACATGGAACATTCTCCAGGACAGATCAAATCTTGAATCACAAATCAGCCTCAGTAAATTTAAGAAAATTGAAATCATATCAAGCATCTTTTCTGACCACAATGCTATGAGATTTGAAATCAATTACAGGGAAAAAAACGTAGAAAACACAAATACATGGAGGCTACCCAATATGTTACTAAATAACCAAGAGATCACTGAAGAAATCAAAAGGAAATCAAAAAATACCTAGAGACAAATGACAATAAAAACAAGATGATCCAAAACGTATGAGATGCAGCAAAAGCAGTTCTAAGAGGGAAGTTTATAGCAATACAATCCTACCTCAAGAAACAAAGAAATCTCAAATAAACAATCTAACCTTACACCTAAAGGAACTAGAGAAAGAACAAACAAAACCCGAAGTTAGCAGAAGGAAAGAAATCATAAAGATGAGAGCAGAAATAAATGAAATAGAAACAAAGAAAACAATAGCAAAGATCAATGAAACTAAAAGCTGGTTCTTTGAAAAGATAAATAAAATTGATAAACCATTAGCCAAACTCATCAAGAAAAAGAGGGAGAGGATTCATATCAATAAACTTAGAAATGAAAAAGACAAGTTACAACAGACACCACAGAAATACAAAGTATCCTAAAAGTCTACTACAAGCAACTCTATGTCAATAAATTGGACAACTTGGAAGAAATGGACAAATTCTTAGAAAGGTATAACCTTCCAAGACTGAATCAGGAAGAAACACAAAATATGAACAGACTAATCACAAGTAATGAAATTGAAACTGTGATTAAAAATCTTCCAACAAACAAAAGTCCAGGAACAGATGGCTTCACAGGTGAATTCTATCAAACATTTAGAGAAGAACTAACACCCATCCTTCTCAAACTCTTCCCAAAAATTGCAGAGGAAGGGACACTCCCAAACTCATTCTATGAGGCACCATCACCCTGATAACAAAACCAGACAAAGATACCACAAAAATAGAAAATTACAGACCAATATCACTGATGAATATAGATGCAAAAATCCTCAACAAACTACTAGCAAACAGAATCCAAAAGCACATTAAAAGGATCATACACCATGATCAAGTGGGATTTATCTCAGGGAAGCAAGGATTCTTCAATATACGTAAATCAGTCAATGTAATACACCATATTAACAAATTGAAGAATAAAAACCATATGATCATCTCAATAGATGCAGAAAAAGCTTTTGACAAAATTCAACAATAATTTAGGATAAAAGCTCTCCAGAAAGTGGGCATAGAGGGAACTTTCCTCAACATAATAAAGGCCATATATGACAAATCCACAGCAAACATCATTCTCAATGGAGAAAAACTGAAAGCATTTCCTCTAAGATCAGGAACAAGACAAGGATGTCCACTCTCACCATTATTATTCAACATAGTTTTGGAAGTCCTAGCCATGGCAATCAGAGAAGAAAAAGAAATAAAAGGAATACAAATTGGAAATGAAGAAGTAAAACTGTCACTGTTTGCAGATGACATGATACTATATACAGAGAATCCTAAAGATGCCAACAGAAAACTACTAGAGCTAATCAGTGAATTTGGTAAAGTTGCAGGATACAAAATTAATGCACAGAAATCTCTTGCATTCCTATACACTAATGATGAAAAATGTGAAAGAAAAATTAAGGAAACAAACACTCCCATTTACCAATGCAACAAAAAGAATAAAAAACCCAGGAATAAACTTACCTAGGGAGACAAAAGACCTGTAGGCAGAAAACTATAAGACACTGTTGAAAGAAATTAAAGCTGAAACAAACACACAGAGATATACCATATTCTTGGATTGGAAGAATCAATATTGTGAAAATGACTATACTACCCAAAGCAATCTACAGATTCAATGCAATCCCTATCAAATTACCAATGGCGTTTTTTACAGAACTACAACAAAAATTCCTAAAATTTGTATGGAGACCCAAAAGACCCAGAATAGCCAAAGCAGTCTTGAGGGAAAAGAATGGAGCTGGAGGAATCAGCTCCCTGACTTCAGACTATACTACAAAGCTACAGTAATCAATACAATATGGTACTGGCACAAAAACAGAAATATAGATCAATGGAACAGGATAGAAAGCCCAGAGATAAACCCACGCACATATGGTCACCTTATCTTTGTTAAAGGAGGCAAGAATACACAATGGAGAAAAGACGGCCTCTTCAATAAGTGGTGCTGGGAAAACTGGACAGGTACATGTAAAAGAATGAAATTAGAACACTCCCTAACATCATACACAAAAGTAAAATCAAAATGGATTAGAGAGCTAAATGTAAGACCAGACAGTATAAAACTCTTAGAGGAAAACATAGGAAGAACACTCTTTGACATAAATCACAGCAAGATCTTTTTGGATCCACCTCCTAGAGTAATGAAAATAAAAACAAAAATAAACAAATAGGACCTAATGAAACTTAAAAGCTTTTGCACAGCAAAGGAAACTACAAACAAGATGAAAAGACAACCCTCAGAATGGGAGAAAATATTTGCTAACGAATCAACAGACAAAGGATTAATCTCTAAAATATATAAATAGCTCATGCAGCTCAATATTTAAAAAACAAACAACCCAATCCAAAAATGGGCAGAAGACCTAAATAGACATTTCTCCAAAGAAGATATACAGATTGCCAACAAAAATATGAAAGAATGCTCAACATCATTAATCATTAGAGAAATTCAAATCAAAACTACAGTGAAGTATCACCTCACACCGGTTAGAATGGGCATCATCAGAAAATCTACAAACAATAAATGTGGGAGAGAGTGTGGAGAAAACGGAACCCTCTTGCACTGTTGGTGGGAATGTAAGTTGATAAAGTCACTATGGAGAACAGTATGGAGGTTCCTTCAAAAACTAAAAATAGAATTACCATGTGACCCAGCAATCCCACTACTGGGCATATACTCTCAGAAAACAATAACTCAAAAAGACAATGCACCCAAATGTTCATTGCAGCACTATTTACAATAGCCAGGTCATGGAAGCAACCTAAATGCCCATCGACAGACGAATGGATAAAGAAGATGTGGTACATATATACAATGGAACAGTACTCAGCCATAAAAAGGAACGTAATTGGGTCATTTGTAGGGACGTGGATGGATCTAGAGACTGTCATACAGAGTGAAGTAAGTCAGAAAGAGAAAAACAAATATCGTATATTAACGCATACATGTGAAACCTAGAAAAATGGTACAGATGAACCAGTTTGCAGGGCAGAAATTGAGACACAGATGTAGAGAACAAACGTATGGACACCAAGGTGGGAGAGCGGTGGGGGTGGGGGGTGGTGGTGGGATGAACTGGGAGATTGGGATTGACATGTATACACTAATATGTATAAAATGGATAACTAATAAGAACCTGCGGTATAAAAAAAACGTAAAATTATATTAAAAAATTTAAAAAAAAGAAAGTGAATGTGAAGGATCTTTTTTTCTCTTCTATTATGTAATGTTTATCCAGATCTAGATTAGTGTGTTACACATAAGAAGCACTCAATAATGTTTGCTGAATGAATAAATTAATTGATAAAGGTGACAGCTTATTAAAAGAGAACATAATGCAATGAATATAAAATTCATTTCATATTCAAACTCCTCTTGTATTTGTTGGGCATGTATTGTACTCAATACTTTAATAATTATTACTTCATAATTTTGGCTAATATTATTCCTGTAACACTTGAATTCTTAAATCATCAATGAAAATCATGGAATATTTTTCAAAGAAGAGGAATATGTAAGGTTAATTAAAGCAGGACAATTATAAGAAAGTCTTTTTAACTATGTTTAAAATTGCCCCGTTTCTATCTGTTCACATTACATTTAAGTGCTTTAGGGGAAAAACCATTTTGACCTGAGTTCAGAGCTAAAACTTAAGTTAAAGTAAAAACTGTTGAGTATTAATTACAAGGATGAAAAAGGAGAAAAGTTAGAGAACTACGTACTTGTGATTTAGTCACTCAACTATATTATGTATAAAGGAGGTTATTAAAATATCCTGATAAAAAAAGACAGTAGGGCTTTTCATAGGAATATTGCTTTTCAACATAGTAAGCCACGCCTCTGTTCCAGGCCCCTGGCTTCACTGGGTTTCCGGTGCTCAGATGTGCCTTCTCCAAAATTTTCTTTGTTTCTTTTGGATGTCCTGGAGCTGTCAGGATAGATAACATTGTAAAAGCAGGACATACTGTGTTCTAACTGGTACACTTCAGGGTGCCCTGTGAGTCTCTACCACTCCCTACTCACTCTATGGAGTCATCCAGATGCCCCCAGAAGCCCTTGGACTCACAGATGGGGCTCTTCTGAGATCCTGTGTTTGGAATGGTTCTAGCAGTAAGGATTAGAGAAGGTACTATTGTCCTGTGCAGCACTTCTTTCCAAGGATGACACAAAATTAGGCCTCAGGAATAATGCTGACATGCTGATTGGGTAATTTAAATTGTTTATATAGACAGGAGCTTTGTTTAAGAGTATTATTTTATCTCTTTTCTTCTAGTCTGACAGAAGAAAGATAAAATGTAAAGTAAGAAAAGGGTAAAGTGATAATATCTGGAAAAAGATCTAACAATAGTGAAATAGGAGCAGGTCCTATTATAAACATGCCATGCTATAAATGTAATTCCACTAAGGTACAGTTATTTGATGAGGCAACATGGCATTCCTAAATTATTCCAGTGGTTTTAAAAACTGTATCTTACTTATTGGATATATAATATTTGTAATCTAAATGGAGCATATAATTTGTTGAATTTTTATATTAACAATGCATTGAATTTCTGTAAAGAGAATAAAGTAAATTCAAAGGTATGTAAGACATTTTTGAAACACAACCAGGCATGCAAAAAGGAGGGCTTTTGTACTACCCAAGGCGCTACTAGTGTAATGTCACAGTATTAAGAATTGACAATGTACTCTTTAAAATAAGCCAATTAGGATTTTTCAGTTTTGAATACTTCAATATACAAATAGCATTTGCAAAATAACATATGGAACAGAGTCAAGGAGAATGTGCTTTATTTGAAAAAGAGGATCCAATCCTTGAAATATTTTCTTCTTAAAATCATCTATAGAAGAGGTCCTAAGCAATATTTAGAATTTAGATTATGCATTATATATATATATATATATATTGTTTTTTTTTTCTATCTATCTATCCATATTTTGGAGTTGCTTTAGATCCATATCTATCTATCCATTATTTTAGAGTTGCTTTTACATTTTGGAAGTATAATACTTCATCCCTGGGAATTCTAAGTAAAAACATTTTTAGATAAAATGTTGCCTTGTCTGTCATCCAGGCCTAGGATCAGATCAAGTTCTAATTCATGTTTTCTCATTTATATGTTATCAATGGCTGGGTGAAGTAAACACTTTGTATTGTTGAATAGTTTGTAGAGTTCATCTTTCTGAATTGAGTATAATTGTTGTAACTCACAATTCAAAGTATGTAAAAAACAATAAGTTTGGGAATCTTGGCTTTAGCATTATTTTGCTGCTGATAAGATATGTCATTTATCTAGAGAATATGAATATCTAGTTCTGTTTGGCCATAGAAACAGTTAGCATGGGGATGTATTTAATTGGGTAGGGTAGATTCTGTATTCTCTTAAGAAAGTAGATCTACTATTCATTATATATATTGAATTTAAAACATCTTTTAAAAAACTGTTTTTCTTAGTATGTCTCTCTTTTATAGGAGATAATATCTGCGAACTTCCAGAGAAAATATATTCTAATGTTAAGCTTTGTGGGCTTAAGTGTATGTGAAAATGTGTTGGGCAGACTGAAATTCCAAATTCATTAAAAAAAAAAAAATACTAGAAAATGCACAAATTATATAAAATGGTCTCTCCATAGAATAACCCTTATTTTTAGAAAATGTGAAATGATTATAAATAAAGCAAGCTATATTAAAGTGATTTTTCTAAGGAGTAATATGACATGTTCTCAAGCCTTGAAGAGTAAATTTTAAATATTTTTAATATATCAAGTTAAAGTATTTGGAATTGAATAGTCTCCCTTCTGTTTATTAGCAACTTTCATTGAAACTGTTTTCAAGATGAAGGATATTGAGACTGAGGTTGATGATTGAAATTGGCAATTCCATGTTGACATTTGCTTACTAGCTAAATTCCACCACCAAAATAAGTCCCTGTCATATCTGCAATAAATAACAGAATTCTTAGGGAAAAGATTGATTAAATTCGGTCTCTTTTCCTGTAACCACAAACATTGCCTCTATGCACTTTGTGAATTTTTAATTTTTATTACGATGTTATGCTTTTTAAATGGAGCTTCTGCCTAGGAAAAGTTAGCTCCTGGGATCTCTCCTGGTTATCTCATTTGCCTCTCTCTCTGAAATCGTGCATGAAACATGCTCCAAAACACCCCCACTGAGACATACGAATTACCTGTCTACTTGTGGCTGGGAAAACTCGGAGGGAAATATGCAATGAAGCTAAAACTCATGTTTTTGCCAAAAGCAAAAATTGGACAAATAGCAGAAATGTAGTAGTTTGTTATATAAAAATTCCTATTAGAGTATGAATTTCATTAAACTAAATGAAACAATCTTTTCTGTTTCTATAATGCTAAACCTTACGCATTTAACGTAGATAAATATTTAATTAGTGCTTTTTCTTTTTTAAGTTTCTATGTCTGATAGGAAAGCATTTCTTCAGAAGGAGAGGATTCTTGGTCTAATCAGTCAGACAGTGGAGATAAAACCATTCCTGCTAACCCAACTGATCTCCTGCAAAGCATGTTTATTATACCGACATATTCAATAAATAAACAGATGGTTTTTAAACTCTGCTTACTGCTTCTGAAGTATCGTTCTTTTGATAGTTTGCTACTAATTTCCATATGTTCTTTTCTTTCTTATTCCAAAGATGATCTTCAGGGTCTAGTCAACAAAACCTTTCGAGGGAATAAAACTCCTATCTCTCCCTTGCTTGTTTTGTAAAGTAATAAAATCCTCTTCTCAAAATATAACTAAAGGCAGCATTGCAATTGTTAAAGTCAAGATGAGATCAAATTTCTAGAAAATAAATCAGTATTTTCCAAACTGGGCTGCAAAAGATGATCCTTTCAAGCTTAGAAGACATAACAGAACACAGTTTCATATTTGTTTTTCAACAGTTTGTTTTTTCATCAGTTTTTAATTTCTATGTTTGTGTACATTGTATAATATTCATGCAACTCAATGCAATTGTGTAATTCATACCATTATCTTAGTAGGACATATAGAAGCAATAATGTATCAAAGTGATTAAAGGTATGCCTCTGGAAGCTGAAAACTTCGGTCCAAATCCCATCTTCATCATCTACTAAATAAGGCACTTTGGCAAAATTACTTCTCTGTGCCTTATCTTTAAAATAAGGATAAAAATAGTACCCTCATGGGTGATGTGATAAATAAACGAGTTAATACTTATAAAGTACAGCTGACCCTTGAACAATATGGACTTGAACTGTACTCATCCACTTGTATGTGGAATTTTTGCAATAAACACATAATATAGTACTAGGTTGATGCACAGTTGGTTGAATACAGGAATGCAAAACCACAGATACAGAGCACCAACTGTAAAGTTATACATGGATTTTCCACTGCACAGGACGTCAGCATTCCTAACACCCCACGTTGTTCAAGGGTCAACTGTACATAATACTATATGACATGTTTACCTCATATTAAAAATATTATTTAAAAATTTTATAAATAAATAAACACAGATATATTGAGAATGTATACATCTAGACTTGTTAAGGTAGTACATGATCAAAATTTTAAAATCTTTTGAATATATGCATTTTTAATTTAGGGATACATAGATACCATGAGAATAGGTTTTAAAAGCAATCATCATTTTATAAATGAGTGGAGAAGAAAACTTAAAATGTAAGGTATAAAAAGGTCCCCTGATGAAAATGTTCTCCTTACTGAAGCTGTCATAACAAAAAGCATTTCAACTCCTGAGGAGGACAGACCTAGGGTTGTTTCTGATTCTGCCAATACTTCTTTGTGTGGTCTTAGACAAAATTAGTTCTGTGCTCCGAAAATCATTTTTCTCATCTAATGAATTTTATTATTTCACAGGGTTGTTGTAGAGATTAAGTGATGTATTACATGTAGGGTACTGAGTGTACTGCTTGCCACACAATCAATGTTGTAAAAATAATCAGTTTAGTTCCCTCTTCCTCCTGCTACACTGCCTTCAATTCCCATATTCCTCAGATAACAGGAATTTTTATTGGTGGAAATCATGTTGGAATATTTTATTTTGAATTATGTATTCACTAGTCAATTTATCTAAAGCAACCTGAGGTCATAGAATGGATATGTTGATGAGGTTATAGAGCAGAATCAAGAAGGAAGTATAAATGTTTCTTGTAAGCATGCTTAGACATGTCAACAAAGTCCTTTCCTCATGGGGGACCTCCACAAGCTAAGCTATGTCTCACTCAGTCCTACTGACAATTCATGTGGTATTGTCTGTGAGACTGATAGGCTGACATGATCCCTCAGCTCAACAATGACACACACCATGCTATGAAAGAGGCCATTCCAGGCCTATTTCCAACTTCTAAGTTTGAATGGGGAAGGGGGAAACTCTATCTTCTCATTCCTAGGCACACAGAATTTGGTCCTTTGAATCCTTAAGTGTGGGCTATTCCTGTACACCTGATTGCTTTAGACATCTCCAGACCAGGGTCAGGTACTAGTCCCTCTATTAAAATATAACCCCTTGCCTTAAGGAACCAACCAAGCTCTCCTGAGAGAAAATAGACCCTAAACTTAGCCACCTAGAATGTTTCTCTCAGAACTTTCACTTTCTCTAGAGTCTCCTGAAGATAAACACAGAAAACACCATTTGGTTTCTCTTGAGCATCATCTTACACTAAGATCTGAGCCCTCTTAGAACATAGAGTATTAGAATTTAATTACTTTCTTCTTAGCCATGTGCTATCAACCTTAATCTCAGGGCTATTCAGCAATCTGGATGAATATCTATCATTTATCTATTTCATAAAGATAGGTATCATATATCATATCTATGAATATCATAGAGATAGATATCATATATATTCATATATATACATGCACACACATAGAGATTCATATATACACATATGCACTTTAATATGAAGTTTATGGCATTAAGAAGAAACATAAGGGGCAGAAGCACAGAAAAAAATAGGAAAATACTGAGGGATGCTGAAATAAACTTCCTTCTTAAAACATATTGTTTTCAGAGGTCAGAACAAGATGCTGGAGTAGGAAGACATGGAGCTCACCTCCCCCCACAAACACATCAAAAATACATCTTCATGTGAAACAATTCACATGGAAAACTAACTTGAAACTGGCAGAATTCCTATACAACCAAAGCCACAGAAAGATTTCCATGTGACTGGGTTGAACAGAAAAAAGGCATAAAGCTGGGAGCTCCACCCCTGGGAGGGATATGGAAGATAGAACAATGGAAATCACCCAATCAGAACAGCAGACAAAAAGGCAAATAAGAAAAAAAAAAAAGCAACATACAAGACGTATGAGATAAAATAAAACATGCAAACCTACATAATAGGAGTTCCAGAAGGAGAAGAGAGAGAGAAGGGGATCGAAAATGTATTTGAAGAAATTATGACAGAAAAGTTCTCAAACCTAAAGAAGAAAATATATACAGGTACAGGAACCACAGAAAGTCTCAAATAAGATAAATCCAAATAGACCCACATCAAGACATATCATAATTACAATGGCAAAGTTAAAGAGAGGATTCTAAAAGCAGCAAAAGAAAACCAAAGAGTCATTTACAAGGAAAGCTCACTAAGGCTATCAGCTGATTTCTCTACAAAAATTTGCAGGCCAGGAGGGAGTGGATATACTCAAAGCCCTGAGAGGAAACACTTGCAACCCCTGCAACCTAGGACACTCTACCCAGCAAGATTATCATTTACAACAGGAGAGATAAAGAATTTCTCAGACAAGCAGAAACAAAAGGAATTAGCAATACTAAGCTTGCCCTAAAAGAAATATTGAAGGGTCTTCTTGAAATGAAAAAGAAGTAAGAATCTACAAAAAAGGGAAAAGCCCAACAGGAAAGGTAAATTTAAAGTAAGGATTGACAACCACTTAAATAAACCAGTATGTAGATTAAAAAATAATTGTAAAAGCAAGTATAACTACAAGAAACAGTAAAAGGATAAGTATGATGATGTAAAATAGGGCATCAGAATCACAAAACTTTGAGGAGAGGAGTAGAAAACAAATAGGTCTTTTAGAGTGTGATTGGACTTGAATGACTATCAGTTTAAAGCAAGTAGATACAGTTGTGGATCAATTTAAATAAGCCCCATGGTAACCAAAAATCAAAAACATACAACAGATTCACACACAAAAATAAACTCCAGTATGCTACAAAAGAAAACCATCAAACCACAAAATGAAAAACAAAAAGAAGAAATGAACAAAGAACTACAAAAATACCTGGAAAACAAGGAAAAATATTGCAATAAGTACATATCTATCAATAATTACTTTATTTTTTAATCATTTATTTATTTTTTTAACATCTTTATTGGAGTATAATTGCTTTACAATGGTGTGTTAGTTTCTGCTTTATAACAAAGTGAATCAGCTATACATATACATATATCCCCATATCTCCTCCCTTTGAGTCTCCCTACCATCCTTCCTATCCCACCCCTCTAGAAGGACATATAGCACCAAGCTGATCTCCCTGTGCTATGTGGCTGCTTCCCACTAGCTATCTATTTTACATTTGGTAGTGTATATATGTCCATGCCACTCTCTCACTTCATCCAAGCTTACCATACCCCCTCCCCATGTCCTCAAGTCCATTATCTACTTCTGCGTCTTTATTCCTATCCTGCCCCTAGGTTTTTCAGAACCATTTTTTTTTTTTTAGATTCCATATATATGTGTTAGCATATGGTATTTCATTTCCTCTTTCTGATTTACTTCACTCTGTGTGAGAGGCTCTAGGTCCATCCACCTCACTACAAATAACTCAATTTCATTTCTTCTTATGGCTGAGTAATATTCCATTGTATATATGTACCACATCTTCTTTATCCACTCATCTGTCAATGGACACTTAGGATGCTTCCATGTCCTGGCTATTGTAAATAGAGCTGCAATGAACATTGTGGTACATGACGCTTTTTGAATTACGGTTTCTCACAGCATATGCCCAGTAGTGGGATTGCTGGGTCATATGGTAGTTCTATTTTCAGTCTTTTAAGGAACATCCATATGTTCTCCATAGTAGCTGTATCAATTTATATCCCCACCAACAATGCAAGAGGGCTCCCTTTTCTCCACACCCTCTCCAGCATTTATTGTTTGTAGATTTTTTGATGGTGACCATTCTGACTGGTGTGAGGTGACATCTCATTGTACTTTTGATTTGCATTTCTCTTATGATTAGTGATGTTGAGCATCCCTTCATGTGTTTGTTGGAAATCTGTATATCTTCTTTGGAGAAACGTCTATTTAGGTCTTCTGCCCATGTTTGGATTGGGTTGTTTGTTTTCTTGATACTGAGCTGCATGAGCTGCTTGTAAATTTTGGAGATTAATCCTATGTCAGTTGCTTCATTGGCAAATATCTTCTCCCATTCTAAGGGTTGTCTTTTCGTCTTGTTTATGTTTTCCTTTGCTGTGCAAAAGCTTTTAAGTTTCATTAGGTCCCATTTGTGTATTTTTGTTTTTATTTACATTTCTTTAGGAGGTGGGTCAAAAAGGATCTTGCTGTGATTTATGTTATAGAGTGTTCTGCCTATGTTTCCTCTAAGAGTTTTATAGTGTCTGGCATTACATTTAGGTCTTTAATCCATTTAGAGTGTACTTTTGTGTACAGTGTTAGGCAGTGCTCTAATTTCATTCTTTGACATGTAGCTAACCAGTTTTCCCAGCAACACTTATTGAAGAGGCCATCTTTTCTCCATTGTATATTCTTGCCTCCTTTATCAAAAATAAGGTGACCATATGTGCGTGGGTTTATCTCTGGGCTTTCAATCCTGTTCCATTGATCTATATTTCTGTTTTTGTGGTAGTACTATACTATCTTGGTTACTGTAGCTTTGTAGTGTAGTCTGAAGTCCAAGAGCCTGATTCCTCCAGCTCCGTTTTTCTTTCTCAAGATTGCTTTGGCTATTCAGGGTCTTTTGTGTTTCTATACAAATTGTGAAATTGTTTTCTCTAGTTCTGTGAAAAATGCTATTGGTAGTTTTATAGGGATGGACTGAATCTGTAGATTGCTTTGGGTAGTATAGTCATTTTCACTATGTTGATTCTTCCAGTCCAAGAACATGGTATACCTCTCCAACTGTTCGTATCAGGTTTAATTTCTTTCATCAGTTTCTTACAGTTTTCTGCATACAGTCTTTTGTCTCCCTAGGTAGGTTTATTCCTAGGTATTTTATTCTTTTTGTTGCAGTGGGAAATGGGAGCGTTTCCTTAATTTCTCTTTCAGATTTTTCATCATTAGTGTATAGGAATGCAAGAGATTTCTGTCCATTAATTTTATATCCTGCTGCTTTACCAAATTCATTGATTAGCTCTAGTAGTTTTCTGGTGGCATCTTTAGGATTCTGTATGTATAGTATCATGTCACCTGCAAACAGTGACAGTTTTACTTCTTCTTTTCTGATTTGGATTCTTTTTATTTCTTTTTCTTCTCTGATTGCTGTGGCTAAAACTTTCAAAACAATGCTGAATAAGAGTGGTGAGAGTGGACAACCTTGCCTTGTTCCTGATCTTAGTGGAAATGCTTTCAGTTTTTCACCATTGAGAATAATGTTAGCTGTGGGTTTGTCATATAGGGCCTTTATTATGTTGAGGTAGATTTCCTCTATGCCTACTTTCTGGAGGGTTTTTATCATAAATGGGTGTTGAATTTTGTCAAAAGCTTTTTTCTGCATCTATTGAGATGATCATATGGTTTTTATCCATCAGCTTGTTAATATGGTGTATCACATTGATTGGTTTGCATATACTGAAGAATCCTTGCATTCCTGGGATAAACCTCACTTGATCATGGTGTACGATCCTTTCAATGTTCTGTTGGATTCTGTTTGCTAGTATTTTGTTGAGGATTTTTGCACCTTTGTTCATCAGTGATATTAGCCTGTAGTTTTCTTTCTTTATGACACCTTTGTCTGGTTTTGGTATCAGGGTGATGGTGGAATCACTCACTTGTAGAATGAGTTTGGGAGTGTCCTTCCCTCTGCTATATTTTGGAAGAGTCTGAGAAGGATGGGTGTTAGCTCTTCTCTAAATGTGTGATACAATTCACCTGTGAAGCCATCTGGTCCTGGGCTTTTGTTTGTTGGAAGATTTTTAATCACAGTCTCAATTTCAGTGCTTGTGATTGGTCTATTTATATTTTCTATTTCTTCCTGGTTCTGTCTTGGAAGGTTGTGCTTTTCTAAGAATTGGTCCATGTCTTCCAGGTTCTCCATTTTATTTGCATATATTGCTTGTAGTAATCTCTCATGATCCTTTGTATTTCTGCAGTGCCAGTTGTTACTTCTCCTTTTTCATTTATAGTTCTATTGATTTGAGTCTTCTCCCTTTCTTTCTTGATGAGTCTGGGTAGTGGGTTATCAATCTTGCTTACCTTCTCAAAGAACCAACGTTTAGTTTTATTGATCTCTGCTATTGTTTCTTTCATTCCTTTTTCATTTATTTCTGATCTGATCTTTTTGATTTCTTTCCTTCTGCTAACTTTGGGGGCTTTTGTTCTTCTTTCTCTAATTGCTTTACGTGTAAGGTTAGGTTGTTTATTTGAGATGTTTCTTGTTTCTTGAGGTAGGATTGTATTGCTATAAACTTCCATCTTAGAACTGCTTTTGCTGCATCCCATAGGTGTTGTGTCATCTTGTTTTCATTGTAATTTGTTTCTAGGTATTTTTTGATTTCCTCTTTGATTTCTTCAGTGATCTCTTGGTTACTTAGTAGTGTATTGTTTAGCCTCCATGTGTTTGTATTTTTTACAGACTTTTTCCTGTAATTGATATCTAGTCTCATAATGTTGTGGTTGGAAAAGATATTTGATATAATTTCAATTTTCTTAAATTTACCAAGGCTTGATCTGTGAACCAAAATATGATCTATCCTGGAGAATGTTCCATGAGCACTTGAGAAGAATGTGTATTCTGTTGTTTTTGGATGGAATGTCCTATACATATCAAGTAAGTCCATCTTGTTTAATGTATCATTTAAAGCTTGTGTTTCCTTATTTATTTTCATTTTTGATGATCTGTCCACTGTTGAAAGTGGGGTGTTAAAAGTCCCCTACTATGATTGTGTTACTGTCGATTTCTCCTTTTATGGCTGTTAGCATTTGCCTTATGTATTGAGGTGCTCCTATATTGGGTGCATAAATATTTACAACTGTCATATCTTCTTCTTGGATTGATCCCTTGATCATTATGTAGTGTCCTTCTTTGTCTCTTGTAATAGTCTTTATTTTAAAGTCTATTTTTTATGATATGAGAATTGCTACTCCAGCTTTCTTTTGATTTCCATTTGCATGGAATATTCTTTTCCATAACCTACTCTCAGGCAGTATATGTCCCTCAGTCTGTAGTGGGTCTCTTGTAGACAGCATATATATGGGTCTTATATTTGTATCCATTCAGCCAGTCTATGTCTTTTGGGTGGAACATTTAAACCATTTACATTAAAGGTAATTATCAATATGTACATTCTTATTACCATTTTCTTAATTGTTTTGGGTTTTTGTAGGTGTTTTCCTTCTCTCGTTTTTCTTGCCTAGAGAAGTTCCTTTAGGATTTGTTGTAAAGCTGGTTTGGTGGTGCTGAAGTCTCAGCTTTTGCTTGTCTGTAAAGATTTTCATTTCTCTGTCAAATCTGAATGAGATCCTTGCTGGGTAGATTAATCTTGGTTGTAGGTTTTTCCCTTTCATCACTTTCATTATGTCCTGCCACTCCTTCTGGCTTGCAGAGTTTCTGCTGAAAGATCAGCTGTTAACATTATGGGGATTCCCTTGTATGTTATTTGTTGTTTTTTCTTGCTGCTTTTAATATTTTTTCTGTGTATTTAATTTTTGATAGTTTCATTAATATGTGTCTTGGCACGTTTCTCCTTGGATTTATCCTGTATGGGAGTCTCTGCTCTTCCTGGACTTCATTGACTATTTCCTTTCCCATATTAGGGAAGTTTTCAACTATAATCTCTTCAAATATTTTCTCATTCCCTTTCTTTTTCTCTTCTTCTTCTGGGACCCCTATAATTCGAATGTTGATGTGTTTAATATTTTCCCAGAGGTCTCTGAGACTGTCCTCAATTCTCTTCATTCGTTTTTCTTTATTCTGCTCTGCAGTAGTTATTTCCACTATTCTATCTTCCAGGCCACTTATTCGTTCTTCTGCCTCAGTTATTCTGCTGTTGTTTCTTTCTAGAGAATTTTTAATTTCATTTATTGTATTTTTAATCATTGTGTGCTTGCTCTTTAATTCTTCTACGTCCTTGTTAAACGTTTCTTGTATTTTTTCCATTCTATTTCCAAGATATTGGATCATCTTTTCTATCATTATTCTGAATTCTTTTTCAGGTAGACTGCATATTTCCTCTTCATTTGTTTGGTCTGATGGGTTTTTACCTTGCTCCTTCATCTACTGTGTGTTTCTCTGTTTTCTCATTTTGCTTAACTTACTGTGTTTGGGGTCTCCTTTTCACTGGCTGCAGGTTCGTAGTTTCCATTGTTTTTGGTGTCTGCCCCCAGTGGCTAAGGTTGGTTCAGTGGGTTGTGTAGGCTTCCTGGTGGAGGGGACTGGTGCCTGTGTTCTGGTGGATGAGGCTGGATCTTGTCTTTCTTGTGGGCAAGACTGCATCCAGTGGTGTGTTTTGGGGTGCCTATCATCTTATTATGATTTTCGGCAGCCTCTCTTCTAATGGATGGGGTTGTGTTCCTGTTTTGCTAGTTGTTTGGCATAGCGTGTCCAGCACTGTAACTTGCTGGTCGTTGAGCAGAGCTGGGACTTAGTATTGAGATGGAGATCTCTGGGATATCTTTCGCTGTTTGATATTATGTGGACCCAGGAGGTCTCTGGTGAACCAATGTCCTGAACTCGGCTCTCCCACCTCAGAGGCACTGGACTGACACCCAGCTGGAGCACCAAGACCCTGTCAGCCACACCACTCAGAAGAAAAGGGAGAAAAAAAGAAAGAAAAATAAATAAATAAATAAAATAAAGTTATTAAAATAAAAATGTTAAAAAATATTAAAAAGAAAAAGGAAAAAAAGAAAGAAAGAAAGAAAGAAGAGAGCAACCAAACCAAAAAACAAATCCACCAATGATAACAAGCGCTAAAAACTATACCTAAAAATAATAAATAAAAGAAATAAAAATGGACAGACAGAACCCTAGTACAAGTGGTAAAAGCAAAGCTATACAGACAAAATCACACAAAGAAGCATACACACACACATTCAGAAAAAGAGAAAAAGGCAAAAAATATATATATATCTATATTAAAAAAATAAAGAAAAGAGTAACTAAATCAATAAACAAATCTACCAATAATAATAAACTCTAAATACTCAACTAAGATAAACATAAAACCAGAAACAAATTAGATGCAGAAAGAAAACCCCGAGTCTACTGTTGCTCTCAAAGTCCACCGCCTCAATTTTGGGATGATTCATTGTCTATTCAGGTATTCCAGAGATGCAGGGTACATCAAGTAGGTTGTGGAGATTTAATCCACTGCTCCTGAGGTTGCTGGGAGAAATTTCCCTTTCTCTTCTTTGTTTGCACAGCTCCTGGGGTTCAGCTTTGGATTTGGCCCTGCCTCTGCATGTAGGTCATCTGAGGGTGTCTCCTCTTCACTCAGACAGGATGGGGTTAAAGTAGCAGCTTATTAGGGGGCTCTGGCTCACTCAGGCCGGGGGGAAGGAGGGGTACAGAATGCAGGGCCAAGCCTGTGGCGGCAAAGGCCGACATGACGTTGCACCAGCCTGAGGCACGCCGTGTGTTCTCCCAGGGAAGTTGTCCCTGGATCACGGGACTCTGGCATTGGCGGCTGCACAGGCTCCCAGGTGGGGAGGTGTGGATAGTGACCTGTGCTTGCACAGAGGCTTCTTGGTGGCCGCAGCAGCAGCCTTAGCGTTTCATACCCGTCTTTAGTGTCTGTGCTGATAGCCGCAGCTCACGCCACCTCTGGAGCTTGTTTAGGCGGTGATTTGAATCCCCTCTCCCTGTGCACCCCAAAACAATGGTCTCTTTCCTCTTAGGCAGGTCCATACTTTTTCCTGGACTCCGTCCCAGCTAGCTGTGGCACAGTAACCCCCTTCAGGCTCTGTTCACACAGCCAACCCGAGTCCTCTCCCTGGGATCTGACCTCTGAAGCCGGAGCCTCAGCTCCCAGCCCCCACCCACCCCAGCTGGTGAGTAGACAAGCCTCTCAGGCTGGTGAGTGCTGGTCGGCACCAATCCTCTGTGAGGAGATCTCTCCGCTTTGCCCTCTGCCCCCTATTGCTGCACTCTCCTCCGTGGCTCTGAAGCTTCCCCCCACCCCGCCCACCCCCTGTCTCCACCAGTGAAGGGGTTTCCTAGTGTGTGGAAACTTTTCCTCCTTTACAGCTCCCTCCCAGAGGTGCAGGTCCCATCCCTATTCTTTTGTCTCTGTTTTGTCTTTTTTCTTTTGCCCTACCCAGGTACGTGGGGAGTTTCTTGCCTTTTGGAAATCTGAGGTCTTCTGCCAGCGTTCGGTAGGTGTTCTCTAGGAGTTGTTACACATGTATATGTATTTCTGATATATTTGTGGGGAGGGAGGTGATCTCCATGTCTCACTCCTCCACCATCTTGAAGGTCTGTCAATAATTACTTTAATTGTCAATGGACTAAATGCTCTGATCAAAAAAAAAAAAAACAGAACCTTCAATATGCTGCTCACAAGAGATATTTCAAGGCAAAACACACACACATTGTGAGAGTATTGAAAAAGATGTTTCATGCAAACGGAAATGAGAAGAAAGCAGGGGTAGCAATACTCATATCAGACAAAATAGACTTTAAAACAAAGGCTATAAAGAAAAACAAAAAAGACATTATGTAATTATAAGGAGATCAATACAAGAAGAAGCTATTACGCTTGTTAACATACACACACCCAATACAGGAGCACCTAAATATATCAAGCAAATACCAACAGACATGAATAGGAGAAATTGACAGTAATACAATAATAATAGAAAATTTTAACACCTCATTGACATCAATGGGCAGATCATCCTGACAGAATATCAATAAGGTAACAGAAGTCCTAAGTGACACAATAGACCAGTTGGACTTAGTTGATATCTAAAGGATACAACAACCAGAAAAAAGAGAATACACATTCTTTTCAAGCATGCATGAAACATTCTCTAGGATAGACCACATATCAGGACACAAAACAAGTCTTAACAAATTTGAGAGAAATTATTTCAAGCATCTTTTCTGACCACAACTGTATGAAGCTAGAAATCAACTACAGAAAGAAAAAACAGGAAAAGAAAAAACTCGTGGAGACTAAAAAACATCCTATTAAAGAAACAATGGGTCAATGATGAAATCAAAGAAGAAATCAGAAAATACCTTGAGATAAGAAAAAATGAAAACACGACCTTACAAAATCTATGGGATGCAGCAAAAGCAGTTCTAAGAGAGAAGTTTATCGCAATATAGGCTTCCTCAAGAAACAAGAAAAATCTCAAATGAACAACGTAATCTACCACCTAAAAGTATTAGAAAAGGAAAAACAAACAAAACCCAAAGTCAATAGCAGGAAGGAAAAAGCAAGGATCAGAGAGGAAATAAATAAAACAGAGATCAAAAAAACAATAGAAAAGATCAATAAAACCAACAGCTTCTTTTCTGAAAAGATAAACAAAATTGACAAACCTCTAGCCAGGCTCACCATGAAGAAAGGCAAGAGACCCAAATAAACAAAATAAGAAATGAAAGAGGAGAAATAATAATAAATACACAGAAATAGAAAAAATCATAAGAGAATACTATGAAAAGCTATATGCAAACAAATTGGACAACTTAGAAGAAATGGACAAATTTCTAGAAACATTACATGCCAAGACTGAGTCAAGAAGGAACAAACAATTTGAACAGACCAATCACTACAAGAGAAATAGAATCTGTAATTTAAAAAAAAAAATAAAAACTTCCCTACAAACAGAAGTCTAGGACCACACAATTTCACTGGGGAATTCTACCAAACATATAAAGAAGAACTTATACTTATCTTTCTCACTATTCTAAAAGACTGAAGAAAAGGGTACACTCCCAAATTTATTCTATGAAGCCATCATCACCCTGATACCAAAATCAAAAATAGACACCAGAAAAAGAAAGAAAATTACAGGCCAATATCTTTGATGAATATAGATGTAAAGATCCTCAACAAAATATTAGCAAACTAAATCCAACAACACATAAAAAGTATAATACACCATGATCAAGTTGGCTTCATTCCAGGGTCACAAGGATGGTTCAACATATGCAAATCAATCAATGTGATACACCACATTAACAAAAGGAAAGACAAAAACTACATGATCATCTCAATAGGCACAGAAAAACCATTTGACAAAATTCAGCAGCCAATCATGATAAGAACTCTCATCAAAGTGGGTAAAGAAGGAACATATCTTAACATAATAAAGATCATTTACAACAAAAACCACAGCCAGCATAATACCCAACAGTGGCAAGCTGAAAGCCCTCCTGCTAAATTAAGAACAAGACAATACCCACTGTCATCACTTCTATTTAACATAGTATCAATAGTCTTAGCCACAGTAATCAGACAAGAAATAAAATGTATCCAAATTGGAAGGGAAGAGGTAAAACTGTCACTATTTGCAGATGACATAATACTTTATATAGAGAACCCTAAAGACTCCACACAAAAACTGTTAGAATTACATCAGCAAGGTAGCAGGATGTAAGATTAATATGCAGAAATCTATTTTATTTCCAAACACTAATAATGAAATATGAGAGAGAAAGTAAAAAAATAAAAAATTCTTTTCAAAATTGTGTCCAAGAAAACCAAAAACCATAAAACAAAAACCCTAGGAATAAACTTAACCAAGGATGTGAAAGATCTATATGCTGGAAACTATAAATATTGATAAAGAAATTTGAAGATGATTCAAAGAAATGGAGAGATATCCCATTATCTTGAATTGGAAATGTTAATATTGTTAAAATGGCTGTACTACCCAAAGAAATCTACAGATTTAATGCAATCCCTATCAAAATACCCATGACATTTTTCACAGAACTAGAACAAATAATCCTAAAAACTTATATGGAACTACAAAAGACCCAGAATTCCCAAAAGAGAAAGAAAAAAACTTGAGGTGTAACCCTCAAGACTTCAAACTCTACCACAAAGCTACAGTAATCAAAACAGCATGGTACTGGCACAAAACCAGACATATAGATAAATGGAAGAGAATAGAGAGCCCAGAAACATACTCAGGAAACTACAGACAATTAATCTATGACAAAGGAGGCAAGAATATACAATGGAGGAAAGACAGTGTCTTCAACAAGTGTTTCTGGGAAAGCTGGATGGTTATATGTAAAACAATGAAATGAGAATACTCCCTCATACCATAAACAAAAATAAACTTAAAATGGTTTAAAGACCTAAATGTAAGTCATGACACCATAAAATCCTAGAAGTGAACATAGGCAGAGCACCCTTCATAAATAATTGCAATATTTTTTCTTGATCAGTTTCTCAAGGCAAAAGAAATAAAAGCAAAAGTAAATAAATGAGACCACATCAAATTTAAAAACTTTTGCACAGGAAAGGAAATCATCAACAAAATGAAAAGACAATGGACAGAATGGGAGAAAATATTTTCAAATGATAGGACTGACAAGGGGTTAATATCTGAAAAATACAAATAGCTCATACAACTCAATATTGAAAAAACAAACAAATAAACAACCCAATCAAAAAATGGGCAGAAGACCTAAAGAGACATTATTCAAAAGAAGAGATACAGATGGTCAACAGGTACATGAAAAGATGCTCAACGTCTCTAATTATCAAGGAAATGAAAATCAAAACCACAATGAGATATGGGAGCTTTATTAAGAATTAGCTCACCATCAATCAAGTCTTTACAGAAATATGCTTAAAAGGTAAAATATTTCCCCCATCTTTAATTCTAACTCTCAATACTTCCTTCATCTTCAAACTGAATTCTCAGTTTCTTATCAATGCCCTAGATAGTTTAGATAAGGAAAGCAGTCCAGCAGGTTTAGGTAATGCGATTAGAAATATTGAGCCAAATATAGCATGGTTATCGTAAAGAAAAAGGCTAGTAGTCACATACCACTTGATATATGGGTAAGAATGTAGCTGATGTTCAAGACAAGTGCTGAGCTGATTCTGGGAGGACTGTGTTTTCAAAACCAAACTATCATATTTATTGAGGGCTGAGATTATATATAGATGAACAATAAACATGGTTTTGAGATGAACCAAGAGTTATACTCTACTCAAAAACTCTTTTCAAATCAACCTGTGAGTGGGGTACAGTTTACAATTTAGAGATACAATGTCCTTAAGGAAGGACTTATTTAAACAAATGTTTAAATGCACATATCTATGAGTGAGAGTAATATATTAACTCTCATTATTAGTCATTAAAGCTCAGGTTAAATTGGTTCTTTCTCATTGTCAGGAAACTGAGAGCATGGAAGAATAGTCAAACGGGAATAGAAGGCTTTAGACATATCAGTGCCTGGATAGTGGACAGAAAAGGACACTGAGAATTCAGGGGTGAAAGAAAGATATGTGATTGTCTGCCTATGCTAAGCAGAAAAGTACTTGGGCACATTCGCCACCAAAATTTTAAGCCAGGGTTTAATCAATAGAATTTAGTAAGTGCTGTAATTGAATGTGCATTAGTAGCAAAGAGGAGTGGCCCTTAACATAACATTATCTTTCTGGATTAGGTAATTGCTGAGCAAAGTTTTAAAAGAGTTACATTGATATAGTCAGAAAGAAACAATATAACAAGTGGCAGACTCATAATACCATTTTAAGCATCTGTTGATTCCAAAAGAAAATGCACACACTCATTCAACTGTTAGAGACTCCTTCAGGTATTACAATCCATCAACTGTGGTCATGAGTAGATAAATCCATGCAAGAGACAGAGATTGTGCTATTCTCAAAGATTCAGCTTCACATAGAGGCAGGATTTTTTTTCTTCCTTCTTCCTTCCTTACACATTTTTATATTATTTATTCCATTCTCTCATTTTCCTTCATGATACTCTCAATATGTGCTGACTCATCACATGCCCCCAAACAGGATATCCGCAAGTCTTTATAAATATAAAATGGTCAAGGCTTCACAAACTCAAGGAGAAAGGGCCATTACTCCTTTGCTTGCATGACTATACACTTGTCATCACATTCAGACCTCCAGATCCTCAAACAGATGGTGAATGGTCCTTCCAGCGACCCTGGGATTTAGCTGGTTTTCCAAACACTGCTTTGGTCAGTCATTAACTTATTTATGATTTTACACATTAAGATTTATGCTTTTTAAAAACCCCTCTAATACTTATACTATATCCATTCCTTAAGTTATAATTATCTTGGCCTCAATCAATAATAGAGACCTATACAATACAGCCCTGTTCAAAACACCAATAAATGTGGCTAAAATTAGGTACCTGTTCTATAACACTTATTTCTTAACATTTAGATCCCACAGCATTGAGGAAACTCTTTTTGGAAATTAAGAAAGTTTCAAGGAGTGCTGTCATCCCAAATCCATAGTGGGTCTCCCAATGTCTCTATTCAGTCATTTATCTGATATTGATTAGTAGTTATGCAGATACTTAAATTATTCTACTAAAGAGAGAATAAACTCCCTAAAAGCAATCATAATTCTCATTTTTTATACTTACTACATTGTCTACTTAACAGTCATTTACAAATTTTGAATTTAATTGGTAACAGATGGCAGGATTTTCAGAATTCATTCTTTTCTGGAATGATTTTTAACATATCACCAAAAAATCGTCTCCCTTTATTATGAATAATTCACATAGGTTTTATTATTTGGAATATGGTTAAAAAGGAGAACCTATTTCAGAACCAATATATACTTAAGCAAAGGCTGCATTCATAATCACAAGCCCTCTAAATATCTAATATGTAAGAAGGGAACTAGTTCAGAACTTCAATATTTTACATGAGACTTTACTATATATAATGATGGGAAAATTCCAATTTCAAATGCACTTTTCATGGAAAAATCAGTGTGGGTTTAACAAAGAGTGAAGTCTCTATGAAGGAATTCATGATGCAATTTTAGAAATTCACCAGCAGTAAATCACTGGAACTGGATGAGTGCTTTATGATGAGCTGTGGAGGAAATATAGTGTGAAATAGCAGAGATATTGACAAGGATGTACCTTAAAAGCAATAAGCATTTGATGATTGGAAAGTTTCCCATACTCAAAAAAGAGCCTAGAAATCTTCAGTGAAATCTGAGCTTAAACTAAGAAATGCAGTAAATAATATAGTAAATAGATGGTTCATTTCAAGTAATGTAATTGTAACACACTTCATGGATAATTGTCTTAAGGTTTAAAATTGAGATTACTAGCCTTTTTCCAATTAAAGAACTCATATTACATTTCCCACATGAACCTCATGATTTAGAACTTTTTAATCTCCTAACTTAATATATCCAATTACTTTTAGGTTTGTTTGCTTTGCATTATTCCAAGACATTGCCAATCAGATATTTTGATCAGCACTAGAAAACTTTCCACTGTTTATACAGCAAAAAGCAAAACATAAATAATTAAAAATATTAAAATGCAAGATACTATAGCTTTTAAATATATTTCTTTCATGCTTCTTGAAATCTTATAGCAACTTCTGTATCCCCATTTCTATCAACATTTCAGTCTTTTAAGTATCTAAAGATCTCTTATTGAAAACAATTTACTAAGATGCTTAAATTTTTTATTTTATCTTTTGAACTATTTAAAAATCTCTCCAATGAAAAAATGGAATCATAGTAAATATACTTTTTTCAAAATGTTTTTGAAAACTGATTTTTTTAAAAAAACTTTTACTTACTAATGAAAATTTGAAGTGGATTCCTGCCTGGCTGAGCAATTGAAGACACGAGCAGACCCAGAACTGCCTCAGCTGACCTGGCCAGTCCTCTTTTTGTGGCACCCAGGTTGCTGAGCCACTAGGAACTGGACACCTGTTCTGATTAGCTTACTTGTAGAGGTACCACTACCACAAGGGATGTATTATATTAGAGCTTTCCAGATTATTATATGGTGTCAATACGTGTATCCAAACAACTCCAAGAAGTAAAAAGAGCAATTATTATCTTCATTTTACTCTCAAAGAAACTGGGACTCAAAGAAGATACCTGAATTTATTTTTTAAACCATATGATTTGGAAAAGGGTAAAAAAAAAAAAAAAAAAAAAGACCCTCTGATTCCTCATTAAGTTTCCTGCGCATACCAGAGATGAATCTGCATGCTCCTCTACTTCACCGGTGCAAATTTTCATGCCTGCTGACTGGGTTAAAGATGTGGTCTAAGGCTATGAAACTATTGTGGTTTTTCCCTGTGAAGCTGTAATTGATGTGCTTGGTGACTGCACCTCTGTCCTGACCTCATTATTACCATTTTCAACAAGGTACATTGATGAACTCTAATGAAATTAATACTTTTTTTTTTCCTGTTGAGATAGAGAGTAGGAAAAAAAAAGATTAAAAATGTGAGTTGATGTTTAAAAAAATTCTAGGATAAATTTAGTATATCAGAGCTGGAGCAGCGTCAGATTCCCACATTGTGTCTGAATTTACCAGCTCCTAAAAGTGTGAAAAAGGCTTAGAAACTTCATAGATACCTCAGTGCCCATGAGCCACCCACTTTAGGGTGTGATTTGAAAAGCAAATGGTGCGTTGATGGCATTAAAAAAGGTATAAAAGACATTTTAATGACAGCGTAATCAAAGATTATACACCAGCTGTCACAACTAAGGCAACCATAGTAATTGGGGGTGACCAGAAGGCTTTCCAAAATAAGCTTCTTTTAAAGATTCATTAAAACTGTCACCAAGGGACTGTTGACATTTTAATTTTTTCTTTAGATTGGGAGTCGTCATTTTATTTCTTTTCATCTTTTCTTTGCAGAACAGTACAGCTCAATGTATTATCAGTTTGCTTTATAGTAACTGATCAGATACAGAAGCAAAGAAGAGGAAAATAATTTGTATAATGAATATTTTTATTAAATATAAGGCCATTTTGAAGGTAAGCATTGAAATAATTGATTAAAATCTCAATTTGCCTTGAATATCACATAGAGATGGTTTATACACATATAATATTTATACCATTAAATTGGCTAGTAACATTTTTTTGATATTCTGGGCCAATAATTTTATGATCAAAAAGCAATTGCTAGCATTAAGATCATTGCCATGTTTACTTGATAATGATGGTTCTTTAATATCTTTCAAGAGTTTTGTATAATAAATGATATAAATATCCCTCATATACCAATGGATTATCATTATGCTTTCAGCATTTATGTTTTGAATCTTTCCTATTAACCTCACTGAAGTTATACTACAGCAATATCTCTTACATTAGTAAAGTACTTAGTATTTTACAAAATGTTTCCTACATGTTTTGCATTTGTTTCTCACAACAGCCCAATAGGATACATAGACTAGGTAGGCATTAACAGCCAGATTTTACAGATGGGGAAATTGAGAAGGAGAAAAGTTGATTACTCTTTTAAATTACATAATGAAGAGTATATCAGAGACTTCACTTTGGACATCTTTAACGATGCTGGAAATTGTCAGTCTGCTTTAAGCCAATTTAATAGGTAAACAGTGGTATCTCATTGTGTTTTGCCTTTCTTTAATAACTAATGAAGTTGAGCTTCCTTTCAGCCACATATTTGTCATCAATATATATCTTTTTTGGTGAAATGTCTGTTCAAATCTTTTGCTCAGTTTTTTTATTGGTTGTTTTACAATTATTGAGTTTTGAGAGTTCTCTATATAATCTGCATACAAGTCCTCTCTGATATATATGACTTGCAAATATTTTCTCCGAGTCTGCAGCTTATCTTTTCATTTTTATATCTTTCAAACAGCAGAAGTTTTTAATTTTAATGAAATCCAATTTGTCATTTTATGTATTGGGCTTTTAGTATTGCATCTAATAAGCCTTTATCTAACCCAGGGTTACAAAGATTTTCTCCCATGCTTTCCTCTACTATTTTTATAATTTTACATGTTATCTTTAAGTCTATGGTTCATTTTGAGTTAATTTATGTATAATTATCTGAGGTGTAGTTTGAGGGTTTTTTTTTTTTTTTTTGGTATATGGTGTCTAATTATTTCAGCACCATTTTTTGAAAAATATTGTTCTTTTCTATTGCATTTCCTTGACACTTCTGTCAAAAATTAAACCAATACATATTTGCCAGATTTATGCCTAAATCAATTTGTCTTCCTTCCTTTCTTCCTTCTTGCCTGGTAAAATTTTACATTTGAATCAGAGTCCATCATTGTCTTATGATAAAGCAGTCAGCAAATTGATAAAGGTCATAGTTACAGATTGACTTAATCTGAAAGACTGAAGCTGATTTTCAGAGAAAAGAAGGAACGAGAGAGATAAGAGAAGCAGAAAAGAATGAGAGATTGAGAAAGTGTTAGTCTTGGGGACATAGGAATCTGTCACTCAGCTACAGTTCGATTTGGAGGTCCACAGCTTACACAGAAAAGAATATGACCAAAACACTGAGCCACATACATTGTACTCTTTGGTCTTACATACATGGCACTTGTTGTTGAACTATTTTATCGTTTATTAGAAAAATTAATAACATCCCGTGGAATTGGAAAGCAACAGTTTGAATATGCTTTCAGAACAAGGACCTGTCATTTATTTCCAAGTTAGGGTTAAGAGATAATCTTAAGGTGAAATGTTAGTAGTTATTATGAGGCTTTCTTAGCCACTGAGGGCTAGGTAGCATAGAGGTACCAACCAATTCTGCTCTGGATCTGTACCATATACAGAAGAGAGTTCTCAACAGCAAATACTGAAGAATCTAGTATAATTACTAAGTACAGAAACTCCTCAATATCATTTATTGGCAGGCATTCATAATTGTAGATTTTGTTAAGTATTTAATGATTATTTAACCACATTCTAAATCACAACTCCTCCTTAGTATATATGACCACACACTTGTTTGAAAGTTTAATTGAGCAATAATAAATGCCAATATTTGAGTTACTCCCAGGTTATATTACACCTCCCATACTGACCTTAATTCAGGGGATTGGAGCCAGAGCCTAGATTTTTCTGTATCTTAAATTGAATGTGACCAGGAGTAGAGAAATTACGAAAGGAAGACAAGCCCTACAAAATTCCTCAGTTGAGTTTTCTGTTTATAATGTATGTCTTTAATATGAAAATTATCATTATTAGAAGATGTTGTTTATACTATAACTTTATCAAATTCCATGAAGCACATTTTGGATTCCAAATATCCAGAATAAGTGATTATTTTTTTTAAAAGGAAAGTATATTACAATTATTTAAATTCTAGGCAGGCATTGGAAGTGATATAACTGTGGTTAAGACAGACACTGTCTTTCATCTCATGTGACACAATAGGAAGACCATAGCACTGCATAAAAATTATCCTTGTCAGTAAAAAATTAAACCTGTATCTAATCAAAACTGAGGATCTAAATAGCAGTTTAGAGGAAATGCAGTAGGGAGAGAAGCATGCCAAATGACAACATAAGGATGAAATTGGTCATATCCAGAATGTGGAAAATTCTGTGGTCCAAAGATCTATTTACTTTTCTACAAAAAAATAGGATGAAAAAATAAAGGAACATAAAGTCGCAAAAGGTTTATACTGACTTATAAAACATACCAACGAATTCAATGTGCCAGTCGTTTAGATCCTTATTTGAACAAGCCAATCATAAAAATAAATGCTTAAGACAAGTGGGGAAATAGCAAACACTGTGTATTAATTAATATTAGGAGATTACTGTTAACTTTGTAAGGTGCAATTATGTTATCAAAGTTATATTTTCAAAAAGTCCTTACTATTAGAAATGTACACTGAAGTGTTTACAGATAAAATGATATTATATTTAAAATTTGCTTTATAATACTCCAGGAACAAACAAATAAAAAATAATGGGAAGACAATAGATGAAACATGCATGCACAAATGATGTTGCTACTTATATTATTCTATTTTTGTGTATTTTTGAATTTTCTATAATAAAAAGTAAAAAAAAAAGTAATGTTTCAGAAGAGCATATAATGACACAGGAAAATGTTGGGACTAAGCATATAGGTTAAGAAAATAGATCGCAAACAGCATGTATGGTATAAACAAACCAATGTAAACTGTAACTTTATGAAACATTCCCCTTAATAAAAATATATATATGAATGTGGGACAATATACATCAAAATCTTAAATGTTAATTCTTATCTGATAGAATTGCTTTGTGTTTTTATATACTTTAGAACATTTGATAGTTA
Source organism: Balaenoptera physalus (assembly GCF_965194825.1). Taxonomy (NCBI): domain Eukaryota; kingdom Metazoa; phylum Chordata; class Mammalia; order Artiodactyla; family Balaenopteridae; genus Balaenoptera; species Balaenoptera physalus. The sequence goes on from NC_138888.1 coordinate 63,815,255, forward strand.
ATTTGTATAAATCCTATGATTAGGACAAAAGTTTAAAGTTATTTACAATTATTAGTCAATCATCCATTTTTACTTAGGTTGGTCTTTGTGGAAGCATGCAATTCTTTGATTCACCATCTTTAAAATGGGTTAAAACGGTCTTACTGCTATTCTCCAACAGCTGGAATAACATTCACAGCTTTACGTGTTCATAACTAATATAATTTGTTCTAAGTTATATTATAACATTCTTACTGCTTACAATGTGGTCTGTGTTCATTTCAGGCCCCATTAATTAAACTGAGGACAATAAAAGGTTTTGATGTTTATGAATCCTGGAATTTGAATGTGCCACTCTGTATTTATGTTGCTGTTGTTTTATACTAGGATTGGGGATACATTACTCTCATAAACTTGAAGACCCCTGAATTGGGTGAATGTACAACAACAATGGACAAGAACTCATCTTTGTTCCTTTTTCTAGTTCTTCTATATCAGAATATTAAATAAAACTTTTCCAGTTGTCTCAGTTTTGGCTGAGGGCCATGAGCTTAAAACAAAGGGTATAAAGTGATCAGAACGTTCTAAGAGTTGCCAGGTCCTCTGAGAATTTACTAAGAGAGAAGTGGAAAACTATACCTCGTCCCTCAGCTCACCTAAAGGCATATGATAGGCCGACTGGTAGAGAAAGTCAGGAGAGAGGATTACTTTTCAGAAAGCTGCCTGAATGTTGTGCATTCCCTCCCCTCCCTTCTTCTTACCATGTACAGAGTCGAGATGCTTTACAAGAGGGAAGACCAGCCCCTCCGCCCTGGATGAATACTGGCTGAGATACAGGAATCTTTGAGCCCCAACGCCATTAAACTAAAGAGCAGAATATGACAAGAATCAGACCTGTATCTGCTGTAGTTTGTGGGGGTTGGATTGGTGTTTGACCTTCAGCTAGAAACTCCTCCAGAGAATAACAAGGCTGGAGTTCCCTGAAGGCAGACCAGGCAGAGAGCAATGCAGGGGGTGCTGGTTGAAATACTGCTGACAGCAAGTAATGGTAGATGTTTCCTGCAGACTGGAGTGGACTCTGGGAAGGAAACTGTACTTGATTCATCTTTGGCTAGTGTCGTGGGTTGAATAGTCCCCTCTCCCTTAAATTCACATAGAATGTGACCTTATTTGGAAATAGCGTCCTTACCGAGGTAATTATTTGCAATGAGATCATACTGAATTAGGATGGGTCCTGAATTCAATGACTGGTGTCCTTGTAAGAAGAAGAGAGGACACACATAGACTGATACAGGGAAGAAGTTCATCTGAAGATGGAAGCAGAAATTGGAGTTCTGCTCTCACACAGCAAGGAGTGCCTAGAGATACCAGAACTTGAAAGAGGCAAGGAACAAACACTAAGGATGTCCAGAAATCATCAAAAGCTAAAAGAGAAGCTTGGGATGGTTTCTTCCTCAGAGCCTCCAGAAGGAACCAACCTGCTGACATCTTGATTTCAGACTCTGGCCTCCTGAACTATTAAAGAATGACTTTGTTATTTTAAGATACCCAGATTACAGTAATTTGTTATTATTTGTGCTGGGGAACCAGCACAGCTAGAGAAAACAAAATGTATCATACATTCCAGAACTATTTTGAGTGAGGGCCTTACAATAGTTTAAGCAGCCCTCAAGCCCCTGACTGTCTCTTTGACCTCATCTTCCAACTGCTCTCCTTTTATTAACTTCATTACTCAGCTGCACTGCCCTCCTACTGCTCCACGAACTCACCAAAAATTCCCCATCCTCAGTCCTTTGCCCTTAGTGCTTCCCAGCTAGGTAGGATTATTGTCCAGATAATTGGATGGCTCCCTCCATCACCACCTGAAGGCTTTTGACAAGTATCTCTTATTAAGGAGCCTTTTCCGAATATCCTCTGTTGAATAACAAAACCACGAAATGCTTCTCTCTTGCATTTCCTTTTCTTCCACTATCTTGCATACATTGCTTTCAAAACCACTTATCATATTACAAGTTATATGTTTAAATCTCTATTTTTATCATCATCCATCATTACCAATAGAAGTTTCATAAAGGCATGAACAGGCTATTTTCGTATGCTAAGGATTCAATAAATATAGTATGAATGAATTATTGTCAAGAGGTATCTCTGACAAGAATTATTTTAAAATGAAAAAAATGCAGAAAAATATGCCAATTAATTTAATAATCTAGATGAAGTTTATTAATTTTGGGAAAGTTAAATTTAAAAAACTGGACTAAGAAGAAAAACAGCTCAAATGAAAATACTACTAAATAGACAGAAGTAGCAAACTCTATACTCCAACATTTTAAGAAATATATTCCCTGTCTTATACATAATATACAAAAAAAAAATAAAATAGAGGAAATGCACCTCAATTTATTTTGTATATGATATATAAAATTATAAATACATATAGGTATAGTTTCAAATATATGAGGAAAATGTGAGATATCCTCAAAGAGAAAGTCATGTTATCTGTCATTTATTTCCTCAGTAATTCAAGATCAAGCTAACAAAAATCAGAAAAAATGTAGTAGATTAGGACCATACAGTTCATAGTTTGTTCTGGGGGGTACATATAATCATTGTACCCAAGAATTATAGAATACATATTCTCTACTAGTATACATGGAACATTTCAAAACCTGACCACGTATTAGATAATCAAACAAGTCTCAGCAATTTAAAGGAAAATATATTATAAACCACCTTCCTGGACACAGACAAAATTAGGTTAGAAATCATTCACAAGAAACAATAACTTACAAAGAGGCAATACAGTTGGTAATTTAAAGCACACTTTTTAAAAGCACTCTGGAAAAGCAGAATTGCAGGCCTTGGTATGTAAGGTTTTGGTGCTCTGTGGTGACTTGGAGGAGAAGGGTGATCTAGGGCAAGAGCAGATCTGACCAGAATCAGGACTCTCCCTGACTGGAGAAGCTGCCATGGGCCATTTTTCTGACTAAATGTTGACTTTGTAGTCAGATTACTATTCCTGACCTTGTTGCCATCACCTCCTTCTGTTTCCCTCCTTCCCTCCTGAGCTGATCAGATACTCCCCAAAATGTCATTTCTTCCTCTGCATTGCAGGCCAAACAGACACCAAGATTTACAACCAAGTGGTCTTCTGGGAAAGGTATCACAAAGAGAGATTGGCACACAGCCTTAACAACACACCTGAATGCACAACTAGAGGGTTGACTTTCACCACTGCAACCCATAGAAAGTCCCATGAAAGCTGTGAGAATGCACAGTGTAATTACTGCATGTTCTGTGATGTCCAGGTGTATAAACCAGTCAATCTATTTATCATTGGGACAATCCTCAAACTTGGGGTAATCCTCAAGCTTCCCATAATGCTCTCCTCTCTCCAAGTATTTTTTTTCATGTCTCTGTAAACAGATGAAAAAAAAACCCCTAGCTTTCTAAAGTTTTTACCTTATGAAGCAAACATCATGGATGACCACCATCAGGAGTGTTTACCATACATCTTATATTGGTTAGAACTCTAAGAGACTTAATAATTTGGAAAATACTTCAGTAACTAGCTAGAGCTATCTTAGTAATCTCATTGTTTTTCTGATTTCTGTAATTAACTTCAAGGTCCTGTTGCAGTTACTATTGTTAATATCTACATAAAATGGACATGAGTATAATAGGTCATTATGTGTTCCACTGGAGTGTTCTTAAATCATTCTGTCAAACCCCAGAAGAATAAAATGAACCTCAGATTTAAAAATTTTTAACTATGCCCAGTTAAGCCGGTGTATAAACCCACAATATGATCAATGTGTTACACAACTAGAGCATACTCCAATGAAGCTCTGAAAACTCAGGGACAATTTTGCATATAGCTTATTCTCTCAAAGATAACATTACACAGGTAGCATTCCTGGTCTTTGTAGAATATCAAAATGTCAAAATTAAAAGAATGTTATTCTTCCATTTTCTAGTAAATGCAAACTTCATAAAGCCCAACTGTAAAGTCTTGTTACTAAAGCAGTTGAATGAAAGCTCTCATGAAATAATCTTTAAATAATTCTCTAAATAAGACAAATAAAATATGTAAACTTTGGTCAGAGTGGCTGGTCCAACCAAGTATTATAAACTTGTAAGATATTTCCTATGTTCTAAATTCATCCTTTTTCTATGCCTGTACATATATACTATGCTTCAGAATAACATTGTAAAACAAAGAACAGGATGAAAATTTCTGAATAAACATCATTTATAATGATCTATATTAGAATATAATAAACTTACTGAAAAAAGACAACTCATGTAGATGCTTAATTAGCAGTTATATATCTTTCCCAAAGAACTAATTAACTACTCCTACCAAAGTTTTGAAAAAGAATACATTCCAGTTTTTTGTAAATTCTTCTAGGAAACAGGAAAAGGAAAAATCCAACCCAATTCATTTTATGAGGTTAATAAGCTCATTTAAATTATTATCTACACCATACAAGAAGAATATTAATAAGGGACATTAGAAGCCCATCTTATAGATTAACACTTTTGCAAAAGTCCTCAACAATATGTTAGCAAAATACATCCAATATTATATCATTATATACAATTCAATTTACATATGTTAAAAAGAATTTCTGTAGCTGGTCACATAAGCAAATAAGGAGGTCAAGGCAACTGAAGCATGACTACTTTGTAACTGCTCATTCTATGGGGTAGAAGGATCGGCTTGTTTTGGCTTGCTACCACGTCTGCTCCTTAATCAAAAATTGCTGAGCCCTTGCCCTATATTCCTAAACTGTGACACAGACCCGCTGTGTTCTTAGGATTGTGGGCCCCTCACATCACCGGGGGGGCCTTGGGAGCAAGGGGGAACCAGCACAGACATGTTGATGCTCATACTGCCTGCTCTGCCTTGAGAAAGCCCTTTGTCTCTGACTCAAGGGTATCCTGTGTTCTGCCATCATCTCTGAATCAGTAACAGGCAAATAGGGTAAAATTTGAGACTCTTCAAAAATCTCGACAATATAATTATATAAATTCAAATTATATAATAAGCATATATAAATGTATATGTGCATATATGTACAATCATTTCAATAGTTACTGAAAAGATATTTTATAACATTCAAGAGCTGTGCATGATTTAATCTTTTAGCAAGAAAGGAACTTTCTCAATATGATGAATCTTACCTACAACATCCACATGTCATGTACCATTTGTAATTGTGCACCATTTAAAGCATTCTGATGAAAATCAGAAACAAGACAAGAATGCCCACTATCAGTGTTTCTAGTTAACATTACAGAAAATAAGAAAGAAAAAGATAATAATGCAATGTGTAAGGACTGAGAAGAAACAAATGACCATTATTTAAGGTGGTAAGATTGTTGAAATATACATCTAAGACAAATCACCGGGAAAAAAATGAGTGCACAATTAATTAAATTGTAGCTGTGAAGTCAATATACTAACAATTACATCTACTTGAGTATACAGGCAAAAACAGAAAAAGTATTTAAAAATGAAAGATAATGTCTTCAACAGTAGCAACAATACAGATTACATCATAAAAAATCTAACACAATATATGGAAGATTATAACAGGGAATAGTAGAAAGTATTGAAAGTCAAGTCACAAAATTTTTAAATGAACGGAGATTTTATATCATGCTCTTAGACAAAAAGGAATGATAATGTAAAAAAGAATCAATTCATCTAAAATTAATATTCAAGTTTACTGGATATTTACTAAGAATTCAACATTTTTTCAATGAATTTTTTCATGTGATTATAGGAAAATATGAAGAGAAAGAGCCAAAAAATACACTCAAGCAATCCTGAAAAAGTATGCAAGTTTGGAGGCTTTTGTATGAAATATTAATATTGATTATGGAAATGTAATAATTTCAGCATGGGGTTGAAAGACTTTTGATCAATAGACAAAGAAATAGAACATGAATGAACCCCTATATGGGATGCTGATACGTTATGGAGATGATACTGTAAAGCAATTGGTCAAGAATGGATCATCTAATAATTTTTTTCTAGCATACTTGGATACACATAAAAATAAAAGTAGATCTTTAACTCATGCTACATACAAAAATAAATTCTAAATTTTATAAATTATTTCAATTCTAGGATTTTTAGGCCTAAATATGACAAATAAAACTGTAAAATGTTTAGAAGAAAAAAAAAAAAAGACTACATGATATAACGATTTCTCGAAGCCCACAAAATCATTAAAAAATTTAAAGAAGGAACTTTCAGTTTCCTGTTTTGCATGTAAGGAGCTTGGAAATCACCCCTCGGTCCTAACAAGAAGTAGAAAGCTAAATAAACTGAAAAACCAACCTTTCTTGGATCCCTAAGAGAAGGGAAGACACAGGGCAAACTGCTGCCCCCAAGATTGGAGAGTCAGGCAAATACAGGGAATCATGACTTACCTGAGCAGAGACTTGCTAGCAGAAACCACAGCAGGAACCAGCACCGAGGTAGGAAATACTGAACTGGAGAATCATTGGAGACCCAGTGTGGACAGCTCCGAGAGTTAAAAAATCTTGGGGGATCCAGTCATACAGGCCCCCTAAAATTTTGTGAAATGTACCCCCAGAAGCTCCACCAGATTTTCCCAGTAAATATTGGAGAAAAACCCTCTCTGGCTTCTGTCCTTGGGAAGGGAAGAGGAACAATTTTGAAATAAACCAGAGCCCTCTGTTCTTCTTAATAAGGTCTGCCCTCAGGAGAAGCTAGTTAACCAGAGCCTAATTGACCTGGGGAAGGAAAAATAGCCAAATCTAGCCTACTCTAGCCAACCTGTGCTTCTTAAAGGGGGAGAAAAAACCTGAGAAATACTTGTAAAGTTCACAGTCCAGAAGCACAGGCTCACTAAAAAACAGAAACTTAATCATAGGACTGCAGAATGCTTCCCCTCTCCCCACACCTCACCAGAATTTTTCTTATTCTTAATTGATCTAAAAGGTAACAGCTTGTTCAAAACAATAATAGCAACCATGTATTCAATTATATATATACACACACCTGTGCAAGGTTATATATAAGTTAAATGAGTGATAGCAATGCTATAAGGCACAGGAGGAAGAAATTAGCATTATTTTGTCATTATAAGGTACTCATACTACCTGTGAAGTAGCATGGTATTATTGGAAAGTGGACTGCAATTAACTGTAGATGTATATTGCAAACTCTAGGGTGACCACTAAAAGAAAAGTATAACTGATACGTTAATGAAGAAGAGAAAATGAAATCATATAAAATGCTCAAGTAAAATCACCAGAGGCAGAAAACTAGTGAACGACAAATATAGAAATAAAGAACAAGGCCAACAAACATTAATGAGTATGTTAGATTTTAATACAATTATATCAGTAATAATTTTGAACATCTATAGTCTAAATGCACCAATTAAAACAGAGATTGTAGAGTGCATCAACATATTGTATGTTGTCTACAAGAAACCCATTTTAAATATAAAAACACACAGATAAAAATTGAAGGTACAGAGAAAGGTACCATTCTAACACTAATCAAAAGAAAGCAAGATTAGCTATATTAATTTCAGACAGAGCAGATTTCAAAGTAGGAAAGTTGTCAGAGATAAAGAAGCGCATTACATAATGATAAAGGAGTTAATTCTCCAAGAAGATATACAATTCTTAAAGTGTATATGCCCAACAACAGAGCATAAAACTATGCGAGGCAAAAACGGATAGAATTGCAAGGAGAAACAGATGAACACACTCTCAGAGTTGGAGACTTCAAAACCCCTCTATCAGAAATGGACAGATCCAGCAGGCAGAAAATCAGTAAGGACATAGTTGAACTCTACACCACCATTAATCAACTGGATATTAAGTTACACCTAGCGACTATTATCCAACAACCTCAAAAAACATGTTACTCCCAAGCTCACATGGAATACTCACTAAAACAGACCACATTCTGAGACCTAAAACTCACCTTAGCACATTTAAAAGAATAGAAATTATACTTCATCTGCTCTCCGACCGCAATGGAATTAAGTTAAATCAAAAACAGAAAGATAACTGCAAAATCTCAGAGAACGTGGAGATTAAAAAAACATACTTCTAAATAACACATTGGTCAAAGAAATCTCAAGAACAATTAAATGATATTTGAACTAAATGAAATTGAAAACATAACATCAAAATTTGTGGGATATAGCAAAAGCAGTGGTTAGAGGGAAATTTATGGCATTGAATGCATATATTAGAAAAGAAGAAAGATTCCTTCTACGCTTCTAGGCCCTGTCAGCAAGGAAATACATATGCATGCATACTAACATGCATATATGGTATACCTATATATATTCCTATATATAACCATCAGTCTCTGTTACGGTAAATATAAGTTCATACTGACGTCTCCAACGTCAGTCCATCACAGCGTGGATCACTCTAGCCTCCTCCCCTTGCTTATGTGTGACTTTCCACTCCAACAGTGAGAAACCTGGTTCCACTTAATTGTTCAGCTCCTGGACCACTTAATTGTACTGTTCCTGGACACGTGTATAATGGTTTCAGAATTGTTAACACTTAATCATATGGGAATCAACTTTATCACTTACAGTATCGTCCATATCTACAGTTTCTTCTGTCTTTAGTTAAGACTTCACTTACTTTCAAAGTTACTTAGGTCAGCATACTTCATTTCATTCCACTCCATCTCACAATGTTTAAAAACAGGAGTTATTTGGTTGAGTTAACAAAGGATGATGCCTCAAATTTTTTCATAATTATTTCTATCCAGCATAGAAGAGGCTTTGTAATGGAAACAAGAATATATTCAAAAAGTTAATACTATTTGATTTTTATACAGGTGTTACTTTTGACTAGGAACCATAAACTTGGAAAGACAGGCTTCCTAAAATCACAATTGGGGTTATAAGGCCTTTTTAAATTTAAAAATAAGTACACAGATAGATCACTTCAGCTTCTCCAAACTGATTAATATCAAAAATACTTTTACCCAATATATTTGAAAACAATAGGCACTTTCTAAGGAATTTATACAAAAGTCAAATGACTTTGACTTTTTCATTGAAACCACCTGAAGACATACAGTGAATGAGACGATAATTCCTCCCTGACCAATATAATTGCAAAAGTGGGGACTACTGTCATTTCTTTACTCATAAATATAGCAAACAACTTGTTAAGAAAAAAGAAAAAAAACTTTATTTCTGGTTTATGTTGGAAAAAGATAGATGCACTAACCTATAATTCTATCCTGATTATCAACTTTTATTTTTAGCTAACATAATAATTACACAAATTTTATATAGAGAGAACTAATAAGCATTGCACTTCACATTAATTGTTAAAAGAGATAGAATATTTTTGTGGATAAAATGATGAAGTTTATCCATAACTGACTCATTATTTATAACTTTGAATCAGCTTCTAAAATTTGTCAAACATCTGTGTATGAAAAACAAGGATAATACTCCTGACTTCATGGGCTTCTTATGAGGATTAGAAAGCTTTTTAATGTCTAGAATCAGGCTTTAATTAAGTACAAAATATCATTGTTGAAAGATATACAGAGAATATTCAGAAAATTCAAAGATAGATTTAACTTTGTTAAAAAACAATGATATACCATGTTCCCAAATATTGCTTAATACCACCTCTTTCTACAAAGTATAATTTTAAAGACTGGAGCTGTAGCTACTTATTAATTTGACTACTGGCCATCACATGCTAAAACCTTCAATTTATAATCTTATACGCTGAAATAATAGGCATTAACTTGGAGGCACATAGAAAGAACTAATGAAAAAACAGCGTCTTTGAATTGGTGATTCCATGCAGAAGCAGACCTCATTAATGTTTTCTTAACGACAACAAAACAAACAAAACCAAACTAGACAGCATATTCTTTATTCTATATCTGTCATTCAGGGGGCTAAAAAAAGAAAAAAAAGAAAAAAACCGAAAACATTGACTTGGTAGTAGCAATGCCCTCGTGTTCTAAACCAAGTCAGTGGTAGATAGTTAATAATTTAACAAAAGTATAAAAGCATAAAAAAGGAATCTTAAAGATTGGTAGAAAATTGTACAGACACATGAATATGAAGCATATCTATTTGCTCACTCTTTAAGTGGTTACTGTGTGCTATCTATGAAATATAAGATCATTAAAACAGTAATTAGAAGCTGCTAGGCATACACGTATCAGTAGCACATGCTGTGTAGAGCAGTACCTAGGTATAATTTGTTTAGCCTTTCCCTCAAACAGCCCACTGGCACCTACCTCATGCAGGTTTTAGTTTAGATACGTTAATTGTCTGATCCATTACATTGAAATTCATGGTCTTATTTGAAGAGATGATGAGAAATCATTATTTAAAGGCTATCAAAGTGATGGTAATTGTGTAAAATAATCATTAGAGTCCATGTTTTGACAAGCATATCCTTTTCATCATTATTAACATCTATTTGCTTCCTTGGGTTTATTTTTCTTTGTCAGTAGATATGTTAATTTCATTCAAGGAGGAAACTAAATCCTTTGTCCAAGGTTTTTCCAAAATTCAAATTCGGTACTATTGAAGTGTCTTTGTAGCTTTACTGTGATAAATTTGCAGAATGTGAGCAGAATATTAAAGTAGGCCTTTTAATATCTGTGGCTCTTAATTTTAAATTGGGATCAGTTATCCTAATTTTAAAAATTTTATGGTATGGTCTTATTCTACACAGGCAATGGCTTAAGATGCAAAATAATGTCTAATATAGCATATTAGAAGCCGTAACAATAAGATATATGAGGAAAGTAATACAAAGTTATCAAAATCAAGAACCCACAAGAAATTGTGTGGGTACACTGCAAAAGAAATAAATAGCTATTGTAATTTTTGTCATCAGAATAATATATTTATTAAGAACCTAATATTTATTAAAAAAAAATAACAAGAAAGTCCAGGAAAGTCCTACAAAGCCTGTGCTTGCCCAGCTTCAAGACCGCAGAAAGAGCCCGGAGTCAGCAACAGAGACATCAGTGGTTTAATGGATGGGGGAGCTTACACGTCTGAAGCAAGGTCCTGGAGTGACATCCCACCATGTACAGCTGACTGCTAGCAGAACTTGGTGGCAGTCTTTGCTCTCAAGGGGAAGGGGAGATTGCTAATTATAGGGGGAATTGGCACCAGGTTGGCTCATTAGTTACCAAGGAAACCAGCAGAAGGGCATGTCGCTCACCACCCCTTTGATAAGTTATCATTAGCTGGGGCCTGGGGCAAGTAGGTAGGAAGGTCAGTCATGTGAGTAGGGTGTAGGTGAAGCAGGCCTGGTCAGGCAGGGGATGTACAGAGAGCAAGAGAACAGCCATCTTGAGTAGCCTGACCATACACCTATTGTGTCAGACAGTTTTGCAAATAAACCAGCTGTAAAACCTACACGTTACCAACATTGTATATACTTAAAAATAAGTAACATAGAAATGAGAAAACACATTATTAAGAGATAGAATTCTTAAGCAAATAGTATGGGAGAGAAAAAAATAATAATCTAAAATCTGAAGTGATCAATTTCACATTCCTATCCAATATTTTATATTCACTAGAGCAGAAGCATGGAGGTTCAGGGAGAGGAAAATGATGAAGGGACTCGGAGGGATTTTTGTAAGGAACCTCATGATAAAAGTTTTCAGGTGACAATGTGAAGTAAATTAAAACTCACCATTTCATCCTCCAAAACTGGTATAGTTTTAGTCTGGACTGTGGCATAGAGTTTGTATTTCCATAAATGTTCCCATTCACAGGCTGGAGCTGATGTAACTAGTATATACAGAGAAACCCATTTACAGTCTGTCCTATGGAGATTTCAGGCCAAATTTCTTGCAGGCTAAGGAATTGATCTTAATTCTTTGATATCTATTTAACTCTGAAGAAATTAGGTTATTGGAAGAAATTCAAGCAATCTGGAGTCATAGGACAAAGGTACTAGAGCACCTGTTTATAAACATAGAGGTAATTTACATAATTTCTCTAAGAATCAATTTTCTTATTAGCAGAATAGGGACAGTAAGTGTAATTTTCTCATCAAGTGTGGTGAGGCACAAATGAAAACTTAGTGTGTAAAAGTGTTTGATAAACTACTAAGTGAAGCACATTGATATTTCCTTTGTTATATTTAATAACACAAACTTGAAGCTTTTAGGTTAGGCTACAACAAAAATGATCTCCATTTTAAAGAGGTAAAAAAAAATTACCCAAGATTATCCAAGATGAATTTGGCATCAGTGTGATGGTTAAGGAAAGCATTAAATCTGTACATATCATTATTAAAGAAGGAAAGGGTTAGGGCTCTCTTTATTTCAGTTCTCAAAATATTCCTGAAGATAAGTACGTAGTCACCAAAAATATAAAGCTTCCAAGTGTACAACAAAATGAGTGCTGTCAATATAGTAGCAATTCTAACATTGGGTTTTAGTTTCTACACTTTTTCCCCCAAGGCAGGTGTGCTTTATGAGGAGACCACGGTCAGCTAGTGGCATGTTTCCTATGCACTGTTAATAATTCTCTGTCTCCAGCTAAATCAATGTCCCTGCATGCTGCCGGTAGATAAAGGAATACTTCTTATAAATACCAATCATGTATTGAAATAATTTAAATGAATATATCTTATTTTGGTCACATTTGCTCAGACCTTATGTTTCTCATTATTAGAAAAAGAGGTTATCTTTTTTTGCCCCTAATGAAGTTTGGAATTTGTCTTTTTCTCTTAACCAAAAATCAATAATAATAATAAAAAAGATGTCTTGATAATCTGCCAAAATAGTCTTCAGCTAGCAAGTAATAACTTAATTTCTGTATAGCTCAGGGGGGTTGCAAAGGGAGTGTGAGAAGTTCATTATTATCCAGCAGTAAAAAAGGGAGCAAGCAAAGAAGAAAGCAACATCTTTCCTACTGGGATTTCTCTTGGACTACATGATTTGCATGAAGGGCGCCACATCAAACACAGTGGGTGCCCTTTTTCAAATATTAATGTGAAGCTTGTTTTAAGTTCTCTCTTGACTTTGTGCCACCTTGTATCAAAGGAACTTAAAAGTAGGACTTGGGGGTGGGGAGAACTTTTCCAACTGTTTTAACACTTAGTGGAATTCTTTCTGCATTTGATCAGAGTGCTTCAAATTCGTAATAATTTGACATACATGCACATTTTTCTAGGATGCTTATTTTCATGGTGATCAGTCTTTTTATGTTTTGTTTCTGTGTGGATTGTTTGAATAGTCTAAACCGAAAGGATTTAAGAGATTGATAAGTAAATGTCACACAGAAGCAATAAACTCAGACACTGATAGTTACTTGAATTTATTGTGGAGGGAGGATTGCTAGGCATTGTTATTTTATGAAAATTCTCAGCTCTTTCAGTAGAGGCTTTTAATCTCCTTCCTTCTGGCATGGTTAAAACAAATCAGATTTGGGAACTAGTATGGAGATGAGTCTGTCTGGGTGCAGATGTGCATAAAATGGGGTATGGGTCATGGAATGAGATTGTTAAATAGATCCACTGTGAGTAAATCTAGATTTGTCTCTGTCTATGTGGGTCAAATAGCAATTTGATCTTGCTATTGCTTGTTAAATAATTTAGTGCTGCAGCAGGATAGTTCACATTCAGACATGTTTTTGGTTAATAATTTCAAGAATTAAAATTTGAAATATTTATAGCTTGATGTCAATGTATGCATATTTCTTAAAACACGATTGATATGAATTCAAATTGGGAATATACCTCTTAAAATTTAAAATCCAAGTAAGAGACTTGTTAGTTAAGAAAAACGTTATTTTATAAAATAACTACTGATTATTATTGATCAGTATATCACTTGTATATTCTTTATTGCTCTCCAGAATAAGATGTTATCTGTCCTATTTTGCTCTGTTTTCTTCCTTCACCTTCCTCCAAAGTTAGATTAGCTGAAAAAAATCATCAGTATATTTGTCTGTACTATAAATAGGCTCATTTCTTTAATATGCACCATATTGCTAGGACAAATAAAATACAAATGGTAAACCAAGTTGGTTTCAGTTTTCCTTCAGTAATAATTGATAATCATTGGGTACGTATTTTAATTCTGAAGGTGACCTCTAGGAATAAAATGTGTCACTTCATTCAGGACTCTAGAGGACTTTGTAGAGAATATTTTATGCTACAGAATGAATGTTTGTGTGCCCCCCCTACCACCCAAATTAATATGTTGAAAACCTACTCTCACCCTTAGATGATGAGAGTAGGGTCTTTGGGAGGTGATTAGGATTGGATGAGGTCATGGGGGTGGAGCCTCGTGAATGGGATCAGTGTGCTGTAAGTCACAAAAGAGCTTGATTTCTCCCTCTCCTCTTTGCCACGTGAGGATACAATGAGCAGTCATCATTCTGGTCCTCATCAGAACTCAACCAGGCTAACACCCTGATCTTGGACTTCCAGCCCCCATAACTGTGAGAAATAAATTTCTGTTGCTTGTAAGTCACCCCATCTATAGTATTTTTGTCATAGCAGCCCAAACAGACTAAGACATCTTATTTGAAAAGGATGCTTTAAAAATGAAACTGTGTGCTGTGGACTGAATTATGTTCCTCCAAAATCCAATGTTGAAGCCCTAACCCTATAGGTGAGGGTTTTTTGTATAGTGGACTTTAGGGAGGTAATTAGATTTAGATGAGGGTGGGGGTTTCATGATTGGAGTAGTGCCTTTATAAGAAGAAACACCAGAGCTTGCTCTCTCTCTTCAACCTGTGAGCACACACAGAGAAGGTGGTCTTCTAGAAGCCAGAAAGATAGTTCTCACCAGAAATCCAACTATGCTGGCACTCTGACCTCAGACTTCCAGCCTCTGGAACTACGAGAAAAACATTTTTGTTGTTTAAGCCACCTATTTCATGGTATTTGGTTATAGCAGCCCAAGCTGATTAATATACTGTGACTACACATCTACCCACAAGTGATAAAACTATATTAATTAGTAAACTGTGTTAGGTGTTTTTGACATTTAATATTTGAGATGAGTTATACAAATAAATTATGAATTTAAAAATATTAAGCAATCATGAGTCGTGTAGCAGTAGAGTGATTCAATGCAGTCTCATATTGCTTTCTTATAATTTACTTCCCTTGTGTTTATACACGCTCAAATACATAATGCATTACACTTGTAGTACTAGAAACAAATATGTACACTCTTTGAAAAGAATGTACATATTTCTCAAATTCTATGTTTTATATATTGATTTTTGTTAAACTATCTCACTGTAATAGGTAATACATGTAATGTAATGAGTGTTACAAGCAAAGTAAGATATGTAACAATACACTAAGTTATTAAGTATAATTTAAAATCCATGAACATACACTGCCAAACTTAAAAATTTTAACATTGCCAGTCTCTTGCATCTAGCTAGGTGCTTCTGTGCTATCTAATTCCCCAGGCTTTTCCCACACACACCAAGGAAAACACTATTTTGGATTTTGTCTTCATCATTTCCTTGTTTTTAAAAATAGACACATTACCACAGAAGTTATTTCATCCAAAACAGTATACTGTACTTTTTTGGTTGTTTCTGAGCTTTACAAAAATATTATAATACTCACTCCGATAGGCAGAAAATGTCCATATTCTAATCCCTGGAACCTGTGAATACATTACCTTACGTGGCAAAAGAGAGTTTGCAGATATGACTAATTTAAGGATTTTGAGATGGGGAGATTATCCTGGATTAGCTAGTGAATCCAATGCAATCACAAGGGTCTTCATAATGAAACAGTGAGGTAGGAGAGGAGAGTCAGAGAAGATGTGATGATGGGACCAGTGGTCGGAGTGATGCAAAAGCTGGCTTGGAAAATGGAAGGGGACTATGAGTCAAGGGATGTAGCAGCCTAGAAGCTAGAAAGGCAAGGCAAAGTCTTCCTTCATAGAGCCTCTATAAGAAATCCAGGCCTATTGAATGATTTTAGCCCGATGAGACACACTTTGGACTTATTATCTCCAGGACTGTTATAATTAATTTGTGTTGTTTCAAGCCACTAGTTTTGTGATAATTTATTACAACAACTATAAGAAACTAAAACAGAATTTGATGACATCTGTGTATTTTTAAACAATATTATGCATCCAAGATATATTTGTGGCTTTAATTTCGATGTATGAATATGCTACAAACTATCATTTCATTTTCCTGTCAATATGCATTTTTAATGTTTCCAAAAACAAGAAGTTTTGGTTTTTTTTGTTTTCGTTTTTGCCACTGAAGACAACACTATTAAGAATATTAAGAATGGCTTGAGAGCTTGTTTGGAGGTTCTAGCAGGAGTGCAGCTACTCCTATACCCTTGACAGAAGAACGGTCTTTCTCTATCGGGGAAGGTCGTCGCCTTAGACCGAGCACGCAGCTTCAAGAGGGACAAACATGGAGCAGTGAGGGAGGAAGGGGACAACCGTCTAGCCAGCCAGATCAGCTGAATCAACCCTAGTGATCAATGGGGTGTCAGATGTCTCAGCCAGGTCTCCCTCACATCCAAGAACGGCTTGTACCTGATGCCTGGTGCTAATTCTTAAAAGTTTTTTTAGGAATTGGAATTTCCAGTTATGGTTTTCAGATTTTCAGTTTTAGAGTAAAACAGAAAATGTTTATCTGAAGTGGTTGTATCAGTTTTTTCTCTCATCAGCTCTCATTGATTCATAACTTCCTTGTTACATGCTATGAACTTTGTAGAGGCTGTTTTTATATTATGAATACTATTCTTTCACCAGTGTTTTGTGTGAAAAATATCTTCTCTCAATTTGTGGCTTATAGTTTCACTCATTTTATAGTGCCTTTTGATGTACAAAGTATTCCATTTTAATGTATTCAACTTGACAGTTTTTTCTTTCATAGTTACAACTTCTCATTTTATTTCTTAAATAGGTAATACATTGTCCTTGTGTCATTTAGAGAGTGTTCTCTTCTCAAAATAATCTCAGAAACAACCTCTGTCATACCAAGTTTCTATGTATATGGTAGTCTGTTTCTTGACTTTGTTCTATGCCATAATTCTTCAAAAACATATTCAATAAAGTTAAAATGATTTGATATCTGTTAGGCCAAATCTTCTTTAGAAGTGTCTTGGCCATTCTTAGCTCTGAGTTGTTCCTCTTAAGTGGTGGAACATACTACATATATATATTAAAAATGTAAAATAATTGTCTATTGTTTAAAAAAGCCGCCTTCCCCTGATAACAAACAGAATAGTTCAGAATTTTTGGCAATCCCCTGCAGTACGTCTCTTCCTCAACAAAATCAGGTGAAATAAACAGTCTTCTGAAATTTGTGTTAATTTTTTAAATATTATTAACTCTTGTATTAAATATCCCCAAAGAATCCACTGTATGTAATCTTTTATGACTTGCTTACTTTAGCTGAATATTCTATTTGTAAAGATCATCCACATCATTTTTGTTTGTGTTTGGGTATAGAAATAAATACAATTTTTATGTAATAATCTTATAACTAACCAACTTATTAAAACCTTCAATTTTTAAATAATTTTGGCTGTCAATTTATGTAATTATATCATATGCAAACAAGTCAGTTTTGGTACTTTTTCCATTCTAAATTTTGGTATGTTAATATTTATCTTCATCTTACTGTGTTGACTAGCTGGCCCTTCAAAAAAAATTGAAAACTGAATATAAATGATGATGATTTACTTGACCTTATATTTTTAAAAAGTTTCTATAATTTCTCACTATTAATGATATGTATTATACGTCTTTGTTAGGTACTTTTTAACGAGTTTATTAAATTTGATTCCAAAATATTGAAAAATATGGTAAATGGCATTGATCACGTTCTGATGTTAAATCAACTTTATAATCCCAGAATAAATCCAGAGGTCATGATTCAATTTAAATGTTATAAATTAAAAAATAATAATTATATATATAAATATAAAACAGCATGAAGTAAGCCATTATGAGCTAAGGTAAGCACAGAAAAAATTTAAAAATACATTTTACAACAAAAAATTATTATGTGGCATGTTTAAAATGAGAAATAGGTAAAGGAAAACAACACACTAGAAAAGGTATTGAAGGTATTAAAAATAAGACATGACCTATATAAGAAGTGAATAAGTAGCACTTCTATAAATACACATACATATATACATGTATATAATCCTATATAGTCAATGACTGAATATATGTGTCTGTACATGTATGAATATATATATATGTGTATATATAATACTGAATATGGTATATTCAGTCACGAAAGTATAAAACTCAATGGGTTAAACAGCACATAAGGAAGAACTGAAGTGAGAATTAGTGAAGTGGCTATTAAACCTGAAGAATTGACCTCAAATGGTAGAAAATATGAAGAAAAACAAAGGAAAAAGACATTAAAAAGGAGTGGAGATTTCTGACATATCAACTTAGAGTTCTAGAAGGTGAAAAGAAAGTGAATTGGAGAAAGAAAATAGTCAAAAGATAATGGTAAAATTTTTTCAGAATTGAGGTTTCAAATATGAGGATCACAACAAACTACTAACCATAAAAAAACAAAAAATATATTAATCCAGATATTCTGTAGTAGAATGACAAAGTGCCAAAACCTACAAGAGACTCTGAAAGGCAGGTTTTCAGATAAATGAGATTTCCTAGAAAATAATTAAATTTTAAACACATAGCAACTTTTAACAGCAAAAATGAAAGCCAAAAGTCAGTGGAATTACATGTTCTAAGTTGTTTGAGAAGATAATTGTCAACCTAGAAATAAATACCCAACTAAATTACCATTCATAGTTCAAAAGCTATATAGAAACATTTCCAGAAAACAAAAACTTGAGAGGGTTTAAAATCAATATGTATTCACTAAAGGAAATTCTAAAGGTGTACTAAGAATAAAATAAAATTACTTCAGAAATGTGGACATACAAGAAGGAATGATGAGCAATTATATTGAGAAATAAGCACAGAAATCTAAAGTAACACTGATTTATAAAGCAAATAATAATAAAGTTTAGAGTTTAAAAACAACATAGAATAAACTGATTGGATTGATTTGACATGTGAGATAGGAAAACATTTACTTGGAGTTAAACTTTTCTAAGGCATATTTTTGGGGGCCAAGAAGATATAATCAATAGCTTTGACTTTGTTTAATTAAGCCTGAGTTTAAAACTTTGAATCACTAAATAACAGAGAAAATATTTTCCAAACCTGCAAAGTGAAAGCGGCCTGAAATGTTCAAAGAAAAACTACCAGACTGTTTTCCAAAGTGGCTTTACATTATACATACCCTCCAGCAACATATGAAGGTTCCAATTTCTCCACATCCTAGCCAATACTTGCTATCCTCTGTCTTTTTGATTATAGCCATCCTAGTAGGTGTGAAGTGGTGTCTCATTGTGGTTTTGATTTGCATTGCCCTCATAACTAATGATGTTGGGCATTTTTTCATGTGCTATTGTCATTTGTGTATTTTCTTTGAGAAATGTGTATTCTTACCTTTGCCCATTTTTAAATTGCCCTGTCTTTTTAGTATTGGAATAATAATCTATTATTATAATTATTGTAAAAGTTATTTATATATTTAAGATACAAACCCCTTATCAGATACATGATTTTTAAACTTTTTCTCCTATTTTGAGGGAGAAATTAAAATATATGTCAGCACAAAAATTTGTACATGAATGTCTATAGTGGTATTATTGATAACAGTCCAAAACTGAAAACAACTCAATGTCTTATCAACTAATGAATGGATAAATAAATTTGTTCTAACCATACAATGAAATACATTTCAACAATAAAAATGAATAAGGTACTGATACATGGTAAAACATGGATAAACCTTTAAAACATGATGCAAAGACAGACAAATCACATATTATATGATGACATAATTCCATTTACGTGGACTGTCCAGAATAGGCAAATCTATAGAAGAGAAAGTATATTAGTAGTTGCCAAGGGATGGAGTTGAAGGTTGGGAGATTGGGCAGTGATGGCTAAAGGGTACGGGATTTCTACTGTGGTGATAAAAATATTCTAAAATTGATCATGTTAATGGCTGCACAATTTTTTGAATACACTAAAAATCTTTGAATTATACACTTTAAATTGATGAGTTGTATCATATGTAAATTATATCTCAATAGAGCTGTCACCAAAAATAAAAAATTAAGAAAACAGATGAATATGAGGATAAAATATCAGGACAAGAAATACAATGTACTGTGAAAGGATAAATTCATTCAAATAAATCATACTTTACAACAAATATAAATTGTATGTTACAAAAAATAGAATACTGGTTAAATATTTACTATAGAGCTATAATTCAATTAAAAAGATGGAATCTAAACTGAAAGCATTGAAATTAAATAAATAGAAGGATACATCAGGAAAAAAAAAAGGAACAACAACAATAAATGCATATGTGTCTTTATCAGTATCAGACAAAATATTTCAAATAAAGGTGGTAACTAATTATAAAAGAACAATTCATTAGGAAAATACAACATTCTAACTTTTTTGCTACAAAAAGCAAATATATTCATATATAAGTATTATATATTATATTTATTTATACATACACAAAAATACATATATATGTTGATGCTATGGGTATAAATAAAATCTTCCAATTGTATTAAGAATTTAAATAATCTGTTCAGTTACACATGGAGTATTTAACAAAGTGATGATATAGTCAACACAGTTCAAATAATTGTTACTGTAAAAATATAGATTTTATATACTTATTATATAAGATAATTAAGTTGGAGATAAATTTAAAAACAAAAAAGAAACTTTTACATGTGAAAGTTTAGAAACACAACTTATAAATAATTTATGTGCCAAAGACGCAATGGAAATAAGAAAAAACTTAAATATGATAATGAAATAATTCATACATTATCTGTAGGATACAGTCAAATCAGTATTGACAGGGAAGGGTTCCCCTGGTGGCACAGTGGTTGGGAATCTGCCTGCCAATGCAGGGGACACGGGTCCAAGCCCTGGTCCGGAGGATCCCACATGCTGTGGAACAACTGAGCCCGTGCGCCACAACTGCTGAGCCTGCACTCTGGAGCTTGCAGCTGCGCACCTGGAGTCCGTGTTCGGCAGTGGGAGAGGCCACCTCAATGAGAGGCCCGTGCACTGCAACGAAGAGTAGACCCTGCTTGCCACAACTAGACAAACCCTGTGCACAGCAACAAAGACCCAACACAGTCAAAAATAATAAATAAAATAAATAAATATTTTTTAAAAATTAAAAAAAAATATTGACAGGGAAGTTTATACTTTAAATTCCTAATGTAAAATAAATTGCTGAGAAAACTAAATAGGAATTTAAATCATGAAATTGAGTTAGAGGGATGATTAGTGAGAGTAAATTTATAAATAGTAGAAAGGAATATTATGACATACACGAATAAAATAGAATCTACCCACAAAAATAGCAAATAAAAGAGAAGCAAGTTTCACTCAAGATTAGTCATGGAGGATAAGGGCATCAGAGAAAACACAAATAAAAATACTAGAAATGAAAAAAAAAACAGATTTAGAATAGTTTTTTATATCAGTAATGATAATACTTTTATCCAGTGGACAATATCCTGAAATAATATTGTTACTGAGTCTAAGCTTGTATTGCCCCCTGTGACAGACTAATAAGTGCAGAGAGGTGGTGTCAGGGCAAGGAATAGTATTTTTATGTGGAAAGCCAGCAGACCTAGAAGTTGGCAGACTAGTGTCACAAAAAACTATCTTACTCAAGTTAGAATTCAGGCCTCTGTTACACTAAAAGGGGAGGGGGTGTGGATGGTTGTCACAAACTTCTTGGTGCCCTCCAGACCCCTGGGGGTGGGGAGGGGGAAAGCAGGGGAAGGGGGTTGTCAATGTAGATCTGGTCAAGATGTTCAAATAAACCTCCAACAAGACAAATGTTCTTTTATGTCCTACAACTTTTTATCTCTATATGAATGAAAAGTGTTATGCCTTTAAAGGTCAAGCCTAGGAGGCAGAGCCTTGAGAAAGGGCTATTATGTATATTTCAGGCTATAGGCAACACTCTTTTACAAAGGTGCAAAGCCAGCATGACTAAGCACAGGCAACAGAGCACAAAGGTTAGAGCTAAAGGAATATGGAGTCAGGTTTGTTCTTTGTTACCATATAATTTTGTGTCTTGTT
Organism: Balaenoptera physalus; assembly: GCF_965194825.1. NCBI lineage: Eukaryota > Metazoa > Chordata > Mammalia > Artiodactyla > Balaenopteridae > Balaenoptera > Balaenoptera physalus. Next base: position 63,837,450 of record NC_138888.1, read on the forward strand.
TTGTTTTGGCCCGGCTGCACGTCATGTGGGGTCTTAGTTCCCTGACCAGGGATCAAATCTGTGCCCCTTGCACTGGAAGTGCGGAGTCCTAACCACTGGACTGCCAGGGAAGCCCCCTACAATATAATTTAAATAAATAAAAATAGAATACATGAATAGATCAAAAAACAGTTCTACTCAATAATAGAAATCCCAAGCTGTTTCACATGTTTTCAAAAAACATATTTAAAATGAAGTAACTGCACCCAATTTTATGAAGTTTATAAAATCATGGTGCTAAAATCAGACAAGGACATAGGAAATTACAACACAAGTCAATCTTACAATTGTAAATACAAATGTTTAAAATAAAAATTTAGCAAATTAAAAACAGGAATATGTAAAAACATAATAGTGACACACTGACAAATTTAGATTTATCTTTGCATAGCAGGAACAATTCTAAATGAGAACATCAACTAATGTAATTCAGCATAATGACAGACGTAAAGAAGAAAAATGATAGGATAATTGTAATATATTCAAAACAACTCTTGGTAAAATTCAGTGCCGTTTCATGATTTTAAAGTCTTTTGCAAAATAAAAATACAAGAGAATATTAAAAACATTTTCTTTCAAATCAGGAATAAGAAAAGCATGCCCACTAACATTTCTACAATATATTATTTTCTGAAGTCCCCAGCCACTGAAATCAGAACAGAAAATAAGTGAACAAAATTTAAAATATTGTAAATAAACTAATAAAAAGTCATAATATGGAGAAAATATGGTTTTCTAATAAATAATATAAATCAATTTTAAAATTATGAGACATATTAAAAGTTTATCAATGTTTATAGTAAAAATATCAATATATTAAAATAAATTATATTTTCAAACACCAACATCAGAGTTATGAATAATGCAATTTCACAGATTATATTTAATTTTGAATTACATAAAATATGGGTTTCTAGTGTTAACTATAACAATTTATAGGCAAACCTTTTTAAATATTTTGAATAAAAAGTATTAAAAATGATAATAAATAGAGAAGTAAATAATGAATTATTTTTTTTTTTTTTTTTTTTTTTTTTTAATAGCTACTTTATTTATTTATTTATTTATTTTTGGCTGTGTTGGGTCTTCGGTTCGTGCGAGGGCTTTCTCTAGTTACGGCAAGTGGGGGCCACTCTTCATCGCGGTGCGGGGACCGCTCTTCATCGCGGTGCGCGGGCCTTTCACTATCGCGGCCCCTCCCGTTGCGGGGCACAGGCTCCAGACGCGCAGGCTCAGTAGTTGTGGCTCACGGGCCCAGCTGCTCCGTGGCATGTGGGATCTTCCCAGACCAGGGCTCGAACCCGTGTCCCCTGCATTAGCAGGCAGATTCTCAACCACTGCGCCACCAGGGAAGCCCAATAATGAATTATTTACATGGGATTTAGTGAAAGAAAAAATAATGATATAGGAGAAAGGGGAGATTTCTAGAGTTATGTCCTTGAATAATAAAGATAACGAAGGGTAGAAAACAGAAGTCCAGCGACTAGACTTATGTGAGACCAGACATAATTCATCCATAGTAACAGAGTAGAAGGCAGGGTTTAGGACAGCATGCAGGTAGATGAGGTCTTGGGTACCTGAGACTGAGTTAAGTAAAATAGGAAGGAAAATCAAAGATGAGGATATGAGAGAAGCTGTAGAGGTTTGAGAAAAAAGTGTGAAATGATTGTACAAAGCAGTAGGAGAATGAATGGGATATATAAATATAGTGTATTCAACAGACAGTTCTATGGGGCTCTTTTGATTAGTAACCATAGAATTAAAGTGAGACCTAACAGTATGTCTTTCCCGTTCTTCTTGAACAGATTCAGATGCATGATTTTAGGCAGAGAGTCATCAAGAGAGTTAGATTGAGCCAGGATGGGATATTGCCAAGTGTGTACGGAGCGAGGAAAGAAGCAACAGATAGTTGACAGCTTAAACAATGATGGACCATGAAAAGAGATGTAGAATAAAGGTGGAGACTGACAGATAGCAATCATTAGAATGGTGTGGTGACCTGGGTTTTAGGGAGGAGGGAGCATCGCTGATCAAGAAGTGTGGCAATGAGCAGCAAAGGAGGACATTACCCAACCTCTAGGCTAGTGGAATGGGAGGTGAGAAGGTAAAAACATCCACTGTTTAAGAGGATTGGAGGTGGGCAGTGCTCTCAGCTGAGCCTGATGGTAAAGGAATGATCAGAACAAATCAAAAACATATTTGGAGAATTTAGAAAATGACTGAATATGTGTTTCCAAAAGTACGGGAGGAGTACTTCAGGAGTTGTCAAAAAGTAGAAAATTGATTAGAATAGAGGATATAAAGGCTTAAAGGAATGAGATTCCAGGAGATGGGGTGTGCAAAGAGTCCTGGCTGCCCTGTGGTGTTGGGTATAAAAAGGAATGAAGAGCTAGTTGGTTTCAATTGCTTTAAAACTTAGGTGAATGTTTTTTTTTAAAAAAAGTTCTGTGCTCCAAGGATCATTGCTTCTCTTGCCAATCAACCTTGAATTTTTTTTTTTTTTTTGGCCATGCCATACAGCATGTGGGATCTTAGTTCCCTGACCAAGGATCAAACCTGTGCCCGCTGCATTGGGAGTGCAGAGTCTTAACCACTGGACCACCAGGGAAGTCCCTGAGCCTTTAATTTTAAAAGTGGGTTTTAAGTACATATTTTATCCAGAATTTTAGATATTCTTTATTGGGAGAGTTTCTTAGAACAATCTCAAGAATCCTAATGAGATATTCATTTCAAAAAGATTCAATAACACTTTTGGATGCTTTATTTCTGCCAGACATTTTATTATTTGCTGTACCTGAATTTTCATGAACCTAACCACCATCTGAGGACTAAGATATTATCCCAGGCAGTACTGGATTTTTTCTGATTGAGTTTGCCCACTTACCTACCCTAAAACAGAAAGGTGTATTCCATTACCAGTATCCTGAAAACGTACAGTAACAATAGCAACTCTTAGTTGTAATTGTTGTGTTTTTTTCTTCTTTTTGGTTGTTGTTTTAATTTTTTTTTCTGTTTTGTTTGATAAGCCAGGAATGAAAGATTGTTTGTGGAATCTGACAAGATAGGCTAGGTGACAGGGATGCTTAATATCACTTGTTGAAAAATGATGTGGTCAGAAAGCATTATGATTAAATTTTAATGTTTCCTGTGGCATGAGTACTGCAGACATGAGAAGAGAAGCTTCAGCCTTATCAGTGTGTGTATGGATGGGTGTGTGTGTTTGTGTGTGAGATATGTAGATCCATTTAGAATTCTCTCTAGAAAGGATGTCCCTCATTCATCAGGATAAAAACAACAGCTTACTCTTAGGAGTTTGATCCAAGTGGTAAGTATCATTTTTTATTAAAAAAAAAAAGTCAGTATTATTTTCAACCTCATGCTGAGAGGTAAGTGATCCCTCTTAGCTTATTTCATCCCCTACTGAAAAAACACTTTCTGAAGGGTACAACCTTAGGAACCCGCAGCTGTGTCTATCTTCTCATTTACCTTATCTAAGATGTCTCTACAAGTCTCTCTCCTAGAATTCCTAAGAAAGGTGGGTTTTTATATAGTTTAGCCAGAAAATGATTACATGAAAGCGTTTAAATTTTCTTTTCCTAGACAGACAACAAATAAAGCTTACATCTGTAATATCCCATCATCTAGATTTATATATTCTCAGAAAAAAAAAAATGAAGAAGTATGCACCTTAAACTGTTAGTAGTCATTACTTCTGGAAAAACAGATGATCAAAGAAGAGTGGAACTCTCATACTGGTTTCATACTGTTTGAAAAATTTAGATTATGCATGCATTTTAATATTAAAAACTGAAAACCTAAAGTTTGAAAAATTCATACTAAATTTTCCATATTAAGAAGCAGGTTATGACACTTGAGGATAAAAATATAAAAATAAATCTGGAGAAAATCAAACTTGAACACAGCTGAATCATTTAGTGAAATAAATGTATGAAAACAAAAGGCTAGTCACCAATGCTGCTGCCCCCAGGGGAACCAGGAAATGGATGTCAATTCCCTTCTGGGCCTTGAGTCCGGAAGCACCCATGGTGTTGATCTAAGATGATTCCCAAAAAAGAAGTTTACTTTTTTGATTTTTATTTATCTCAGAGTGCAGGGCAGGGATCGATACTCATCCAAAGCTAATACAGTGATTAAATGTTCTTTCTTTATATTTTGTGTTATATTTGTCCGCTTGTTATCTTGATTTAGTGCTAGCTTGAAACAAAGATAAACATAAAAATGAGACTGCTGTAGTGGCCCGTAACAAACCATCCATCTTCAATTCTTGTATTTCCCACATTTTAACTAAACTTTAACATAAAATCACCCTCTTTATGAACTTCATGGCCTCTCACACATGAACCATTGTACTATGGGCTAATGGGCCTCATAGCCATTTGGAAAAGAAATTTGATTTGCAATAGCAGAAGTTTCACATATAAAGTAATGGATGCTTTTAGTTTAGAAAAAGCAATGACAGGTGGTGGGCAATCTGAAATGATTCAATTCAGCCAATTTTTTTAAAATCTATTTTTCATGTGGAACATCAAAATGATTTTGCTTTGACTCATCGTGGCTGCTACAGCAGTTTGTTTTAAAATTTCTGTAGTAAATGTCATTATAATGATAGAGGCCATGTCTTAAACTTGAATGTCATCTAATATTTGCAGTGCTTTGCTTTTAGTCATATCTGGGAAATTATAAACACTAATTGAAAAAACAAATATACTTTATTCACATATTTCCTGCATTCAAATGTCTCTAATAAGTTATCTTTTATATTATGCAATTATATAGTCTTAAAAATCTTGAATATTATTATGTTGACCCAATTTCTGTATAATATTGAATATTTTCCAAGTTATAGTAATCTAATAAAGTCACATAGAAGAGAACAGCAAGCAAAACATGCCTAACTGTCCATAAGTATTTCTTCTACAATGTAACTGAGGCTTTCTTTGGCCTAATCAATGACATCTTAAAAAATAAAGAAATTTTAGAAATATGTTTTATGAACAGAATTCATGAATACATTTGCCTCAATGGTTGATAGAATAATAAAATTTACGTTTCTTTGATTGTTCAACCTTTGTTTCTTAGTATTTAGGAAAAGTGTTCTGCGACTGGTAAGAAATGAAACATTAATTTGGGCAGAATGAGGAAAAAATGTGCCAATAAAATAAAAAGCAGTAAATAATATAACTTGGAGATATGTTTATTAAACGTATGGCAAAGAAGGTCAGACATAAAAATAAACATGTACTGATTTTCTTTTCTAATTTACACATTTCCCTAAATCTCTTTAAAATTGATTTAGGAAAATAGTAACCCTGATTAAGTGTAAATATGTAAAAATAAATGAAATCAATTATTTCTTTTTCTAGAATACTTTTTTCCAGGATTATATGGTATTAATTATACACATTCCTTCTTATTGTATAAAATCCTTTTATGAAATTATATAAAATTCTGAACTTCTATCCATTATGTAATTCACCTATGCATATCATGAAGTATGACACTGGTTTCATCAGAGAAACCAGAATCTTATCTACTCACTTAGCTCCCCTTGGATTTATGATTTTCTTTCCTTGGGAGCTATTGATTGAAATGCCCTGCTAATATCTCCATGGTCATTGTGAAGGATTTTTTTGGATTGTATTAAACGACATTCATTTAAACCACATAGTGGTATGTCCCCCTTAACTCATATTTTAAATATATACCTATCTCTATCATCCAGCTTCACTGACAGTTACTATTCCAACCTAGATATTGGTTTTTCCCATCATGTCCTTCTTTCCATGATTTGGAAGATACATATAGAACAGCATGAGGTATCTGCAATTATTCTGCTTCTGCTATTTCTGTTGGTGAGTATAGTCATGGACGCACTTCACTTTTTGCAGAAGATGTAGCAGAAGTTCTTAATGGGATTGTGAAAGAATATATGGGGATCCATTTTGATGGAGTGGATTGTTAGCCTACACTGCTTGTCAGCTTCCAGATTTCCTGACTCAGTGGGGCCGACTAGAAGCTCTGTGATGAGACAGATCTGTGGAGTCTTCATATATATTGCTGCTAGAAACTCAGTATTGATTCTGCTCCTACAACCCATCTAAAGATTCTATAAATATCACTTACCTAAATTAAATCCCCTTCTGCCTTCTGCAACTTTATCCCAACCAATATACCCCTCTGCCCCGTTAGGACACATGAAATGAACATGAAGGACTAAACAACCTCCTCTACTGGCGAGTGTGTTGGAAATGTATGCATGCACTGCTGAGTGTGGAAATCATTCTCATTCCAGTGTTTCCCTGAATTACCCTACACGAAGACCTGCGGAATCTCAATTTCTTGGCTCTCTCATCCTTGACTATTTTCTTCCTTCTGAATCGGCTTCTCTGCGGCTTTTTCCTTAGCCAATACTTTTGTTTTGGCTAGCAGAGAGCAATAACAGGGCAACTCATGTTAGTTTTAGAGCTTTGAAACTAATCCAGGGCACGTGGAGATTTCCTTTTTAATTAAATGTATAAATATATAACTGAGAACACAGGAGTGCATAGGCAATTCTAACAGGCAATGCCAATTTTGAAGCGTTATTAAACATCCTTCAAGTTTGTGGGGTAGATTCTAGTACCTCTTGTGAGTGAGTCTCCATTTTGACAAGGAGGAATCTTAACAGATATGTTGATGTGTTCGATAAATATCAATTGAGAACCTAAATACTTGCCAGGGTAGTATCCTGTGTGCTGTAGGGGAGCCACTGTGGTATCCTAATGAAGAAAGTAATGTGATTAAATATGTGCTTTAAAAAAGACCTCTGGCTCCAGTGTGGAGAACTGATTGAAACTGACAAACGCTGGAGATGGGAAGATCAGTTAAGGAGGTTATCGAAACAATCCAGTTTAGGGAAGATGGGGGCATGAATTAAGACAGTGGTCAGGGCAAAGAGGTGAAATAGATGGGTTCCCTGGGTCATAAAGATGTGGAAGCAGTAGGACTTCAAGGATAATTAGATGTGTGGTTGAAGTAAAGAGGTTGAAGAAGGAGAGGAAATCAAGAATTATATCAAGGTTACTCCCTAAGCAACTGATTACATGAGGAGGTGTCATATACTGTGCTAAGAAACAGGGATAGAAATAAATTTTTGGTCATTTTTAGAGCTAGATATTTGTGGCACTGATTTTTTAAAATATTTATCATAAAAATTTCAAATATATTTAAAAGCAGATAGAACAGTACCATAGTACTATGCATTCTCATAAATAGAATAGTACCATTTACTGACATGTATCTATCATGCAATTTAAGCAAGATTTGCCACATTTCTTTTATCTATCCCTATTTATTATTTTTAATTTTGAACATATTTTAAAGCAAATGGCAGACATATCTTTTTAGGTCATACTTTAGTAAAGAGTATGCACTTCTAAAACTAAGGGCATTTATTTTTATATAACCACAATATCATTTTCATACTTAGTGAAATTGACAATAATTCTTTGAATTCATCTGCTGTGCAGAGCACTATTACATATTTATGGTTAATTGTATTTTTAACATTTTTATTGAAGTAGATCAATATACAGAAAAATGTGTAAAACCAAATTGTACAGTTCAGTGAATTATCTTAAACTCATCTCTAAAACCACCATCCAGATCAAGAAATAACAAATTGTTACCACCTTATATCTTCATTCTTGCCTCTGTTAATTAGTACTTGCTCCTTTTTCCTTAAATATGACCATAACCTTGACTTCTAAAAACCATAGACTCATTTTATATATTGATAAATGGAATAACATATTATATATTCTTTTAAGACTTCTTTCATCCAGTGTTGTTTGTGATATTAATCCATGTTGTTTGTGTGTAGTTATAATTTATTCATTTTTATTACTGCATGCTATTCTATTGTTAAATAGACCATAATTTATTTATCCAACATATTAATGACAGCCATTTGATTTGTTTCTAACTTAGAGCTATTATAGGTATTGCTTCTCTGAATATTCTTGTTGAGTCTTTTGTTGTACATACATATGCATTTCTCTTCTTAACGTACTCAGGAGTACATACACGCTTGGTCATAGAACATTTTGTATTTAACTTTAGCTTGAAATTGAAAATTTTCCAAAATAGTTGTACTAGTTTTTCACTCTTATCCGTAGTCTATGAGAGTTCCAGTTACTCCACTTCCTTTCAATACTTGGACTTGTTTGCATTTGTTTTTACCCATTATGATTGTTGTTTCGTGGTATCTAATTGTGGTTTAACTTAAATTTTCTCAGACACTATTAAGAATTCAACTCTTTGCCCAGATGTATTGGTGATTTGGATTGTTTAAATGAAGTTCCTGTCCCAAACTCTTGATGCTTTATAATTGGGTTTGTCATTATCTTATTGATAATAGTTCATTTTTTATATTTATAAGCCCTTTCTCAGTTATATGTGTTGCTAATATTTTTCTCCCTTTTCACTTTCTTAAAGATTATAGAGATATAATGCTATATCATCTTTTAGAAAGTTTTGTTTAGTTTCCCTTTCACATTTATATCCATGAACAAGCTGGGATTAATTTTGAGATAGATCAATAAGCAATAGCAAGAGATCAATATCAAGATTCTTATTTTTCATATGGTTAGACAACAAACTCAACAGCATTTATTAAAAGACCATGCTTTTACCGGTAATTTACTTTTTACTAATTTTTACATAATATCAATATCTATGAAAGTCTGAGCATGTCTATTTTATCTAAAAATTGTGTCTCAGTACCTAGAATGATGGGTGATATATCATATTTAAATGCTATGAGCTTATTAAATATTTTTTTCTGTGAAAACCAACCTGGATCTTCATTATAAAAGATACAAAAAAATATTTTATACTGATTTCCCTTCTGCAATGTCACAAATACCCCAGTCACGTTTACCACAATTTTCTGCTAAAAATCCAACTACATATTTGGAGATCAGGTAAGATATACATATTTATACCTGAAGCATATCTGCTAATGAATCCATAGGGTCAAGAATGGACAATAAAAGATTCTGACTAAGAGGAACATGGTTTCTATGTATTTTTGTTTGTTTTCTTTTTGGTATAGAAGGACTCATCAGGTACTACAGAAGAATCTTAAAGAGTTTAATAAAGACAAAGGATACCGTTCAACAGGTGAAAGAAAGACAGTTAAGCAATGGGAAGGATGAAAATTCCAGATGCACTCCCCCAGGATTCTTTCTAAAGATACACTTCATCTTTTCCCTACCTACTTACATATTTCCTTTCTTATTAAAATTGCTTTAAGCTTTTTGATACTACTTACCAACTTAATCTATTAAAACTATTATACATCTAGAGAAAAAAATAAACAAGCGTACAAAATGCAGAGTTGAAGTGGCAAATAATAAAGGAAGTTGACTGATTTTGCCTGTTGGATATTATTAGAAATTACTACTATAAATCCTATTCTGCTCTTAACTTGAAAAATGTAGATCTACAAAAAATATCAAGATTTACCAATCTTCTGTTTTGCAAGTATTAATTGCACAGTAGTTTGATACCATAATGGTTTTCTGACATTCTAAATTTATAAATATAACATCCACATTTTGGGTAATCAAATATAACATCCATGTATATTTGTGGAAGTGTATGAAATTGTATGTTTGTATGTAAATGAGTACTCATGTAGGCAAATGTGAATATGAACATTATTCCCTTTTGCCCGGCTTTGTGTATAATTAGAGTATTATAATTGGAGTATTCAAATCATACTCCAGTTGCTTTAGGACCTATATTGACATAACTTCTAAGGCAGACAGGTCTGAGTTATAATCATGTTAAAGGCAATCCAACACAGGTTTCAGGAAAGGGGAGATTGGACATTTATTGAATAGCTATATGTGCCAGATATCAGATGTTTTCAACAATCTCTCATACTATCAATCATTACATGCTGTTTGTTCTTCCTACTAAATATATCTTGATCTGCCTTCTTTTCTTCATAACACTACTTGCCTTTCAAGTATTTCAAGTAGAAACCATCACTACTTCTTGGGATACTCCTATTATTTCCTAACTGCTCTTCCTGTCACAAAGTTTTATTTCAACATTCTACCGTTAGTAATTCTCTTTCCAAATCACAGATTTAACCATGTTTTCATGTGTCTCTTGAAATCATAAATCATTTGCCTTTGGAACAAATAACATAGAAGATTATTTCTGACCTACATACAAGCCTCATTTTTCATAACTTTTACCAATCCTACTTTTCCTTTTTTCTTTACCACCCCATGAGATAATTAATTACAACTTCTGGTATATAAGTTCCATTTATTCTGTTTTCTAGTTCGTCTTTCTCTCAAAATGCCACTTGCCATTTACAACTTCCTCAACCATCCAAGCTGTGAGTTACACTCTTCTCAATATGCTTATAACACCTAGTCAATACCAGTCACTGCCCTACAAAGATCTTTGAGTCTCCATCTAATCAAATTTAGCCCTTAAAAGAAAAACACAAATTCCATGTTTCTCCAACTGAGGATATTTCTCTGTAAGATAAATCAGATTATTTCATCAAAAGATCTTTCCATGAGATCCAACCATGGAAATCTCAAGCTATTCTTTCCATTTTTTATCTCTATAATCATATACTAGACTCCAAATTACTATGGACCTAACTTTCCTCATCTGTAAAATTATTAAATTGGAATAATATCTTGACATATTAATCTCTGTTTTGTTTTCCTTTCTTCTCTTCTATGTGACCCAGTTCAGTCAAAGAAATCCACTTAGTCAGGCAAGATTAAGATTGATCACTTTGTGTTTAATGAATTCTATCTCTTATCCATCTGAGAGAATTTTGAAATCATGGTGCAAGAATCTTTAAAGGCAAATCTTTTACTTTGTAAGAGTGAAATTTATGAAATAGAGAATATGTTTATGACCTAAAACAAAGCCATGAAAAATTCAGGTTCATAATTTAGAAGAGGAAGTGAAGGAGGTACAGATGTGTGGAACTCCAAGAACGGCTACCACCCACTGTTGTTACCTAGGGACAAACTACATTGGAAAGGTAATAGAAAGTTCTGGAAGTTTGATAATCAGAAATTATGGAACATGTGCTCAGTTACAAAATTATTTATTTTGAAAGGAAGCAAGATCATTACGATTTCCTTCCAAAGTCTTATAAAATTCTCCAATGACAGTGTGCATCCTCTTTATTTCCATGACAATTTTTATGACCAAATCAAATCAGGATGGTGAACATGCTTTATGAACTACAAAGTACAAGGAAATTTTTTGACATGACCTTGAAATCTTGAAGATAAAGGCATGATGACTTAATTTCAAATAATTTTTCCACCCATACCTCGTTTCCTTAATTTATCAAAATTTTACATAAAGTACTGATTTATATTCAGTATTTTATGAAGCAAGAGGAAAATAAGAGGAGTTTCACACTTGTATCATCTCTAATCCTTAGGTGAGTGGATTAGGCAATGAAAGAGTTATGCACTGATAAAACACTTCTCTCTTTATATATAGTCCTGTGGCTTCTGCAGATCATAGGTCCTCACTAACTGCTGTATATTCTATACCTTTGGCAGTGATTTCTTTTTTGTTGTTGTTGGGACTTTCTAAAATCAATTTAGAAATATCCATACATCTTCCTTTTTCATTATTTACCTTGCTGTGCCTTTCCAAGGCAATTCTCTCTTAATCCAGATTCCTAAGTAGATATCTAAAAAGCAAAGAGGACAAAACATTTCCTTGACTCAAGCTAAATCTAAACATAAGTGACATAGAAATTCGACTATATCAAATAAGTAGATCCATCGAGATAGCCAAACAATGTCAGAACAAAGAAAATCAAATTTTCTAGACTGAAAAAATAAAATGGATAGTTGCCATATGCCCACTTCTCTTTCCACTGTGTATGTCAAGATAATTGTCAGTGACAATGCAGTGTGTAATCATCTCAGTAGCCTGCATATGACTTAAAGATGCTTGTACATTTGCAGAAATTTTAGTTCCAGAAATAAAAATACAAATGTATTTTTATGTGGATGTATATTCCATTCTAATAAGAGACAAAGTTTGCTTTGGTTTTGAGATGATGGTTGTCAAATAGAAAGCTGTCATTTAAAAAACTGAGAAGTCTTTCTTGCAACTCTTTGCATAATTCCTAGCTGGATCCAGAGTCAAGGGAGAAGAAAAAGAAGAGATGGAAGAGGGTAGTGTCCTCTCCCAAACTATGTCACTTTTTATCCATAGCTTTCCTTTTCTGACCCCAGTCATTTGTTCTCAGGTTGGGACTGGAGAAAGAGTGTGTTGGATTGGGGGAGAGGGATTTTAGTAAGTTTCAAAGACAGATAGTACCTATTTAATATTATTTTTTGCCAGAATTAAAGAGAATGTATACAAAACCTCATGATAAAACTGTTACATTACTTTTTCTTAAATAATTTGAACTAGATGACTTACTTACTAAGCAGAAGATTAGACACTTAAATTCTGGTCGTCTGATGCTTAAGTGAATTTTTCAATTGTGTAATTGTTGATGCATTTCTTTTTACTGTCCAGTCTTTGGTATTTCCATGTTCTCAGGATTTGTCCTTTAAAAACAAAAAGCAAAAACCTTGCACTGGAATACTTCAGTAGTCTCAAATGCAAATGAATGATTACTTTTTTCAGCATGTTTCCATTCAAGATACTTTACAGAATGATTGATTCCAGCTTTCAAGTATTATTTCCCACAAACCTTCACATTTTCCCTGTGATTCATGCTCAATAACTCTAAATACTCCTGACAGACCCCAAGTTTTCCCTCCCCTGCGTCTTTGATTGTGCCTTTCCCTGAGAAATATTTGCGTGGCCTACACAACTGAAGGTATTAGGGACCCCTACCCAATTGTCAAGGCTACCTACACAAGCCTCTTCTTTTCTAATGTCATTTTCATATCGTGGGCCTTTGTCAACTCTTGCTTGACCTATTTACTGATTCTGACTCTAGCTCGGTATTATGCAGAATTATCACTTCTGCTATTGCCTGGGTGTTTTATCAGAACAACAAATTTTACCTTTTTTGCTCCTTTGATTAAAATGCTCCACCAACTACAGAAAAGTTGCAGACTGCTTAGCATAAAATGAAGTCTCCATAATTCAGGCCAAATCATGTGTACAGTCTCATGTCCACAAATGTCCTGGCTGGAAGTCTCTTACTATATTAATCCTGAGATACTTGTAAATTTACTTTACATATCTTGCTATTGTTTATCTCTCTTTCTCTGCCTAGTGCCTGCTTTCTCTATTTCTGCAAATGGAAAATGTTCTATTAAATTTCCAAAACACAGACTTGTGATAGGCAGAATTCTGAGATGGTCTTCAGGATTTCTGCCCCCAGTCCACACACATTTTATAATCCATGGGACTTGTGAATATGATGGATTTTGTTCCCAGATTAGGTTTTGTGATAAGGCTCAGTTGACTTTAAGAAAGGGAGATTATCCTCAGTGGTTGGGATCTAATTAGGTGAAGCCTTAAAATAAAAGACTAGCCTCTTCCTGAAAAATGAGATTCAAACCGCGAGAGGGACTCAACATGAGGGAGATTCTCCCTGGCTGACTTTGAAGTTGGAGGGGGCCATATGGCAAGGAAAATGAGAGATCTCTAAAAGCTAAGAGTGGCACCTGGATGACAGCTGCCAATGGAATGGGAAGCCAGTTCCACAACTGCAAAGAACTGAATTTTGCCAAACCACGTAAGCTTAGAAAGAGACTCTCAAATTCCAGACGAAAACACAACCTGGTGAATATCTGTATATTTGAACTGTGAGACCCTGAGCAGAGAACCAGTTCAGTTGTGACGATTTCTTATCTGGAGATTCTGTGAGATAATAAGTTTGTGATAATTTTTTTATACAGCAATATTAACAAGTACTAACTTCAATATCATTTCTCAAAGGACCTTCCCTCCATCCTAAGACCGGGTTAAATGTCCATCCTTTGCTTTCCTTCCAATTACCATTTCAATATCATAGTTAGATATAACTCCTTATTCTTCACACACTCAAAGAAATGGATTGTAACTCCAACTAAGAGTCTTTGTATGGGGCATATAACATTTGTACTTAGCTTGAACTTAAAGCAATGAAGAAACAAAGTATGACAGGTTTTCTATATACATACAGATATAGGTGCATGCAAAAAAGAAATTATTTTTTAGCTTTTTTAATGCAAATGTTTACTGCTGATAGCAATGCGTATACTAGCACCCAAATCCTGGTTTCCAATACAGCTCTCCAATAGAAAGAATAAATAGCTCCTTGGAGAAATGGCTGATTCAAGGACAGGCAATACGTAAGAGGATCTTGAAGCATCTTGTATGACCCAAATTAAGAAACTAAAAAACAAGAAACAAAAAGGGAAACAAGAAATAAACAAAAGAAACAATGATAAGTGTAAATCAAAGGGACATAAGCACCTACTGAAAGAGCCCCCCAGTCTAAACTGGAATTTAAGCAACAAAATAAATAAAGTAGTGTTGGATCATGCTCAAAGTATAACATAAAAATCCATTAACCATACTAATATAAATACATGATTAATTAAATAATAAATGGACAGGATTAGATTAAAGTCCCATGCAGCAGAATTCCAAATAATTTATGTAGATACTCCACGATCAAGGAGGAGGGGCATAACTTTACTCCTTAAGTGGGGTGACTTCCTTCCAAAGAATCTTGTATGGAAATGGCAAAAAAAAGAGCAACTTTACAGCAGGGAATCTAACAAACACTACCTAAGCTAGCTAAGTAATGTCAACATCAATAGTGATATTATGTTGATAGTATGTACCTTTGGTATGATGCGTGATGTGATGAAAATCATACTTTACTCTGTAGTCTCCCTCCCTAAAATGCACAACCCCAGTCTTACCATGAGGAAAACACAAATAATCCCCAACTGAAGGACATTCTATCAAATATCTGACTGGTCCTCTTCAAAATTTTCAAGGTCATCAAAATAAGAAAAGTGAGACACTGTCACATCTAAGAGGAGCCTAAGATGACTATATGTAATGTGATACCCTGGATGGGATCCTGGTGATAGAGAGAGAGTAAAGGGACAAAGTATGTGATTAAATAGGTAATCCCACTATTGTAAGTAAAGAAGGAAGTATGGGAGACCCCTGTAAGTTAATGATCACTCAAGAAAGCAGGGTTGCTTAACCACAAAACCAAGCAGCCCTGTATAATGATACTAACCTGAAAAACCATTGAGCTTGGGATTATTTTTATTGAAGTGAAATTTGTATAACATAAAATTAACCATTTTAAATTGTACAATTCAGTGGCATTTAGTACATTCACAGTGCTGCACAGACACCACCAATACCAAGTTCCAGATTCTTTTCATGACCCCAAAAGAAAATCCCATACCATTAAAGTCACTCTACATTCCTTCCATATCCTATCCCCTAGCAATCGCCAATCTGCTTTTTGTATCCCTGGATTTACCTATTCTAGATATTTAATACAAATGGAATCACACAACCTATGACGTTTTACGTCAAGCTTTTTTCCCCGAGCGTGTTTTCAGATTCACCCACATTGCAGCATGTATTAGTACTTTCTTCCATTCTATGGCTAAATAATATTCCATTGTTATGTGTATGCCATATTTTGTTTCTCCATTCATCCATTGTTGGACATGGGGGTTGTTTCAAACTTATAGTTATTATGAATAATGGTACTATGGACATTCATGTCTGAACAGTATTTGTTTAAATACTTGTGCTCAGTTCTTTTGGGTATATATCCAGGAGTGGAATTGTTGGGGCATATGTTAATTCTATTTTTAGCTTTTTAAGGAGCCACTGAAAACTATTTTCCACAGTGGCTGTATGATTTTATATTCCCACCAACAATATATGAGAGTTCAAATTTCTCAAAATCCTTGTCAACACTCCTTATTTTCCACTCTTTTTATTATTGCCCTCCAAGTGGGTGTAAAGTGGTATCTCGTTTTTTTTTTTTTTTTTAAATATCTGTCTGGTATTTTTATTGGTATTGTGTTAATCTATAGATCAATTTAGGGAGAATTGACTTTTTTTTAAATAAATAAATTAATTTATTTATTTTTGGCTGTGTGGGGTCGTCATTGTTGCGCGCGGGCTTTCTCTAGTTGCGGCAAGTGGGGGTTACTCTTCTTTGTGGTGCGCAGGCTTCTCATTGCAGTGGCTTCTCTTGTTGTGGAGCAGAGGCTCTAGGCATGTGGGCTTCAGTAGTTGTGGCACGTGGGCTCAGTAGTTGTGGCTTGCAACCTCTAGAGCACAGGCTCAGTAGTTGTGGCACACGGGCTTAGTTGCTCTACAGCATGTGGGATCTTCTCGGACCAGGGCTTGAACCCGTGTCCCTCGCATTGGCAAGCAGATTCTCAACCACTGTGCCACCAGGAAAGTCCCTCTCATTGTGGTTTTTATTTTCATTTCCCTAATGACTAATGATGATAGCATTTTTTCATGGGATTGTTGACCATTTGTATATCTTCTTTGGAGAAATGTCTATTCAAGTCCTTTGTCCATTTTCTGTTGAGAGTTTAGTTGCTGTTATTAAGTTGTAGAAGTACCTTTTATATTCTGAATATTCCTTATCAGATACATGATATCATATATAAGATTTGCAAATATATTTTCCTATTCTGTAGGTCATTTTATCACTTTCTTAATAATGTTCTTTAATGTGCAAAATTTTTTAATATTCATGTGATGTATCTATTTTTATTATCATAATTTCTATTACCAATTTATCTAATTTTTTTGTCGCTTACACTTTGATGTCATATCTAAGAATTCCTTGCCAGATATAAGACTTATTACTATGTTTTCTTCTTTGATTTTATAGTATTATCTTTAATCTTTAGGTCACTGATGCATTTGAGTTTATATTTTGCATATGGTGTGAGATAGTTTTCCAATTTCATTCCATTGTGTGCGGATGCCCAGTGGTTCCTTCACCACTTTTTTTAATTTTATTTTTTTGAAAAGACTATTCTTTTCCCATTCAATTGTCTTGGCTCTCTTGTTGAAAATCAATTAGCCATAGATATTTGTGTTTATTTATGGACTCAATTCTATCTCATTGGTCTATTTGTCCATCTTCATGCCACTACCGCACTGTGTTGATCACTGCAGTTTTGTAGTAAATTTTGAAATCAGGAAGTACAAGTCCTCCAACTTTGAGCTTCTTTTTCGATATTGTTTCAAGATTGTTTTGACTAGTCTGGGCCCTTTGAATTTCCATATCATATATTTATAAATGTAATATGCATTTATGTAAAGGAACAAATTACTGATATACTCAAAAGAATGAATGATTGTCCCAAATATGTAGAGCAAAAGAAGTCAGAGAGAAAGAATTTTACAAATTATTCTGATAAATAAAAATATTATACAAAAATTTTTGACACATTATCTCCAGTAAATGAAGAAATATATACAAAGAATACACATTGTGACAAACTTGTTTTTAGTCCAGAAATACAGGTTGCTTCAGTATTATAAAAGTTATTAATATTATTTCATATGTTATTTGACAAACAAAACAAAGCAAACAAACAAACAAAAAATCAATAGGTGCAGAGAAATGTTTGACTATCTTCAATCTTTGTGTCTGATTTTTCCTTAATCTGATAAAGGATAAATCTTACAAAGTTATAGCAAACATAAAATGTAATTTTTAAAAGTTAAAAATGTTAACTGTAAAATCAGCAATGAGGCAAGGATGTTTTCAATTCTCACATTTTATCAGACATCCTATTCATCAAATAAGATGAAAGATTAAGTTTAATAAATGTCTTTTTGCAAAAATGATGAAATTATCTTTATGGAAAACAGAGTAGTACATTTAACAAAAATATAAGAATCAATAATATGGTTTATCAAGACTGTCACATTAATCTAATATACAATATAAGCCACAAAATTTAGGATATTAAGTTAAAAATATGTGTTATGACAGAATCAGAATTTAAAATATATTACATTAACTCTAACAAATACATAATGGCCCTTTATGGAGAAACTTATAAAACTTTACAAAATTATATAAAGGGCCTTAGTAATATAGTACTTCCCAAGAAGTACATGGCTAGAAAGAATTATTAAGAGATTTAAAAAAGGTTTTTCACATGTCACCTCAGGGAGCGCAAGCCTCGTGAAGAAGCTTAGGGTAAAGGTACGGCCGCCAAAGCAGGAGTGAGAGCGACTGACTCCAGGAGGGAGACCCCAGAGAAGCCGCAGCCACAGGAGGCCAGACTCCTTGCTGCTGTCAGCCTTCCCTGAGGGCTTTGACCCGGCCGCTCAGGCCGTGCACCTGCTGAGCGCCAACCGCCTCATGGACCCCGTCCTGCCTCATGTCACCAACCCAGTCGCCCTGTTGCCAGAATGAGCTGATGTCTGAAAATTGTTCAGCAGGACCAGGCATAGCATGGGCCTCTTCTCTTGTGGTTTCACAAGCCAATGACAACTATCTTGGTAATTCCATGTGGCTGACAGCATCTTGGTGCTCTGGCCTGGTATCAGGCCTGAGCCTCTGAGGTGAGAGAGCTGAGTTCAGGACACTGGGCCACCAGAGACCTCCTGGCCCCACGTAATATCAATCGGCGAGAGCTCTCCAAGAGATCTCTGTCTCAATGCTAAGACCCAGCTTTACCCGACGGCCAGCAAGCTCATGTGCTGGATGTCCCATACCAAACAACTAGCAAGACAGAAACACAACCCCACCCATTAGCAGAGAGGCTGCCTAAAATCATAATAAGTTCACAGACATTCCAAAACACACCACTGGGCATGGCCGACCAGAACACAGGCACCAGTCCTCTCCACCAGGAAGCCTACACAAGCCACTGAACCAACCTCACCCACTGGAGGCAGAGACAAAAAACAACAGAAACTATGAACCTGCAGCCTGAGCAAAGGAGACCCCAAACACAGTAAGTTAAACAAAATGAGAAGACAGAGAATTATGCAGCTGATGAAAGAGCAAGGCAAAAACCTACTACACCAAACAAATGAAAAGGAAATAGGCAGTCTACCTGAAAAAGAATTCAGAGTAATGATAGTAAAGATGATCTAAAATCTTGGAAATAAAATGGAGAAATTAAAAGAAACATTTAATAAGGACCTAGAAGAACTAAAGAGCAAACAAACAACGATGAACAACTACATAAATGAAATTAAAAATTTTCTAGAAGGAATCAATAGCAGAATATCTGAGGCAGGAAGAATGGATAAGTGACCTGGAAGATAAAATAGTGGAAATAACTACCGCAGAGCAGAATAAATAAAAAAGAATGAAAAGAATTGAAGATACTCTTAGAGACCTCTAGGACAGCATTAAACACACCAACATTCGAATTATAGGGGTCACAGAAGAAGAAGAGAAAAAGAACAGGTCTGAGAAAATAATTGAACAGATTATAGTTGAAAACTTCTTTAACATGGGAAAGGAAATAGCCAGTCAAGTCCAGGAAGGGCAGAGAGTCCCATACAGGATAAATCCTAGGAGGAACATACCAAAACACATATTAATCAAAGTATCAAATATTAAATACAAAGAAAACATATTAAAAGCAGCAAGGGAAAAGCAACAAATAACATACAAGGGAATCCCCATAAGGTTAAAAGCTGATCTTTCAGCAGAAACTCTGCAAGCCAGAAGGGAGTGGCAGGACATGTTTAAAGTGATGAAAGGGAAAAACCTACAACCAAGATTACTCTACCCAGCAAGGATCTAATTCAGATTCGATGGAGAAGTTAAAAACTTTACAGACGAGCAGAAGTTAAGAGAATTCAGCACCACCAAACCAGCTATACAACAAATGCTAAAGGAACTTCTCTAGGCAGGAAACACAAGACAAGGAAAAGACCTACAAAAACAAACCCAAAACAATTAAGAAAATGGTAATAGGAACATATATGTCAATAATTTCCTTAAATGTAAATAGACCAAATGCTCCAAACAAAAGACATAGACTGGCTGAATGGCTAGAAAAAAAAGACCTGTATATATGTTGTCTACAAGAGACTCACTTCAAACTTAGGGACACATACAGACTGAAAGTGAGGGGATGGAAAAAGATATTCCATGAAAATGGAAATGAAAAGAATGCTGGAGAAGCAATTCTCATATCAGAGAAAATAGACTTTAAAATAAAGACTATTACAGGAGACAAAGAAGGACACTACATAATGACTGAGGGATCAATCCAAGAAGAAAATATAACAATTGTAAATATTTATGCACCTAACATGGGAGCATCTCAATACATAAGGAAAAAGCTAACAGCCATAAAAGGAGAAATCAACAGTAACACAATCATAGTAGGGGATTTACTACCCCACTTTCCCCAATGTACAGATCATCCAAAATGAAAATAAATAAGGAAAAACAGCTTTAAATGACACATTAAACAAGATGGACTTAACTGATATTTATAGGACATTCCATCCAAAAACAACAGAGTACACCTTCTTCCCAAGTGCTCATGGAACATTCTCCAGGATAGATCATATCTTGGGTCACAAATCAAGCCTTGGTAAATTTAAGAAAACTGAAATCATATCAAGTGTCTTTTCTGACCACAATGATATGAGACTAGATATCAATTACAGGAAAAATTCTGTAAAAAATACAAACACATGGAGGCTAAACAATACACTACTTACTAACCAAGAGATCACTGAAGAAATGAAAGGGGAAATCAAAAAATACCTAGAAACAAATGACAATGAAAGCACAATGACCCAAAACCTATGGGATGCAGCAAAAGCAGCTCTAAGAGGGAAGTCTATAGCAATACAATCCTACCTCAAGAAACAAGAAAAATCTCAAATAAGCAACCTAACCATACACCTAAAGCAATTAGAGAAAGAAGAAAAAAAAAAAATCTAAAGTTAGCAGAAGGGAAGAAATCATAAAGATCAGATCAGAAATAAATGAAAAAGAAATGAAGGAAACAATAGCAAAAATCAATAACACTAAAAGCTGCTTCTTTGAGAAGAAAAACAAAACTGATAAACCACTAGCTAGACTCATCAAGAAAAAATGGCATAAGACTCAAATCAACAGAAATCGAGATGAAAAAGGAGAAATAACAACTGACACTGCAGAAATACAAACGATCATGAGAGATTCCTACAAGCAACTATATGCCAATAAAATGGACAACCTGGAAGAAATGGACAAAGTCTTAGAAAAGCACAACCTTCCGAGACAGAACCAGGAAATAATAGAAAATGTAAGTAGACCAATCACAAGCACTGAAATTGAAACTGTGAATAAAAATCTTCCAACAAACAAAAGCCCAGGACCAGATGGATTCACAGGCGAATTCTATCAAACTTTTAGAGAGGAGCTAACACCTATCCTTCTCAAAGTCTTCCAAAATATAGCAGAGGAAGGAACCCTCCTAAACTCATTCTATAAGGCCACCATCACCCGATACCACACCAGAAGATGTCACAAAAAAATAAAATTACAGGCCAATATCACTGATGAACACAGATGCAAAAATCCTCAGCAAAATACTAGCAAACAGAATCCAACAGCACATTAAAAGGATCATACACCAAGATCAAGTGGGGTTTATCCCAGGAATGCAAGGATTCTTCAATATACACAAATCAATCAATGTGAAACACCATATTAACAAGCTGAAGGATAAAAACCATACGATAATCTCAATAGATGCAGAAAAATCTTTTGACAAAATTCAACACCAATTTATGATAAAAACCCTTCAGAAAGTAGGCATAGAGGGAATCTACCTCAACATAATAAAGGTCCTATATGACAAACCCAGAGCCAACATCATTCGCAATGGTGAAAAACTTAAACCATTTCCACTAAGATCAGGAGCAAGACAAGTTTGTCCACTCTCACCACTATTATTCAACATAGTTTTGGAAGTTTTAGCCACAGCAATCAGAGAAGAAAAAGAAATAAAAGGAATCCAAATCGGAAAGGAAGAAATAAAAGGGTCACTGCCTGCAGATAACATGATACTATACATAGAGAATCCTAAAGATGCTACCAGAAAACTACTAGATCTAATCAATGAATTTGGTAAAGTAGCAGGATACAAAATTAATGCACAGAAATCTCTTGCATTCCTATACACTAATGATGAAAAATCTGAAAGAGAAATTAAGGAAACACTCCCATTTACCACTGCAACAAAAAGAATAAAATATCTAGGAATAAACCCACCTAAGGAGACAAAAGACCTGTATGCAGAAAATTATGACACTGATGAAAGAAATTAAAGATGAAACAAATAGAGAGATATACCATGTTCTTGGATTGGAAGAATCAACATTGTGAAAATGACTATACTACCCAAAGCAATCTACAGATTCAATGCAATCCCTATCAGACTATCAATGGCATTTTTCACAGAACTAGAACAAAACATTTCACAATTTGTATGAAAACACAAAAGATCCCAAATAGCCAAAGCAATCTTGAGAAAAAAACCTGAACTGGAGGAATCAGGCTCCCTGACTTCAGACTATTCTACAATCTACAGTAACCAAGACTGTATGGTACTGGCACAGGAACAGAAATATAGATCAATGGAACAGGATAGAAAGCCCAGAGATAAACCCATGCACATATGGTCACCTTATATTTGATAAAGGAGGCAAGAATATACAATGGAGAAAAGACAGCCTCTTCAATAAGTGATGCTGGGAAAACTGCACAGCTCCATGTAAAAGAAAGAAATTAGAATACTTCCTAACACCATACACAAAAATAAACTCAAAATGGATTAAAGACCTAAATGTAAGGCCAAACACTGTAAAACTCTTAGAGGAAAACATAGGCAGAACACTCTCTGACATAAATCACAGCAAGATCCTTTTTGACCCACCTCCTAGGGAAATGGAAATAAAAACAAAAAAAAACAAATGGGACGTAATGAAACTTAAAAGCTTTTGCATAGCAAAGGAAACCATAAACAAGACCAAAAGACAACCCTCAGAATGGGAGAAAATATTTGCAAACGAAGGAACTGACAAAGGATTAATCTCCAAAATATACAAGCACCTCATGAAGCTCAATATCAAAAAAACAAAAACCCAATCCAAAAATGGGCAGAAGATATAACTAGACATTTCTCCAAAGAAGATATACAGATTGCCAGTAAACACATGAAAGGATGCTCAACATCACTGATCATTAGAGAAATGCAAATCAAAACTACAATGAGGTATCACCTCACACCAGTCAGAATGGCCATTGTCAAAAAATCTAGAAACAATAAATGCTGGAGAGGGTGTGGAGAAAAGGGAACCCTCTTACACTGTTGGTGGGAATGTAAATTGATACAGCCACTATGGAAAATGGTACGGAGCTTCCTTAAAAAACTAAAAGTAGAGATACCATATGACCCAGCAATCCCACTACTGGGCATATACCCTGAGAAAACCATAATTCAAAAAGAGACATGTACCACAATGTTCATTGCAGCACTATTTACAACAGCCAGGACATGGAAGCAACCTAAGTGTCCATCAACAGATGAATGGATAAAGAAAGTGTGGCACATATATACAATGGAATGTTACTCAGCCATAAAAAGAAACGAAATTGAGTTATTTGTAGTGAGGTGGATGGACCTAGAGTCTGTCATACAGAGTGAAGCAAGAAAAAGAAATACCATATGCTAACCCATATATATAGAAGCTAAAAAAAAAAAAAAGTGGTTCTGAAGAACCTAGTGGCAGGACAGGAATAAAGATGTAGATGTAGAAAATGGACTTGAGGACATGGGAGTGCGGAAGGGTAAGCTGGGACGAAGTGAGAGAGTGGCATGGATATACGTACCAAATGTATTTTACCAAATGTAAAATAGATAGCTAGTGGGAAGAAGCTGCATAGCACAGGGAGATCAGCTCGGTGCTCTGTGACTACCTAGAAGGGTGGGATAGGGAGGATGGGAGAGAGACGTTAAGAGGGAGGGGATATAGGGATATATGTAAACATATAGCTTTTTCACTTTGTTATATAGCAGAAACTAACACAACTCTGAAAAGCAATTATACTCCAATAAAGATGTTAAAAAAAAAGAGAGAGATTTAGAAATCTTGACAAACTGATTTTTTTTTAAATGTATATGAAAAAGCAGTGGGCTAAAACTATCCATGGCTCTCCTGAATAATCTGAACAAGGTAGAGTAAACATGTCCATAGTACATCTAGAGTTTATAACTCTATAAATATTAAGAAATTAAATATTGATGAAAGAATTGGCATATAAATCAATAGAACATAAATGAGCCCAGGTACAGACTCATGTATATATAGAAATTTTTATATGACAAATGTGCCAATGAAGATTAGGGCAAAATGACTTAATCCCTAACGGATGTTAATGTAATTGATTATTTTTAATGAAAAAATCACAGAAATGAATTATCTTCTTGAACCAAATTAAAAAATCAGACATAAGTGGATTCAATCTTAAATGTGAAAAAGGGTAAATATTTTTATAAACTCAAAGTATGGAAAATCTCTTACATAAAATACAAAAAGCTCAATCCGGTGAAAAGATTTTTTTTTAATGCAAATTAAGAAATGATCAGCAAGTGTGGAAAATGAGCTATAAACAAGGGGAAATTATTTGCCATATGTTTTAACTAAAAAAAGTCACATATTTAAAATATATAATAAAGACCCAGATATCAAGGGGACAAATAAAGAAGAAACACAAACAAATAAAAAATGAGTAAAAGAAATAAACAAGCATTTCATAGGAGATGAAACAAGAATATTTTATTAATATAAACTTGCTCAAATTCCTTAACAGACAGTGAAATTAAAATTAGAACCATAGTGAAAAATTATTTTGTATCCATTTGATACATAAATTTAAAGTTTGATATAATTGATATATATTCGCATATATGGAAGATGTATTTTCTTAACTTAAAGTTAAAACACTTATACAGATATTAAAAACTACATAGGAGAGGACTAACTAACAAATTAAATATCAAAAAAATAGAGGATTTAGTCGGGGGCAGAATGAGAAACTCTGTGTCTAGCTGTTCCTCACATTAATGTGAAAAATGCAAGGATGCAGAAGATGGTACATACAGAATTCAAGTAATTTTTTGCTGAATGAACTAGATATTTCCCAGAGAATTTTAAGTGAGAGTGTCAGCTTAAGAAAAAGAAGAGAGGAATGAGGAGACAGTTAAAATTTCAGAAAATTGCCTGTTATTCCCTTTCACAATGGCAGTTTCTCAGATATCCATTTTAATATATATATATAAGATATAAATTTACACCTATCCTTTTGTTTTCATCATGGGATATAAACTTTCTCATAAGTATATATGTGCAAATTGTATGATGTGTATGGTATTTTATATAGTACTATGTACTTGAATAATATAACTTTTATCTACCACTTATTTACTATTATTATTTTAAGGGTAACTAGGATTTATTTTAATCAGGTATTTTAAGACATGAAGAGTAGAAATCACTGTCAGGAAGAAAGAAGTTTATTATGCTCAAGGTTTCTTGAAACAAGAAACATGGCACACCACACAGGGCCAAACAGGTAAGCACCAGCAAGGTGGGCAGGCAGAAGGAGAGAAACTGTGTGCTGGAGCCTTTCTGTAGTTACGATAGGAAACAGGGAAAGGCAGAACTTTGTTATTGGTGAAGGCAAGAAATGAAGATATGTTTAAATGTGATTGGTTACTGTGAAATATTAATTGCATGAAAGGGAGAATAACACAGTCAGACCTAAAGTGGTAAACAAGGGTGACACTGGAAGCGGGTCTATAAAGGATGCCAAATCACTAAATACGGAAACTATAAACATGGTTATTACAATTATGTTCAAGCAGAATCCAATTTCTTCCACTAAGAGTTAAAAATCCATTCTTATCTTCTAAAAATATTAATAAATAAATGAATAAATAAATAAAAGGATAAAGAAAAAGACAGTAAAGGAGTAATAAGCTATTTCTCTTTATGTATTTTGCTACTATTAATATTTATCTTCTAATACTCTAATTTTCTTTAGGTATATTGACTCTAGGTATATTGACCTTTTTGTTTTTCCTGAATGAGGAGTTAAAAACTGGGTCTCGGGCTTCCCTGGTGGCGCAGTGGTTGGGGGTCTGCCTGTCAGTGCAGGGGACACGGGTTCGAGCCCTGGTCTGGGAAGATCCCACATGCCGCAGAGCAACTAAGCCCGTGGGCCACGGCTGCTGAGCCTGCGCGTCTGGAGCCTGTGCTCCGCAGCGGGAGAGGCCGCGACGGTGGGAGGCCCGCGCAACGCGGTGGAGAGTGGCCCCCGCTCGCCGCAACTGGAGAAAGCCCTCGCATAGAAACGAGGACCCAGCACACCCAAAAATCAATCAATCAATAAATAAATCTATAAAAAAAAAAAAAAACAAAAACAAAAAACTGGGTCTCTGCAAAATTTACTATGCCTTCACTTACTTCATAAAATGAACTCTTCATAACTTCCTCCTCAATAGGACTGAGTTTAGAAACAAAGTCAATATAGGTCATTAAATATAAGCCATTAATAGGTCAATATCTCTGTACAATATTTAAAGTGCATGTCACATAAAGGAGAAATTCACAAGCACCTCTACATGGAGGCTATTCACTTCTAGGGGAGAAAAAATATTCCTCAGAAGATGTTGTATGATTAAGTATAAACATTAGCACTGTGTGAGCAGAGAAAAAAATGATCAGAATAAAACATCTTATCATGAAGGTAAATTAAATGATACAGCAAATATGATAATGAACTCAGTAAAATAGCTTTCTATGTTTTAGTTTTATATTCAAGATTGTTTATTCCTTAAAAAAATATTAGGAGTTTGGGATTAACATACATGCACTACTATATATAAGATAGATAATCAACAAGGACCAACTGTATAGCACAGGGAGCTCTACTCAGTATTCTGTAATAACCTATATGGGAAAAGAATCTGAAAAAGAATGGATATATGTATATGTATAACTGAATCACTTTGCTGTACACCTGACTAACACAACATTGTAAATCAACTACACTCCAACGTAAAGTAAAAATTAAAAATAATATGTAGAAAACTTCTATTTTACAAACTGTAATTATCAGAAATATCCAATATCCTTTACTTCTTGGCTGGATGACTTTCCTCATGACTGATGTGCTGACCTCCCAGGCTCACACCAATCTTGAACATTTTCTTTCGACTGAGCTGCCTTCCAAAGCCTCTTAACTTTCTCTTGGTTTCATCTCTATTCTACATTCTCTGACTCTTATACTCTTAATGTTTCTCCAATGCTCTGAACTTCTTATCTCATTGGTCACTCATCTTATATTTTTTCTTAACACTCTCAGCAAGGACACTCTTGATCCTTTGCTTGTGTAGAGACTTTCTTTGAATGCCTCTCTGTCAACAAGCTTTTACTAAATGTCATATTGATCTGTTTTCATCTCACTATTTTCCTTCAAATCTCCTCTCATTCTTGAGGCTTTTTATACAACATGCTTTAATGTAGCTTCTCTCTTTCTAATCAGTGCCTCCCAAGGAGATTCATAGAGATGGTAACATAACGGCCACGGAGAGAAAGATAAACTGCTCTAAGGCCATATGAGATTGTTTTGGGTCTTGAATATATAAACAAGGAGGGTGATTTCATTCTCAGTAGGTAATGGGAGGCATAAAAGAAGCTTCTATATTTCTTTGGCACTAATTAACAAATAGTGGAAAATAAATGAATAGTGGATAAACATGACCAACACATTCCCAAAGGTCATCAAAATCATTATCATTATACACCCACTGTTTGTTAGCATAATCTGGGAAATCTCCCCTTGGATTCTTTAGTAACCAGAATCATACCCTTTATTATATGAGTTTATCTGATAATAACATTGAACATAGTAGAACAACTAAGAGGTTGGGACTTAAGACAGGAATGAATTTAGTAAACATTTCAAAATACATCAGCTATAAAACTTGATGTATATGAGAATATGGAAGGAGTAGAGCCTACACAGCATGATGGCAAGATTGGGTGGCATGCTGGGATAAAAGTGATGAGCCCTGAGGAATTCCAGATGGAAGCTACAATGGTGGCATGCAGAAATATTAACATCTCATGTTTCAAATCATGTCACAATTTTCCAAAGTGTGTCAGACCACCTGGGCATGACCAGATAATCCTTTCCCAGGCTTTGACATAATTGAATAAATTCTTCTATATCGATACTTATGAAATATTCACATTATTTTCTAATACAGAATCTCTCTACTAGATTATAAGAACTGTGTTTAATATTGTTAATATTTTTATTTCGTATCATTTGTTAAAAAATATTGAACATCTATAAAGCATTTGTAAGATTTATTTATACATTGTCCAATGTCCTCCAAATTTTTACAGTGGCTACAAAAGTTGAGAAACGTGAATCAATAAATGTGACACACTACATTAATAGAATGAAGAATAAAATCATATGATCATCAAAATTGATACATAAAAAGCATTTGGCAAAATTCAACATCCTTTCATGATACAAACTTTCAACAAGCTGAATATAGAAGAAACATACCTCAACATAATAAAAGCCAGTCTACAGCTAACATCATATTTAAAGGTTAGAAGCCGAAAGCTTTTCCTCTAAGAACAAGAATAGGACAAGGATGTCCACTGGCAGCAATTTCATTCAACATAGTGCTGGAAGTCCTAGCTAGAGCAGTAGGCAAGAAAAAGAAATATAAGGCATCCAAGTAGAAAAAAAAAAAGTAAAACTCTCTATTTGCAGATGACATGGTATTGTATATAGAAAACCCTAGAGACTTCACCAAAAAACTGTTAGAACTAATAAACAAATTTAGTATGGAACTCAAAGCCACAGAGAAATTGAAAATTATGAGTGTCTCTAACAGCAAAGAAATCACAGAGAAGGTAAACGCTGTTTATGGCCAAGAAGAAGAGTCACGGTAAATAAAAATATGCTGTTTTAATGTTCCCATATTTTACCTGAAGTAATTCAACATTAATGGTAAGTAGATTAGTATAAGTAAAATAATGAAGATAGCTAGAAACCAACAGATAAATGAAAATGAAATATTAAAAATGATGAACACAAAATAAGACAAGAAAGAAAGAATGGAGAAAAAATATTAGAGACAAATAAAAGTAGCAAATTGGCAGAATAAACACAAAAATATCTATAATTTCACTAAGTGTAGATTGATGATGCCAGTCAATAGGCAAAGATTGTCAGATTGGATAAAGAGCAAAACCCAATTGTATGCTGCCTAACATGCACTTTAAATACAAAGCACAAATAGAATAATAATAAACTAGAAAAAGAATGCTATACAGAGAATAATCATAAGATAGCTTGAGTTGTTCTAAAAATGTCAGGAAAAATAAGGTCAAAATCAAGAATTATTGTAAGAGTAACTTTATAATGAAATTGAGTCAGTATAATATGGCAATATAACAATTAAAAATATACCTGTAACTAATAAACAGAGCACCAATGTATGTGAAGCAAAAACTGACAGAAACAATTTTGTGATTTCTTATGAGTTAATCATACACTTACTATGTGTCCCAGCAATCCCACTTCTAGGTATATATGTAAAAGAAATAAAATGTGTTCACATAAAGAGTCGTATGATGACATTTATAGAACCTTTATAATATTCTCAAACTGGAAACAACCCAGTTGTTCATCAACTGAAGAAGAGATTAACAAATTGTGGTTTTCCTGTATGATGAAATACAACTCAGCAATACAAAAGAACTGACTACTAATACACACAAGTCAGACACCAAAGACTATATACGCTATGGTTTCGTTTATATAGCAATAAATATAAAACTACATAGCAGGGAGCAGATTAATGATTGCCAGGGACTGGGATTCAGGAGAGGAAACTACAGAGGGACACAAGAAAAACTTTTTGGAGAAATGTTCTCTTATAATTATTGTGCTGGAATTTAAACAAATGTGTGCATTTTAACCTCATCAAATAGTACACTGAAATGTGGTAAATTATATTGTTTGTAAACTGCACCTCCATTTTCAAACTTGGAAAATAAAATAAACGAGGCCAGGGTAAAATTAGATTAAGAAAGTGATAGGAAGACAAAAGTGAGGTTAGTATGCTGTTATATAGTTGTTAATACACCATTAATCTGGCTTAAAATTCTAACCCGTAGTAAGAGATGGCATGACCTAGTACAAATTTATAAGATCTGTATGAGGAAAATAAATAAAAACCTATAAAACAGATAGAGTAGAAGAATTCTTCATAATTAATCAATGGAGAAACTTTTTTTTATAGTATGGTAGAATGTGTATTTTTCCAAACATTTGCTAGTCCTTCCTAAGGGAAGAATATATACCTCTGTCCTATCACTGTCAGGCTTGGCTACAAGCCTCAAAATGAAGAAGGCATAAACAATCACCTTGTTGATATGAGGAATAGCTATATTGATCCCAGTGACTTGCTTTGCCAGATGAAAATAAAAAGTATTGTGCGTGTTATTTCTACATATATGCTCTCACATTCAACTAGTGCTTCATCCCAACATTCTCTGCTCCCTTTCAAAACATAGGAAGGATCCAGTTAGGGGCTGCTTGATCAGGCAGGGTCTCAGTGTTATGCCAATGTGAAGCAGAGCCAAAGCACATCAATGACAAAAATGTAACATGAGAAGTACTTGTTCTTTAAGAAACAAAGATGTTGGGTTATTTGTTTATGAAGGATAACTAAGCCTATTCAAAATTATGTTAGCTATATGAACCAGATGTTTTTATTTCTATTTCCTCTGTTGCTAAAATTGTAGGTCTGAGAAATAATTTTATATTCCAAAATTAAATTTGGATACCAGTGCGTGAGATAGAATGTTTTAAAAGAGGGACATTTTAAAATGTCCTTTTGGCAAAATTTTAAGTATTTGTTTAATAAGATGTTATGTACTGAATGTTTGTGTATCCCCCCCCCACCCAGATTCATCTGATGAAATCCTAACTCCCAATGTGATGGTATTAGGAGGTAATTAGGTCATGAGAATGAAGCCCTCTTGAATAGGACTAGTGCCTTTATAAGAAGAGACAGAGTGTTTGCTTCCTTTCTCTGTGCTTTTTACCATGTGAGGATACAATGAGAAAATGGCCGTTTGAAAACCAGAAAGAGGGCTCTCACCAGACACGACACCTGCTGGCACACTGATCTCGAATGTGAGCCTCGAGAACTGTGAAAAATAAATGTTTGTTGTTTAAGCTACCCTGTCGATGGTAATTTTTATAGCAGCCTGAACTGAGACAAAGATTTTAATAAATTAAAAAACAGAAGGAAACAAAACAGATGTTGCTTGAATTAAAGATCATGAGTTCTAAGGACAGGTTTTGCTAAGCCAACTTAAAGGCAGACCGTAAGTGCCAAGTACGTGGGATAACCTATTTTATGATCTTGGTGTCAGGAGAATGATAAACATAGAAAACAATGTAGATTTTAAACATATGTTAGCTTGAAAGGATTTCAGGTCTATTTTAATCTATAGATAAACTAAATCTCCCTGAAATTGGCTATTCTAGCGAAGAGGAGTCAGTAGCAGCTCTTGGATAACAACCCGAGAATCCAGACCTCCCCCCATCCCCCCATTTTAGCACACTTCCTACAGACTCATATGATTTCTATTGGACAGTAAAGATTGAAACACTACTCTGATATCATGGAATGGATTGGTTAAGGATATAAGCATCATTGACAATACTTGGATTTTACATATTGAAAAATTGACATCAAAAATATATATTTAATACTTATCATGTGTGGTAGGTGGAATTATGTCCACTCCCCCACAAAAAGATGTCCACATCCCAATTCCCAGAGCCAGTAAACACATTGCCTTACACGGCAAAAAGGACTTCGTAGATGTGATTAAGGCAAGGGTTTTGCGATGCTGAGATTGTCCTGAATTATTGGTGGGCCCAATGTAATCACAAGAGTTTTTATAAATGAAAGAAGAAAGGAGGAGAGTCAGAATCAGAGGAGATGGGATGATGAAAGCTGACGTGGCAACAATACAACTGCAGGTTTTGAAGATGGAGGAAGATGCCATGAGCCAAGGAATGGAGGTAACCTCTAAACACTGAGAATGGCAGAAAACAAAACAGAAACAAAGAGATTCTCCCCTAGGTCTTCCAGAAGGAATATAGCCATGTGAACATCTTGATTTTAACCTATGTGTTTCAGACTTCTAACCAGCTGAAATGTAAAATAATAAATTTTTGTTGTTTTAAGCCCTATTTGTGGTAATTTGTCACAATAAAATAGGAACATAACAACAATAATACAATACAATAATACAAAATAATAATATCAACATTGATATAAACAAGAACTATCAGATGATTTTGTGAATTTCATAGACTTTAAGAAATAGTCACTGGTGATATTGTTAATGGGGTTTAATGTAATGTTGAAAGGAAGAAATTAATTGATTATCATAATTTGAGTGAGTTTGTTATGATGATATAGAATAATAGAGAGTTGAAAAATATACAGAGAACATGATGATCTGTAAGAAATATGACAATATCCTGGACCATATTAAGACTAGTGTAAAAACTATGTAGACCCTGCTATGGAAATTCAGGTACTTGTAATTCAGCTGAGATTAAAACAGGCTATATAGGATCTTGACTAGTAATATAATAAAACTCTGTGTTTGATTACATATGAAATTGTCCTATGCCCTTTACTGAAATATCATTTCACAGATTGGCATGTTAATACAGTTTGGCATAACAAACATAGAAAATATAAAGAGCATGGCTTTTTTGAAGTTGTGTGGATCCTAGTTTTAACTTTGTAGATGAGAAGCCTTGAGAACATTTCTTAATTTCTCTGCATCTCAATATTCTCAAAAATAAATTGTGAAAAATGATGCTCTCCTTATACAGAAGAGGTGTAAAAATTAGGTAAAACACCTGACGTGGTGTTTGACACATAACAGCGCTTAATGAATGTCAGGTTTCTTTTCTCTCTGGGCCTCTTGCCCTGCATTAAAAATGCCGGCATAGCTAGTTTCTACAGTTATTGCTGCTTTCATATTTGGCACATATATCTGCAAAATATGTGAAAATTATTTGTTGTAAGTTCTAATCCCAGTTTCTATAAATAGAAATAATTTCAATTGACAGCAGAGTTCCAGTAAAAGAAATTCTTGTTCAAGAGTATAATAATTGCTATAATCTATTTTTAACTGGAAGTTACACAGTGATATCACAACTAACTTGAGGAGGGAAATATTAATGAGGAAAATAATTTTGGGTTCAAGTCCTTCTTAGATGTAATAATTAAATAAGGTAAGAAAGGCAAAAGCTCCTGGAAATGCTATGAGACAGCAAAATGTGATTATTCTAATTAAGAAATTACAGTTGTTCATTAGGGGAAAATTCCACAAAAACTATTCTATCTCAGCACTTAGAATGTTGATATTATGTTAACTACTTTTAATATTAAAATGATTGTGATAAAGACAAAAACTTAATTTTTGATGCTTGACTGTTGACAGCTTTCAAGACCCATGTTTCCCCCCTCCCTTTTACTGCACATCTGAGCAAACCTGTATGAAAGCCAGCGCTACCACTTAGCCAAAATAAAAATCAGTCACCCACCTCCATCCCTCTTGTTTCACTCCAAACCTAACCTGTGCCCTTCTCTTTTGAAATGCCTTTTGCTGTTTACTATGTAAGTAATAACTTTTTT
The DNA here is from genome assembly GCF_965194825.1 of Balaenoptera physalus. Classification (NCBI taxonomy): domain Eukaryota; kingdom Metazoa; phylum Chordata; class Mammalia; order Artiodactyla; family Balaenopteridae; genus Balaenoptera; species Balaenoptera physalus. The sequence continues at coordinate 63,871,334 of NC_138888.1, forward strand.
ATTCATACCCATTGGTGCCTATGCGTCATTTGTCCTGACATCTGTATTAATCACTAGTCTGGGGGCTGCTCAGAGAAGCCAGATAAAACAACAAGACAAGCAATATGCCATCTGGGAAAATTATTTGTAATTTCTTCATCCTCTTGAGCCATTTATTTTTTTTTCCTTGTCCCCAAAACTGTAAGAGTGGTTTCCCTATTAATGATCACTTTGGCCAGTTCAAAAGTAAATCTGAGATTACACACACACACACACACACACACACACACACACATATGTATTCATGCCAATGGGGAACAACACGTAATTACTGAAAAAAAATGTGTGATTCGTTTACACATGCTATGTGACCTAGTACTTCATAGATCATTCTCCTCATTTGTCTACTCAGGGAAGAGACTAGTTCCAATGTACACAAAGCACAAAAAAACTAAACACTTTGTATTAGTTGTTTCTATCATCTTGAAAGGCAAATTCGTGGATGTGTTTGTGAACTGAACTAAAACTGTCCCTGAGGTTTAGCCGGAGACATATAGGAGTCAGATTGTACCCGTCAAAAGTCACTATTGAAAAAGCACTGGTGTGGGAGAATGTATTAATGTCCTTAATTGTTAATGTTTGCTTTGTGACCTTCCCATCAGCAGCTCTGTGTGCCTCTCCTTACTGATCCATTCATCCATCTCTCTAACGGCTCTGCCTCTGTAGCTGCTGTTAGCACCAGTTATTCATCACGGCAAGTAGAACATGTACTACTCCTGACATGGCCTTAATTTCAGCTGAATGTGGGATGGAAAATTACACATCCAGGCAAATTTCTCAGTTTTTATTTTCTATGTGGTTTAATAATGCAAGTTTGAAATTTAAAAACATAGATGTCTTCCTCCTTTAGAACTTGAGGGAAAAGATATTTTCTGAGCTAAAATATAAAGTGAGATGGTAGACAAACTTACTTTAAGTGACAGATTATTATATGTTGAAATATATTACTATATACTTTAAATCAATATTTACCATACTTTGATAGTATTAGAAATTAAATCAAAGATAGATAGTATATTAAAAGGAAAGTTTTATTCTTAGGGAACTATAATCACATGGCAGTCCTCTTACACCATTCATATGATTCTTTCCATTGATTTCATATATTTTTACTTTCTTAGAATGAACTATCTTTGCAATATTCACTTTTCCTTAGTTGTGTGTATTTTCATTTCATTTTTCATGCACAGGGCTTTATTATATAAACCCTTTCATTCAATTTCTTAATGATTTCTCTATGATTCCTGTTTTCAACAAGCCCACGCTGACTAATCTGAGATGACTCAAAATATGTATATTCATTTCACTAAAACACACATACAACAATTGGTTTTAAAAAATCCTTTATAAAGTATGTTAAAAATATTGGGCAAAAGCATATTAAAAGAATACAATTTTGAAAAAAATGATTACAATATTGTTGAAATTATAAGAAAAAATATAATTTCTATGTATTAATGTGAAAGTATGAGTTTGCAGGTTCTTTTTTTTCCAGAGTCAAATTATATGTTTGTATTTTAATATCCTGACTAGTACCCATAGTTTGTAAGAATGATTAAGGAAGTAGATGTTTCTGTTACATTACTGAAATTTAATTATTCATTGGTATATGTCCTACCACAGCAAAGTCTGATCTGGATTTGAGGCATACTAAGATCTCTGTCCCATTGAATAATGAGAATTTGGGTAGAAATCTCCATCTGGGTGGGTCAGAGACACAGTTTAAAAATGTGCATTGCAGTCTTTCAGGGAACCTAGTGTGTCAGTGAAACATGGAAGCAGAATGCTCTAAGCGTTAAGTGACTTGAGAATTAAGTGGATGGCACTGCATTCATTTTGTGTCATTAATTTGTTTAGAACAAGATCTTATTCCACTGGATTGCTGTAAAGATGGTTCATAACATTGGTTCTGGTTTCCTGGAAGCTGGATGGCAAAGCGAATAGGGCTTCAGCAAACTTACAACCCATCTTTGGGAACAAGACATATGTGAAAGAAAGAAGAGGTGTTCACTTGTAGCAGAATGGCAAGAGTTAGGGAAGGCTGGAGTCTGGGAGAGCACAAGTCTAGGGTTCACCTTATACCTATTGGAAATCTGGCCAAAATCTAGCCCCTGATTTAGAGGGTGCTGGCTCTGACTGCCCTGGTTCTGAGGGAATAAGCCCATGGATTGAAGACTTCATTTCACCAGCAGGTGTCACAGCCTATATTTCAAAGCCATCTGTGTGTTTTTTAAAGTGATTAAAGCCAAAAGTAATTGGAGAAGAAAGAGAACATCTCAGAGTATGAAGGATTGTGGGCAGATCAAAATATGGTAGTTTATTAAATTGTAGCACTTTTAAATCATTATTTAAAAGATTTAGTGCTTTTAAAATGGAAGTATTTTATAATTTACTATAAATGAATTTCACTTGATGCTGTTCAATTGCAATGCTGCTCACCGAGATGATAAACAATTGTAATAAATAAAATTGCCAAAATATATTCCTATCATTTTATGGTTTATAAGTAACTAAAGTATTTACTTTCATACATGAGACAAGTCCACAGTTAGATGTCTAGCTATTATATCAAAAAATAAATAATCTTGCTAGTCTAGAATGATCTTTGAAATATGTTTTTTCCATAAATGACACCTTTGCCAAGACTGTGAATGAATTCCCAATTATCATTAAGAATCCATTCCCTGAAATCTTTATAATATTGAAGTTAATGGGAAATCAAATTTATTTATTTTTTGAATTTTATTTTATTTATTTTTTATACAGCAGGTTCTTATTAGTTATCTATTTTATACATATTAGTGTATATATGTCAATCCCAATCTCCCAATTCATCATATACCCAGAGAAAACCATAATTCAAAAAGACACATGCACCCCAATGTTCATTGCAGCACTATTTACAATAGCCAGGACACGGAAGCAACCTAAATGTCCATCGACAGACGAATGGATAAAGAAGATGTGGTACATATATACAATGGAATATTACTCAGCCATAAAAAGGAACGAAATTGGGTCATTTGTAGAGATGTGGATGGATCTAGCGACTGTCATACAGAGTGAAGTAAGTCAGAAAGAGAAAAACAAATATCATATATTAACGCATATATGTGGAACATGGAAAAATGGTACAGATGAACCGGTTTGCAGGGCAGAAATAGAGACACAGATGAAGAGAAAAAAACGTATGGACACCAAGGGGGGAAAGTGGTGAGGGGTGGTGGTGGTGTGATGAATTGGGAAATCAAATTTAAAAGTATATATATAAATATGAGATTATGCATTCATGTTGAAATCCAACCTAAGATTATTTATTTCATGCTTTTGCAAATAAATTGAATGAATGACATAAACACTGAAATTACCCTGGTAAGACTCTCAAACTGTAATGTATATAAATTTTCAAATATATGACTCTATTGACAGAAATTATAATTCCCGGTTTGGGAATTTATATTGGAAAAACCCACACACATTGACTGTAAAATTTCATATGGAAACAAAGCACACTAGAAAGTCAATGTGGTGTAATGGTTAAAGCATAGACTTGGACTGACAATGAATTCTGGTTCTACCACTTACTCATTGTGTGACCTTGGCCAGTTATTTAGCTTCATGGCTCAGTTTCCCCAAATCCAAAATAGGAATAATAATACTAACTCTCTCATAGAGGCTTTTTGAGGATTATATGCATTAATTATAAAGTACTTAGAACTGTGAGTGCCTAATATCTAATAAACACTATGATATTTTGCTATTATTATTGTTGAGCTGTTAAACCATAAAAGTAACAACAAAAAAACTAGTAAATAACTTTGAGAAAACCATATTTTTCTCTAATTTTTCTTTTTACAGTATTCCACATAGAAACCAAAGTTAGTAAGAAATTAAATGACTTTCTCAAAGACCCCTAGTTGTAACAACAACCAGAGACTCCATTTATGTTATATGCTAATGGTCCCTACTCAAAAAATCACTAGTATCCCAGAGAACAAACAGGTGGTTGCCAGAGGGGAGGGAGGTTAGGGAATGAGTGAAATGGGTGAGGAAAGTTAAGAGGTACAAACTTTCAGTTACAAAATAAATGAGTCACAGGGATGAAATGTACGGTGTGGGGAATATAGCCAATAATAATATATTATCTTGTTATAGTGACAGATGGTAACTAGACTTATCATGGTGATCATTTTATTATGTATAGAAATATCAAATTACTATGTGATATACTAGGAACTAACACAGTGTTGTAAGTCAATTATACTTCAAAAAATTAACAAACAAATAGACCAACAAACTCATAGAAAATGAGATCAGTTTTGTGGTTACCAGATGTGGGAAGTCAGAGAAGGGGGAATCGGATGGAGGTGGCCAAAATGTACAAATTTCCAATTATAACATAAATAAGTACTAGGGATAAAATGTACAACATGATTAATATAATTAACACTGTCTTATGTAATATATGAAAGTTGTTATGAGAGGAAATTGAAGGGTTCTCACACAAGGAAAATTTTTTTTCTATTTCCTTAATTTTGTATCTGTATGAGATGATGGATGTTCACTAAATTTACTGTGATAATCATGTCATGATGTATGTAAGTCAAACCATTATGCTGTACACCTTAAACTTACACAGTGCTGTATGTCAATTACATCTCAATAAAAATGGAAGAAAAAAAGAAATATTCATAAAGTAATCCATAGTATTCAAGATGAACCAAGACACTAAGTTCATATATTTGGCAATAATAATAAAGCTTCCATTGGTTGAGTGTGTACTGCATGACACCATACCTATCTTTGTCTCTCTCTCTCACTCTTTTTATTTACTGTTTTAATCCCCACCACAACACTGCAAGATAGCAATTGTCAACTGCCCATGAATAAGAAAGACGGTATAAAGTTGTTAAGTTATTTACCCAAGGTTATCCAACTAATAAGTGAGTGAATAGAGATTCAGACTAAGGACTATCTTTACCCAAAATCTCAGATTTTTTCCCACTACATCACTTTTGATGTGACCTTTATAAAATGTAGGTTTAGAAAAACTATAAAGAAAGCTTCGCAAAGCTTTTATTTAATATATTTTAAAATCCATAGTGATCTCAGCTGCCAGTCACAATCTGTTTCTTAAGATAATTCGATATTTTGCTTGGCTCTAGTTTCTATATCGCTAGGTCAAGAACTAATTTGTGTGATATTCAAGACTGTGCTCTGACTCCATTGACTCGTGTCTATTAACACTTTCCAGGAACTTGCAGATAGTCTGACAGGGCTATTGCTTGTTCAATGTACTGAAAAACTATTGAATAAAGTATTTTAAAAAACAGAATATAATCTATTAAATGTTTGCTATCTTGATGGGATGGTGAAACAGGTCTGTTTAATAAGTCAGGGTGTTTCTCATTTGTGCTGGTTTATAAACTTTGCTTGTATACCTGTTTTAACCATCCATGCATAATTAATAGCTCTTTCTATCAAGTCTACCTGAAGGTTAACCTAATGTCTGTATTAGGTCAATAGATTCCCTCACTGACATCTACGCAGATGGGTTATTAAATGATATCAAAACTACTCAAGCGAGTGATAATGGTCATTTATTTTACCACAATTCCCTTAGAGTATGGGGAAGATCTTGAAAGAGTATATAAAAATGTTAACAGAGAAGGTTGAAATCTAGGAGCTATTGCATTAGTTCATCTTCTCATTTTTTCCCAAAGTGAGAAAGGAATATAGTTAATTATAAGTATATAGTATATTGAGTATAAAGATTTTCTTCTGGTATAATGAACTTTTTAAACAAGAAGAACTGATTTCCTCTACCATTTATCTTTAATTCAAGCTTTAAATTTATTGAGGGATATATATTTTATCCACATATATATATGCATGTGTATGTACATACATACATATATACCATTGAACAACTTAGTACAGTAATAAAGAAGTCACAGGTCTTGATTTCAAGAGTCTAACAATCTGGTGAATTGTGAAACGGATATTTAGCACAAGAAAATTTGCTTTTTAGAGGTACACTTATCAATACATTCAAGGAACATTTATTGAATGCCCAATGTCTGTGGGCATTGCACTATAAAAATAGAATGAGGGCTTCCCTGGTGGCGCAGTGGTTGAGAATCTGCCTGACAATGCAGGGGACACGGGTTTGAGCCCTGGTCTGGGAAGATCCCACATGCCGCGGAACAACTAGGCCCGTGAACCACAACTACTGAGCCTGCGCATCTGGAGCTTGTGCTCCGCAACAAGAGAGGCCGCGATAGTGAGAGGCCCGCGCACCGCGATGAAGAGTGGCCCCCACTTGCCGCAACTAGAGAAAGCCCTTGCATAGAAACGAAGACCCAACACAGCCAAAAATAAATAAATAAATAAATAAATAAATAAATAAATAAATAAATAAATAAATAAAATAAAGGAATTCCTTTTAAAAAAAAATAGAATGAAATAAATAGGATGAAACAGTCACACTAGTAAGGAAAAATAAAAACAAAAGAAATAAGTGTTCTAACACTGCTGTGCACCTGGTATTATAGTAAAAATGAAGAAAAGATTTAGAAATCAGTCTGGTAGGATTGGAGAGGGAAGATTGAAAAAAAAAAAAGTCTGTTTATTACCTATCTGATAAGTTCCAAGCTAACTGATCTGCTATCCAAAGCCTTCCAGGAACAGGGCTATGCTTACCTTTCTAGCCTCAGCTAATGCCAATCCTCTGCCTCATCCTTCATGTACATATCAGAAAAAAGAACCTATCCCCAGTCTTCAAAATCCACTCTGCACATGTAGTATTATCCATCGCTTGCTTGCATTCACTCACACAATCTCCTTTCCTGACTGACCCTACTCTTTATGTATTCTCTTAGGATTAAGGCTCAATTTAGGGGTCACTTTATTTTAGAAGATTTCCTTGACCTTATTCAGCTCCCCATTCAAAGTCAGGTTAGCAGTTAGCTCTCATAGAATTCAATGGATGTCACAAATTTGTTCATGTACTTTGTATTGTTTTCCTCACTATGTGGTAAACTTCTTGAACAAAAAGATTATATCTCATTATCTTTGTAACTCCAGCACCTAGCGCAGTTTGGGATTACATAATAGGTATCCAACAGAAGTTTCAAAATTGAATTCAAGTGATACTTACTTGAAACTTCAAGGATGAGTAAAAATTAAGCTGGCAAATAAAGGCAGTAAAACATTCCAAGAAGAAGAAACAAAATGTGAAAAATGCAGATGTGTGAGAAAATGTGGTATTAGATAATCCTATAATATGACTCAGAAATGGATTTCATTTCTAGAAATTTGCCTAATTTATTATCTTATCCTCACAGAAGACAACATGATTACATTGAAAAGATATGCAAAGGTTGTAAGTCTAGGGTCGTGAAATTCAGAGACCATGACTTCCCCCTGAATGGCCTGCAATATCATGATTTCTCCTGTCATCCAGGTGGGAAAATAAGCCTGATGGCGAGACTAGGATAGAAAGAAAACATAAAGGAAAGGAAAAGAAACAAACAAAAAAAATCCCAGAGAATATAAGTAAAAAAGAGCTAGAAATTATCTAAGTATCTATCCCGTCTCTCCCCCAAGATCTAAATTTTCAATTGTGTCCTGAACAGCATCATTCCACAGATACACAGGGATTTTTGTTCATCCTCAGGTCTTCTCCTCTACCTGCATTAATGTCTTCAGTTAATGACACATTTATTTCTTACATTCATAAATATTTATTAATCACCTAGATTGCATCTTTTACTGCACTAAAGATTTGGTATATTCTAGTGAACAAAATACACATAGTTTCTAAATTTGAAGAAATATTCCATCTGTGTAGCCCCAAATCTCTCCTATGCCCCTTCTTATCCTTGTATCTTCCATAGCCACTCAATTACTCAGTCACCGGCCCTTTTAGTGTATTTCCTAAATACTGTGTCTCTCAAGTCTATCTCTTCTCTATTTCTACAATTAATTAAATTTGGATTCTTAGTCTACTCTCACTGGAATTCTAATAGCTTCTTAATAATAGTTTCTCTGCCTTGTACTTAATATGTATCTTCCACGATATTTTTTTTATAAACAGATTTAATCATGTTACTATCCTGCTTAAAAATCTTTCAATCTTTCCACATTGACTATAGGAGGAAGTTGTCTACAAAAAACCTCTTTTTTCCATTCATCTAACCCAACAGAATACCTGTTTTTCAAGTTTTCAAACTAACTTTGTATGACTCAGGGGAAGAAGGTCCCAAGTTGAGCTTCTGAGACTAATGTTGATTATCTAAGCCAATCATGGTGATCTCTTTTTCCAGTGACATTAATTGTTTTAGGGATAAGCATGTGGTCCGGTTTTGGACAATGAGAAACAACGAGTGTCCTTTGAGGGAATTCTTGGAATTTTTCTTTGCTCCTATAAAATATTTATGGGAGGAAATGATGCCTCTTGATGTAGCCTCCAGAAAACCTGCACCCATTATGCTGCCAGCTTGAGAATGAAGTCAGCACAAATTGAAGTGATACTTAACTCACCCCTGAAGTTACCATCCCCGTAGGCCACCTTGACTCTGGACATGGAACAAGTGTCCTTATTGTTAAAGTCCACTGAGTGAGGGTTTCTTTTACATACATCTTTATGCATGCCAGACAAAGTCTTTTATGATCTACCCCTGTTTTTCAACCTTAGCTCTTGTACCCCCAACTTTTGGAATTATGATTTTAACTAAATTGGTTGAAACACCAAGGTGTGCGTACAAATCATCTGGGACCTTGTTAGAATGCAGGCTCTGACTCAGTAGGTTTCAGGTAAGGCTTGGGATTCTGCCTTCTAAGTTATACAATGCTGTTCGTGCATGAATCACACTTTGATTAAGAAGGAACTAGATTACCTGTAAGTACCCTTCTTAAACAATCAAGGTGGAGAAACGACAAAACCAGCACTGAAGCTATGTATATTATGAGACATTTTTTTCAGTTCTTTATCTTGTCAATCATTTCTTTATAAAACACTAGTTCCTTTTGAAGTCAGTTAAAGTCTCCAGTAAAATGAAAGGAATGGACCACACATTATTAATACACAGAATCAGAGGATATCTATCTATACACAAGCACACATACACACACAAATGTATTTGGTTTGATTTCATTCTTATTGTCATGTTTCCTTGTTTGCTCTGTATGTTTCCTCTAGATTAACGCCAACAATCATGTAAACCAGGGATTTAAATGTGGTATTTTTCCTAAATTAGGTCATTAATTTTTAAATTCTATGCCATTTAGGAAGAAATTTTAAGAAGGAGTTCCAGATAAAGTTTAAGGCAATATTAATTACCAAAAACTATTTTCCTGCAGTTAAGGAAAGCAAATTACCTAGGGTAATTGAAAATAAATACCTACTGTTATTAGCATAAAACTTTGTTTTCCAAATTACCGTTAAAAATTGTCTGGCTTTTGGGACTTCCCTGGTTGTCCAGTGGGTAAGACTCCATGCTCCCAATGCAGGGGGCACGGGTTTGATCCCTGGTCGGGGGAACTAGATCCCACATGTATGCCTCAATAAAGTCAGCATGCCACAACTAAGACCCAACACAGCCAAAATAAATAAATAAATATTTTAAAAAATTGTCTGGCTTTTACCATTTTTCTCTATTTACTGGTTTCCAGGGTGCTCTTTTTCTTTGGAACTGAAAAAGTTTGAAATACTGATAATTAGCTTCCAAAGGATTCTGACATTTGAAACGTTTAAACAGTAGGAAAGATTTTTCTGTCGTCTATTATGCACTTTTCTCTTATGTGAGAAAATGTAATTACAGATAAAACATCAAGAAGATCATACGTCACAACTGTTACTCAAATCAAGACATTCATAAGTAATGCAGTGTAAATATTTAATAATTCATACCTAGAATAACTATGAAGGCACAAATTACTTAAATTTTAATTAGAATGTTAGTGCTTTTTACTGGGGACTAGAGTCCCCAAAGTCTCTCAATGTATATATTTACAATTACTTCTTTGTCAGAAGGAGATTTATGATTTTTTTACATTTAGTTGACTATAGTTTATTTTTCATAAAGTTTAAATTTAAAATTGAACACACAAATATAATCTTAGTTATAAAGGAAAACCTTCATGGGCCATTTTCTCCATTCCATTTGAACAGAGTCAAAGACTCACATGCTTAAAAAAACAATCACAGGAGAAGTCTTTTCATTAAATTCCTCCTCAGTTCTTCTGCTCACATTACAATAAATTAACCAGGGAAAAGTCTCTTTGTAAAATTCTCTTTTTACTGGAACATCCAGAGGTCCATTATCTATAATCATCTGTGAGTATTATACTATTGTTTTTTCAACTGTGGCAAGATTGTTTAAAATTATTATATGTAATGGACTAAAAGCTATGTTAATCTTGTTAGAAGAATTATTAATCTCTTCAATGATTTTAATGAATCAGATTAACAATGAAAATAATAATAATATCAACAATAACAATAATAATAGGAACTTTTACTGTGTGCCAAACCATTCCACTCTTCACAACAGGTTTGGTACCATTGTTTTCTCCATACTAGTCTACTGCAGAGTACAATGAATTTACCTGGGTAAACTGTTTTCTTAAAATTCTTTTCTTTGTAGAAACATCCTGAGGTCCAATATTCATAGTCATACCTTAATTTGAATGTTACTTTGGAACATGAAGATCTATTACATTTGTTTTGTCAATTATGGTGTTTGTTCAATTATGATTCAATTATGAAAATACTGTTTTACAATTATTCTATGAAGTGGATTCAAGAGATATTAATGACTCCTTCAAAGATTATTAACTTTTATAGGGATTTTAATGAATCTGCTTAGCAATTAAAATAATTAAAATAGCAGTAATAATAAAATAATGATAATAATAAACACATTTACTCAGTGCTAAACTAACGAGTTTACTATCATTATCAAACCATGTCTTTCTTCGTACTATTCTACTACACAGATATTCCCCTCCTCTATAAGACAGGGTGTTTCATGAAACCACAATTTTACTTCAACATGGTAAAATCTTTACTTGGTCTCTTCAGGCTCAGGTGTCTTTTTCTCCCTTTCCTTGCTATACAAAGAAAATTGGGCTCCATTGTGATTTTTATAGCATTTTTGTAAGAATGCTTATTTATTTCCTTGTATTTTAAATGTGCCCAGAGGCTCCATGCTCTATATATGTAAATTTAAATGTAGGTCTAGTTGTTTAGAAATAAATGAGAAAATAAATAAAATATGTAGGATGGATGCAAGCAGATATACAGCAGAGCACAACACATTTTGATTGTTGACTAGAAAACATGAGAAATTTTGTCATCTTCAATTTACCTTGCTTCATCCTGACCAAAACTTTCTTGACACAAACAATGTACAGAATGGAGATCTGGTTTGCGAAACAGTTGAGATTGTGTATGTGTGTGTATGTGTGTTTTTCCCTGAAGCAGGATATAAGCACAGATGCCATTCAGTTGGAGCACTGACTACAGGTTGAAACAAAAAAGGTCCTGGTCTAATTGAAACAGTTATTTATGGTGAGGCAACGTCTGCAAATAGCATCCATTAGGACTAAATGCCTAGTGCATGAGATGGAGAAAAGGCACCTTCACACAAAAATGTAATATCCAGATTAGGTGCCTGTTCCTGAAATTATTGAGTTTAGCAAAGAAAAGTTCCATTTGCTCTCAGCCCTGCGAACTGCAAAATGCATTCTCCTATCTCCAAAAATCAGCCCTGGGTAGAAGAGATACAATTTTAGAAGTAGAAAGAATGCTAATATTAAATGGATTTATTTCAAATTTTTCTTGAACGGACAGTTTTCCTCTCAAATCCTTTTATATTTTAAGGCATGTCTTGGCAGTACGTGTGTATTTGTACATGTGCAAATAATGCTGATATACAAATGTTAGAACTTGCCGAATTGAAAAATAGGTGGGGTAATTAATTTTACTAAATCTGCCAAAATGTTAATACAAATATCAAAGTTCAAGCTGAAGCATATATTCTTCTTACACAATGCCAACAGCTCTTAGAATGTGGTAGCGGCTTAAGCTTTAAGAAGGAGCTAAGCTGAGGAGGAGAGGGTATGAGGCTACCATGTTCCAGGAACAATTTGGAGGCATGTTACATGCAATTCCGATTAAATATTTTAATACATATGTGTTAAGAATTAAAACTGTATTTTGTTGACATGGAAGTTAAAGCTCATGTAAGTCAGATGTCATACTCAAAAGCATTTTACTCATGAAATTTGTATTTTGAAATTAGTTCTCTCTGAGGATGCAAATAAAGTTTTATGGATACATACATAGATGAGAAAAACATATAATTAAATTGATAGAATTTTATGGCATGACTATTCTGTCCAAGGCCTGGCACTAGGTGAGGTAGAAATTACAAATACATTTTTAAAATCAATAAACCCATTGAAGTATTAGGACTCAGACTGCTTATACCTTACTCAAATCAGAAAGATAATACATCCCCATTACTATGACAATCAGAGGAGGGGTATGCCTATGCTGACTTCATTCCTGGATTGTTCTCTTTTTCCTATCAACTTGTTTATTACAATCAACTTCTAACATGCAAAATAAATTCAGCCTTGTACATAACAATGAAAAATTATATCTCTTTCTTGGAGCACTGTAACAATATTCATCCCATCACACTATACTTACTTGTCTAATTACCCCAAACTCGATAAAGACAACAAGGGTAGAAACTTTAGAGATAGTATACACCACAGGATTCTTCTACAATGTGCAAGAGCAGGTGATCAGTAGATATTTGCTAAATTAATATATGGAGGTAATTGTATACACTATTCCTTACTATAACTGCTTCCTGTGTGCAGAGGCTAATTGATAAAATAAGTTTTTTTTTAATATTCTTGAAGAGAAAGACTCTGTCCTACATTTCTCTGTATCCCTTACTTGCTTGCACAGTGATTTTCACATAATCAGTTCTCAATAGATTTTTTTTTTCTTTATTTTTTTCTATTCAGGGAACTCTGCAGAATGAATTTAGGTAGATATCTTGCTAAATTAGAAAAATAATCAAATAAACAAAAAAGTACAAACATTTGCTTACATATGCCCACATTGTCAATTAGTAGTATTTCCTGTGGGATTTTAAATGGTATATCATCCATGCTAATATATTTTCAACATGATGAATTGACTGAGTTTCTGAAATTCAGTTGCAAATGTCGATAAGATAAAACTAATTTCTCTATCTATGTGTTTACTTTTAGTTTTTATCAATGACATAATTTTTTCTTATATAACTGTGTAAAGAGAGGTGCTTTAGATCCTGGAAAAAACGGAATGAATCTGTCCTTGCATTAATAGGCACAATATTTTGCTCTTGGTATCCAGTGTCTCAAAGCCTGATTCTCTATGCTTTTCTTCTTATCTTTTATACTGAAAACTGTTGGTTCTCTCACTTTTATGCATAACACATAGCTAGTGCTCTGAAATGGAGATCAAGACACTGGTTCAAGTCCCTTCATTTGGTGATCTATGTTACCTGGAGGAAGTTGTTATATTTCTTACATTTCTATGTATCCAGCTCAACAGTACATAAGAACGTCTTTTACAATGCCACAATTTTGTGAGGCACTAGCTTGCGTTTCTCCTAGTTTTTGTCTCTTACCTCTCGATAATTGAGAAAGAGGCACCAGCAAAGAGTGATATATAAATTTCCAAATGCAGAATAAAATTGATTGATGGAGTTATAAGTAATTGTTCATATACTATATAGCATGCAATCAATTATAACCTGCTGGAGGAGTATTAATAATTTGATGTTAGAATAGGGCTCCATCTTATTCATCAAACATAATGTCTAGGTTTATTAATATTATTATTATTTCTACTTTTATTCATTTCTGCTTTTCCCCACCCTCTTGATATGCTTCTTAAGAGTTTGAGTATTTTAAGATTCCTCATTTTGCTGTGGACAATTTCAGTTAATTTGCTCAGCACTTTAACAGCTTGTCTACTCTGACTTTTGATCAGAAAAATATCTTTAACTTTTGTGACACTTGTAATATACATATATCACATACTATTACCGACTTTGACTTAAATATGTAGTTTATATATACGCCAAGTGAAAGGCAATACCTGATAAAATAGTTTCCTTTCAGAAAAAAAAAAATATATTTTGAGAGGTTCAAGAGAAAGGAATCACTCAAATAAAAAAGTACATCGTGGTCCTGCTGGGAATAATAAACTTTCACCAGTAATAAAATCCAAGTTGTAAGAACCACCCAGCAACTCCCCATCACCGGTGTCTAGGCTAAAATCTGTAGCTGCCAGAAATAAACAGAGGGAACTCCTCTTCAGGACATTGACATTTAATTCTATTTGAGGCTTGTTAAAGGTCATTCAATTTCTTTGCTTGCATTTTGCTTTCATTATCTTGCAAGCTACTTTGGTGAGTTAATTCATTTAATACTGTGAAGATGAAAATTGATTTGTATCAGATCATCTCACTCTATAGATAAGTTGCTAATTTCAGAAACATTTCATTCCTATTTATAATGAGGAAGAGGGGGATGAAAAAGACTCATAAGAAAGAGAAGATCAAGGAAATTGGATATTATAACAAAGGTATCAATTTCCTGAGTTTCTTTTAAAAAGTGACCATATTTTAATTTTGTTATAATAGTAAATGGGAGAAGGAAATGATAGCTATAAAAAAAACTGTTATCAAAAACCAAGGGAAACAAATAAAAGTATAAACATTACTAGAAACATCATACTGAGACCCACATAAAAATATCAGGAGAGATCTAAAGCATGTGCTCAAGCTGAGAGTAGCTATAGCAAACATGGGCAAGGCAAAATTATCTCTACAAAACCTTATAGTTAAAACTGCAAACAAAAGAGGAGTGTAAAATTGATAAGAGAATAGAATGAGTGTGATTAGACCAATTCTATTAAAAGCCATGAAAGACAATAAATGATTCAATAGAAGTAATATGCGCCCAAGTTTGTTCAGTAATCCACTGGAGGTCTTTGTCAAAACCTTTTGACAAGCTAATTAAAAGCAGACAGTTATGCAGCATTTGGCGTTTACCTTTGTAAAATGAATCAACTCATCTTCAAGTTCGTATATTCATATTTTCTCTTCTGCCCCGTCATGGTGACCTTTATGGTACAATACCGTACTATGAATAAACTGCATATTCATCAAGACAGTCTCAGAGTCACAATGAAAATAAAATGTCCCCAGAAAAATATCTTTAACCAGGATTTAACTCAATGAAATAAATATTCACTGAACATTGAATATTTTCTGGACATCGCACAGAGTGAGAGAGGCACACACAAAAAAGTCAAACTCGCTGCCCTTGAGGAGGTCATGATATACTAAATGTTTAAAAAATACGTAGTCTGAAATTTTCATTATCTTTCTCTTTAAATCTTTTTTTCTGAGTTAATGGGATATATTTTCCTCAGGATAATTATGTTCCTTTTACAATACTGAATTCCTCATAGTAATATATATTCACAGGCAACAAATCCCAACGAGGTTACTAAAATAAGGAAAAGACAGGAAAAAGGTTGATCTTGTGTTGTGCTGATTTTCATACATATTTTGGAATGATTTTGCAGTGGTTCCACAGGATAAGCTGATGCCTTGAGGCTAATACAGTTTATATCTTCCCTAGTGTCTAACAAATAAGTAGAAACTGGAGTGAACTATTCTTTACACCAGCAACATCCTTCAGGGTCATTTTTTTTCTTGTGTTTTATTTAATGAATAAAATAAATAGATATACAGATTCGTATATATCCCCAAGAATTTCGACATCAATTTTCTGTGAAAAAAGTAATTTGTTTTAATGTAGGAACTTTCTTTTTTCTCTTCCTTCTTTCTTTCTTCCCCTCCTTCTTTCCTTCCTTCCCTTCTCTCTCTCTATTTCTCTCTTTCTTTCTGTATCGTTTTCTTTCTTTTGTAGCAAAACCTCTCGTTGAGTCAACCACTGATGATACAGCATCATTACAGGTGCTGACCTATTTCCTCCATGATAAACTTTTTGTTTCCTGATATGAAGAAAACACTTTGAATAAATCTCAGACTGTTAGTTTTGCACAACCTGACGCTCTAGAAAAAATTTTCTAAATTTCCCAATATTTATAAATCATACAAATGCTACATTGTAATATTTATTGATGAAATCTCTTGACTCATCAACCTAAATAAGGGAGCTGTTCTTTACTTTTTTACTCAAACCCTCTTCAGCATGATGAGACATGTTATTTATACAAATATTTATCATGCTGTTTGAGAGTAGAAACTTTTCATCTTGTCCTAGACTTTTGTGCTCGCTTCGGCAGCACATATACTAAAATTGTCCTAGAATTTTATTCACTATAATTTTTTTATACTTAATATTTGGTTTTATTTTTTTTAATTATTTTTTAACATCTTTATTGGAGTATAATTGCTTTACAATGGTGTGTTAGTTTCTGCTTTATAAGAAAGTGAATCAGCTATACATATACATATATCCCCATATCTCCTCCCTCTTGCGTCTCCCTCCCACCCTCCCTATTCCACCCCTCTAGGTGGTCACAAAGCTTTAACAAACTCCTTTTATCTAAAGATTCAAAGTAGGCCAACTTTTCTTCTGATAATCCATCTCAGACTCAGGCTCACAACTAGGCCAGGAAGCTTGGCCAGGCCAGGCCAGCTGTTTCTCCACACTTCTTGTTTTGAAAAATCATATTGCAGGGTTTTGAATGCTTTGAAAAAAATTCTTGAATGGACATATTTTGAATAAAACGGGCAATCAGAATCTGACTAATGTGCTCAGAAACATTTTTTTAAGCAGATATAGGAGCATCAAAAACAATTTATTTTTTTTAAATTTTTGAATATTTTAAAATCAATGCAAATGTTTAAGGTAAAGTGATGTTTCTATGTTCTTGGCATTGATTCTTCAGTATAGATTTTAAAATGAAGCCAAAGTAACATTCCTACAACATTTATATCTTTTTTGTTTTTATTATAATAGACTAGAAGATAGCACTTATTATGGGCCAGTCCCAATACTAAGCACTTCACTAATATTACCCCATTGGAGCCCCTTAACAGCCTTATGAGGCAGATACAGCTAGTATTTCCTTTTTGCAGACTAGGAAACCGAAGCATCAATAGGTGAAGCAACATTTTCAATATGACTTAATCACCAGTGGAGCAGAGATTCTAGAGCAGGCTACAGATTCTTAGCTTTTAAACGGACACATTGAAGCTTCTAAGTGTAAGTTTAAATACTGAGATAACTTTTGTTATATTTACTTTAATCAAAGTAATATATGTACACAGACCTACAAACATTAGCAATCACTAACAGCCTTTGGCACAGTACTCATCTGACTCCTAATGTCTCAAAGCAGTCACTTTTAATTTTCTTTTTTTGTAATTTATCTATATAATTCTAAAAATAAAACAAAGTATGTTCATACTGTTCTTTCTTGATTTTTAAGTGCATGATAATTTTTATCTGCTACAAAGAGATTACAGTCACCATAGGCACACAGGCATGCATCCACTCCTGCCTTCTTACCAATGGAATTTCATCTTTTTCTTAAATCAGTATTCAAAATGGCATCATACTGTCTAATCTTGGGCCTGACTAAGCAACCACAGAAGTTACATTTTCATTCCTGCACAACTTTTTCCTTGAAGTTGTTAATTGCCTCATTTCATTCACTTAGATTTCTGGGTACCTAACATTAATTCATTCCCAAATATCCTGACAAACTATAAAATTTTCTTGCAATACAGTAAAACACACAGTTAATCTGTCAAGTGATTTTATTTCCCATATCTGCTGACCACCCTTTCTTGGAGTCCTCTGACTCCCTGCACTGATCTGAACTGAATGGTCCCAGTCCCAGAAGTCCCAGGAAGTCCTTTCATATGATTCTGAGCAGTTGTCTCCTGTTTGTCTGGGTTTGATCATCATTCTTTATAAAGACTTTCAATGAATTCTTTATAAAGACTTTCAACTCCACCCTCAAAAGCAACCCACCTTCAAAAGCATCTGGTGTCACCAAATCCCCAGCCTTTCTAAAAATAATGTAAGTGAATGATGATAGCCTTTATCCTCTCTCTTCTCTCACATACACCTCCTCCCATTCTCATAAGCATAAGACTGCAGTTTTCTCTCTTCTGCTGCTAAATTTAAAATATATTTTTCTTCCTTCCCCCCTCCCTCCCTCCCTTCCTCCCTCCCTCGCTCTCTCGCTTCCTTTCTTCCTTCCTTCCTTCCTTCTTTTTTTCTTTCTTTCATGGAGGTTCAAACCAGGTGACCCTGGTAGACCTCTCATTTGAGGAGAGAGCTGAGAGTTTGAGATGAAAAAGATTAGATTTCACTGGGAAGAACAATGGAGAAAGCTATGCAGAAATGTGAGATTAATACAAAAATCAGTCATGTTTCAATATATTACTAACAATCAAACAAAAATGAAAATAAAACAATAATACATTTATAATAGTATCAAAAATATGAAATACTTAAGAGGTACATTTGACAAAAGACATAAAAACTATCAAATTAAAAAGACCTAAATAAATGGAGAGCTTTACATGAACAGAAGATGTGACGTTTCCCAAAATGATTTGTATGTTAAATATATAACCTAAATTAACACTTCATTAGGCTTTTTTGTTTTGTGTTTGTTGTGGTAGAAATTGACAAGCTGATTCTAAAATTCATACAGAAGAGCAAAGAGTCTAGGGTAGCCAAAACATAAAGATGTTTTATGACAAAGAACAGAGTTGAAAGGTTAACAATAACTGATTTCAAGTCTTATTATGAAGTTACAGGTAATAAAAATTTCATGGGACTGACAAAAGTATAGACATGTAAGTTGGTAGAACAGAAGAGAGAGTCTAGAAATAGACCCATGCACATATAAACAACTGAGTTTTGATACAATTGCAAGGATAATAAGTGGAGAGAGAAATTTTCAACATGATACTGAGAAATTTAAATGTATGTATGCAAAAAGATTAATTTTCATCCCTACCTTGCACCATAAAATTAGTTTATAATTCATTTACCTATTATACAGATAACAGATCTAAAAGTAAAATATAAAACTCCAAAACTTGTTAAGACTAAAATAAGAAGTTTAGGTTAAACAAAGAGTTCTTGGATAGGACACTAAAAAGAAAAAAAAATTGATGAAATGGACCATCAAAATTAAAACCTTCTGACATATATATACATACATATGTGTATATATATAAATAAAATCAGATAAAATGAAATATATATATTACATATATGTGTGTGTATATATATATATATAGGGAGAGAGAGAGAGAGAATCTTAAAACTCAATAATAACATAAGAAGCAATCCAATTAAAAAATTGGAAAAAGTTTTGAGCCAATACTTCACCAAGAAAGATACATGGAAGGCAAATAAACACATAAAATGATACTTGACATCATTAGTCACTAGGAAAATGCAAATTAAAATCACAATTAGATACCACTATATACCTATTAAAATGGGTAACATGTAAAAGTCTCATTGTACTTAGTGTTGTCAAGGATGGGAAACAACTTGAGCTCTTATACTACTGATAAGAATGCTTATGGTCCAACCACCTTAGAAAACAGTTTTGCATTTTCTTAAATTGTCATACTTTCATCCGCCAGACAAACCAGTCATTCTATTCCTAGGTAACTATTCAAGAAAAATGAAAGCACATGTCCATACCAAAACTCATGCATCCATGTTCATAGCTGCTTAATTTTGTAAAAGTCCAAATTTGAAAGCAACTGAAATATCCACCAAATAGTCTGTGGATAAATTGTGTTATATTTATGCATTGGAATAATACTTAGTGATTAAAAGATTTAGCTATTGATATAGCAACAACATGGGTGAATCTCTTATGCTGAGTTAAAAAAAAAAACAGGTGAAAAAACAATATAAGATTCAATTTATATAAATTTCTAGAAAATGCAAACTAATCTAGGGACAGAAATCAGATCAGTGGTTGCCTAAAGATGGGTGGGTGTTTTGGTGGCAGGGAGATAAGGAAGAGTGGTTTTACAAAGGCACACAAGGGACCTCTTGGGTGATGGATAAATTTACTATCTAGATTGTGGTGATGATTCTTAATTTTATACAGATGTCAAAAAATGCTTTAAATTTTGTATACAGTACTAAACAGGCCAATAAAAAGTAAGAAAAAGGTATCTGCTCTCTTGTTTACTTTGTCTTTATAGGATTATGCCTTTCAAAATTCCATTATTTAATGTTTTTCTTGGGGGAGTAGGAAAAGCTGAGTTGAGATAAACATGTATATTTAGTCATATTTAACCAAAGGCAATATTTATTTTCAGTTTCTAGTTTATTTCATCTTAAATTGAGACTCCATTAAATAACAACACCATATAAAATTGTATTCCAAACACAATTTTAAAATGACAAAATAGTTAATTTCCTCTATATCAGCAATGGCTGTCACACTATAGCCTGTCTCTTGGTGAGAAATTCTATACAGGACAATGAAAAAAAAGATGAAAAGTTGCTTGCTGATATCCTATAAATTACTTTCCCCCACACCTTCAAAACTTGTGGATGTGGTAGGAGATCGGATTATGAAAGACCATTGTAGATTGCAAAGCATTATACAAAAGCAAGGTGACCTTATTACTCAGCCAACTGAAGGAAGGATATGAATCAAAACCAGGTTGTTATGGTCAGATTCAGGGATAACATTCTACATAACCAATAGTAGAAGTATTCTTGGAAAAGAGGCTTGGATTTATAATTGTATCTCTAGAACATGTTTGACAGGAACAGAAAGGGGCCCTGGATGCCATTGGCCCTAACTCCTCAAGGTGTATAAGACAATGGTGAAATCCTGTGAGCAGAGGTCATGTGTCCATGGTACCCAGTCACAAAGAAATTATCAGGTTCCTGTCAGAAAGGCAATATCTATGACTCCTTGCTTAAATCTCATTCCAATACACCCAAGACCCCTGTTATCTAGGGAACAGAACATAATGGTTAAAAGTCCTAACTTTACAGCCAGACTGCCTGAGTTTGCAATTTGCTTCCACTACTTACTGGCTGTAACCTTTAGATATAAGGCTGTTCATAAAAGAGATTCACATCTCTTTTTTTTTTGGAGATATGGTAGGATTGGCATACGGTAGGATTGTACTTTCCTCTTTGAAAGTTGGTGAGATCCTGTGACATGCTTTAACTCTCCAAATGTGAAAAAAACAGCATGTATCACTTCTGGGAAAAGCTTCAGGATCAGTGCATGATTTGTCATGTCTATTTCCTCTTGTCAAAGTGGGAGGGAAAGCTGGTTCCAAATGAGGACTTAGTCAGCTTGGGTCCCTGAGCAACAATAGTGAGCTTGAACCCATGGAAACTTACTAACTTGTAGCTTTAGGAAGAAACTTTGTCAAGCCTCTAAAATTTGCTTTGTTTATTGCAGCATGACCTGGCTTATCTTGACCAGTATTGTGTGTGACCTTGGGCAAGATGCTTATCTCTTACTCTTCAGTTTCCTTGTCTGTTAAATTAGAGTCATAGTAGTATTTATTCTGAGAGTTGTTGTGTGAATTAAAGGAGAAAATGCATGTAAAGTTCTAAGAATATCCCAAGCACATAGTAATTTTTATTAGTAACAAATTGTTAGTAGCAGTATCTCTTTTGAAAGGTTGAAAAACTCAGTGATCCCCATGTATAATTAAGGTACTATTTAAAGAATACTAACTATAATCCTGATAATATAATAATCACTTTACATAAAATATACAAAATAATCATCAGAACAACACTGTAAAACTTTATGAGCATTAGAAGCATTATTCACATCTATAGTTTCCATAAATGAGTACTGAGAAATACTTGTATAGCTCAGTTTTTGGCAGCAAATGTCCTATGTTGATTTCGGCAAATGTTTTACTTTTCAAGTTTTCATTAGAAGGACTTAATTGAATCAAAATAAATGAAAGTATATCTCAGCACGATTAGAGTAGCTTTCTATCTTAGTTAGGTTTATTCTGACTGCTGTAACAAATTGACCCAAATCTGCATCATAGATTATTTTTTCCTTACGTGTCAATGATGCATCTCTCTCTCTCTCACTCATAGTTATTCATTGACCCATGGAGACAGAGACTTTGCCACTTTGAACAAAGTGTGCCCAGGGTCACCTTGCCAATTGTCTCCATTCCAGGATTTTTAAGTGAAAACAATAAAAAAAATAACGAGTCTACATGGGAGGTTTTTATGAGGCAAGTCTGGGAGTCAAATACATCTTTCTGCTCAAACTCTGCTGATTACAACTTAGTCGCTGGGTCACACATAAAGGAAGATCAAGAAAAGCATTCTAATAATGTACCCAGGGAAAGAGGAGAAAAGTAGATGTGTGTGACATAAGCAATCTCCACCTCAGTTTTTTACACTTTGAAATCTGTGATTAAAGGATCTATCCACTCAAGGTAGCTCCTCACAGAATAATTCTAACATATTTATTTCAATATTTTCAGCTTGTGAATGTCCTTTCACTTTCATTTATTTTCATTTTGCTCCTCACAATAACCCTCCAAGGAATAACACAGGTGTTATTTTTATTCTTCACTTAAAATGGAGAGAATTGGAATAAGGGTTAAGAGTCTCTGGGTCAAATGGAGCAGAACTACTTAATAGAGAAATTAAGTGGATGTGGTTAAAAGGGATAAAGTGAAGCTGTGCTCGATTCCCAAACCTCAAGAGAGGGCTCAGGCAAGAAGTAGTTTTAATAAGCCTTTACTCTTAGGGACATTTATGTATACCCTCACTTCAAGTTAAACTATTTAAAAAAATTTTTCCTTAAGAAAAATTGGTTGTATAAGATTGATGTGTTACAGACACAAAATCACTGTACTTCTTAAAATTTCATGAATATATGCACTATGACACAAAATCTTTTATTGCCTTGTCTTTTCCAAAGGTTGATTCATTCAAGGTGGGTGAAAATAGGAAAGGAATTATAATTTAATGAGCAGGCATGTATGTATGAAACATTCTACACATATTATCTCATTTAAAGAAAGCTTCAGGACAGCAATATCATCTAAATTTTATTCATGTGAACCTTGAAGCTAGAGAAATTAATGTTTCTTGGAAGTCAGGAATGAAATTCTGGAAGATTACACTGTTCCTGAAATAATGGTGATAGAAAGCAATGGGGATTGTTCTGGAGATTGTGAAGGCAATTTTCCATAATAATTATCACATAAATGGCAAGAGAATATTTACACAAATCTATACCAGGTACAGTTGTCAATGTTGACTTTAGCAAAACTAAATATTGATGGTTAAAACATTAAAGGAGTTCTGTTGTGTTGATAGCTTCAGAAATCAAATAACAAAATCTGATTTCAATATAATGCCATTGTTAAAAATAAGCTGTGAGAGAGTAAGTTAATTTTTGAATAACTTACATTCTTAAGCATGGTCATTCCTTTTAAGTCCAGCTGGGTAACTCTTGTGCCAATCAACTCATATATCCCAAGTACACAAGCTGAGACCCTGGCAGAGGGATGAGTAATTCAGAGAATAGGTGGACAGCTTGTGGATGCAGAATCCCAAAGAGCAGATCTACAGGTACTCTCCAATTGCTTGCCCTTTATCCACATATGTTTTGAAAAAAACATTACATTTGTAAGAAAAAACAACTAATCTGTCTTATTATCATTCCAGTCACCTGGTGATTCCAGATGAGAACCTATGGTTTACAGTTTTATTTTAATCTCTGTCATGTACTGGCTCTGCTGTGCTGCTCAAGCTACCCTCTTTGAGCTTCAGTTTCCTCATCTTGTCAAACTGAGAGAATAATACCTACTTTGCAAGTCACAAAGTTTAGAGGAATTATAAAAATAACAAAAACCATTTTTAGCACATAGTAAACCCTCACTAAATACTTATAGTTGTTATTGTTATCATCAGGATGATAAGGATAATGATGATGGCGGTGATAATGATAATTGGTCACTGAAGTCCAACTAATTTAACATATAGAATATCTTAACAGTGGTTCTTTGTGTTTTAGGCATAGTAAGTTTAACATTAACTGAATGTGCTAAAACCTATTTTTGGGAAAACATTTTCAAACATGTCACCTCATTTGATCCCTAAATATTAACTCCCATTTTAAGAATGAATGGAGTCTAATACTGATGTCTCATAGCCAACATTACGATTCTGTTACAATGTTATTTTCCTTCTAACTCAACATTTCTTTGAGAAACATTTTTTAGTACTTACCACAAATATGACATTGAGCATAAAACTGAACCACCAAACTTCATTATATAATTGTATTAAAAAATGTAAATCACTATTTTTTGTTTATCCAAAGCCAAGTACCACATACATGTGGCACAAGCAAATCACTATAAATGATTTCCCCAGAACAGATTCCAGGATGCTGAGGCTAATTTACTTTCACCTAGGATGGATTGAATCAACAGCCTGATGAGGCCTCTGGATCCTGGGGCCAAGAAGAAGTGGGGTCATTTTTGGATGATGTGATTGCCCTCAGAGAGCAAAAAGTATAATCCAAGAGAAAAACAAAAAAATGAACATTTAAAAATAGAACACAACAAATGTCTATTTAAAGCTTCTGCGCATTTTTTTGATTGAGTTGTGTTTTTGCTTTTGAGCTGTATGAGCTGTTTGTATTTTTTGGAGATTAATCCCTTGTTGGGCACATTGTTTGCAAATATTTTCTCCCATTCTGTGGGTTGTCCTTTTGTTTTGTTTATGGTTTCCTAAAGCACATGAAAAGATGCTCAGCATCACTAATTATTAGAAAAATGCAAGTCAAAACTACAATGAGGTATCACCTCACACCAGTAAGAATGGCCATCATCAAAAAGTCTATGAACAATAAGTGCTGGAGAGGGTGTGGAGAAAAGGGAACCCTCCTACACTGTTGGTGGGAATGCAAATTGGTACAACCACTATGGAGAACAGTATGAAGGTTCCTTAAAAACTAAAAACAGAGCTACCATATGATCCAACAATCCCACTCCTGGGCATATATCAGGAGAAAACCATAATTTGAAAAGATACTTGCACCCGAATGTTCATAGCAGCACTATTTACAATAGCCAAGACATGAAAGCAACCTAAATGTCCATCAACAGATGAATGGATAAAGAAGTTGTGGTACATATATACAATGGAATATTACTCAGCCATAAAGAAGAATGAAATAATGCGACTTGCAGCAACATGGATGGATCAAGAGATTATCATACTAAGTGACGTAAGTCAGACAAAGACAAATATCATATAATATCACTTATATGTGGAATCTAAAAAAATGATACAAATGAATTTATTTACAAAACAGAAACAGACTCACAGACATAGAAAACAAACTTATGGTTACCAAAGGGGAAAGGAGGGTAGGGATAAATTAGGAGATTGGGATTAACATATACACACTACTATATATAAAACAGATAATCAACAAGGACCTACTGTATAGCACAGGGAACTCTACTCAATAATCCGTAATAACCTATATGGGAAAATAATCTGAAAAAGAATAGATATAGGTATGTGTATAGCTAAACCACTTTGCTGTACACCTGAAATTAATACTACATTGTAAATCAAATATATTCCAATATAAAAAATCATATTAATAATAGAACACGATAAATGCTCTAATATAGGTTCAAAGCAGTGTTTAGAAGGCCACATGTCCATCATGCTGACATGGGTCAGTCAGTAGTAGGAACAGACTAACAAGATAGCAAACTTAAAATTGTTAATAATTAAACAAATTGGGAATAAAGAAAATTATTTATTGGGTTAGTTGGTCAATTGATTAAATATAAAAGATACAAAAAGTAGACAGCCTTTTCATGTTACCCATTCTGGAAATCATCAACATCCTTCAAACATAGAATAATGGATTCAGTTACATGAGGTTCTCCAATAGACACCATTGCTTGGGGCATCCTGGCCCCCAAACTTTAAAAACTGTGGAGTTATAGAACCAGAAAAAGGATCTGTTATAAAGGCAGCCCAGAGTCATCATGCCTTCCACCATCTGTGAGGTCTCTCCTGCGGGGGCACAAGCAGAGAGGCAGTGCCCTGGAGCATAAAACCCTAGATCTTCTCAAAACTTTGAAGTCAAGCGGGAGAAGCAGTGTTCATATTTGGAAGTTAACTGATAAGGACTAAGCTGGATATTATGGCCACAGTCAGTGATCTGAAGTTTGGGAAAGGATTCAGTCTAAGAGTGAGGTAGAAAGTACCATGGGGCAACAAGAATGCATTTTAATCTCAAGCTCCATTATTTGTGGAGTAGGCATGGAATCCAGAAACTGTTATTATGCTTTTGGAATTGAATGGAAAGAAGGGCAAACACTGAGTGCGACATTTTTCTGTGAATCCGATTGCTTGAAGTTGTGCAAGTCAACAAAACAGAGAATGGGAATACCACCAAAAAGGCAAAGAACATATTGGTTAGATAAGTAGCTAAGTGGATCTAGTTTAGGAAGAACTATAAGTTTTCCACATTAGCCTGAAGCCACACCTCTTTTTCCCACTAGAAATTGTGTTATATGGTTTCTTGAGCTTTAGTCCAAACAGAAGAGTCATTCCTAGAGTTTGAATTCGTTTTCATAACTACGTTTCACATAAACTACGTAATTTGCTTCAAACAGTAATCCTATGAGGTATTATCACTATAAACTTCTTGACAGATAAAGAATCTGAGGTTTAGATAGGTGAAGTGACAGCCAGTAAATGATGGCACCAGAAGTAGGTTTTACACCCAAGGTGCTTCCAACTCCACTTCCCTGTTTTTTCTCTTTCACTTTCTTTTTCTTCTTTAAGGTTATTATTATTTTTTTGGCTTTTATTTCTATTACAAAATAACATATGTTAATGTATAGTAAAATGATAAAGTTCATTTTAGCCAAAAAGAAGAAAATTGAAACAATGCATAATTTCATCACCTGTAGATAATTATAACTAAGATTTTGATGTACTTCCACCATTTTACCTGTAAGTGTGGGTATGTGTGTGGGTGTATGTGTAGGCTCAAGAGTACCACATTGTCATCATAAATGCATACGAATTTGGAAACCTACTTTTTTTAACAATGTATTTCAAACATTTTCCGTATAGCCATATATTTTAGTTTTCAAATATTTTTATTAAAAATGATATCTTCTCGATAAAATTTCAAATAATGCAGAAAGGTGTGCACAATGAAGATCAAAAATCCCTTGAATCTTCCATCAGAAATAAACAGTTAACATTTAAATAGATATCTACTGATTTCCAATCTGTATGTGTATATATAATGAATGA
Source organism: Balaenoptera physalus (assembly GCF_965194825.1). NCBI lineage: Eukaryota > Metazoa > Chordata > Mammalia > Artiodactyla > Balaenopteridae > Balaenoptera > Balaenoptera physalus. Next base: position 63,898,799 of record NC_138888.1, read on the forward strand.
AAGGATGAAAGGAAGGGAAAATACACACACACATGCACGTGCACACACACACACACACACACACACACACACACACGAACTTCTTTAGTAATGAATGGAGTTAAATGAAGTACAGTCCTGGTTTTAAAGTCAGGTTCCATGGAATCAAGCACTGTAAAATAGGGACAATTACAGAACTAGGCTCACGGATTTTGTCATAAGAATTCAATATGTTTGTATGTAAAACCCTTAAAAGAGTACCTTTGCTTGATCATAAAGTAAGTGTTCAATCAATATTAACTGCTATTATTATCGTCATCATTGTTGTTTTAATATCTATCATGACTATAATTATAATTTTTTAAACAATGCTAATTGCTGTTATTTAAGTGTTTACTTTTTTGTCTTTAACATTTCCATGTATATACCTCATACAGTTCCACAGAGGACTGTTTTTAAGTCCCCTGGGAAAAATACACTGACAAGTCTTTTATAAGTAACAGTTATCTGAAAGAGCTAGAAAGATATACCATAATAAAAAACAAAACAAAAAGCAAAACAGGCTGCGGTAATCAATCAGGACTCCTCCTGCTGTTCAAGATCCACGTGAGAGAAGTTCAGGTCAGTGGTGATTAGTTTCAAGTTGTCTAGATTGAATTTCTGCAAGGTTGTGGAAAACCCTCAGTGTGGCTTTCCAACATCTCAATCTCCAACCAGGAAATGTTGAAACTCTGTGATAAATACCTTTTATAATAAGCCTTTATAATGCCTTTAGCAACCTATGTCACCTGGCTCTAACATTTGTGTTGTGAATATAATTTTTTACTATGTCACTGGAAAGCTTACTTACTTTTCCACAATGTATAAAAAGAAATAACCAGGCATCACACATGCACAGTTACATAACAGTAATGAAATGATGATCCTGCTGCAGATAAGAGCTATCTCTATTCTACAAGATGGAAGAGGAAGTAACTAGTCTTGGGTTGGAGCTATCACAGCCCTATTTTGTATCCTCTTTACTTTTTTTTTTTTTTTAACATCTTAATTGGAGTATAATTGCTTTAAAACTGTGTGTCCTCTTTACTTTTTATACTTCCTTAATTTATTTATTTGAATAAATTCTGAAAGGGGGATTGCTGGGTGAAAGACTATATATAGTTTATGTGTTGAGATAAGTGCTAAACTATGGTAGAGAAAAATTAAACAAATTTGCATTCCTATGAAAAGCTCATAGGGCAAAAAGCCACTGCATTTGTGCTAGGATGGAACTCTGTGCTAGGCTCACATTCCTGTGGCACACAGTCCTACCTCAGGGAGGTTTCTCTAATCCAAAACCATCCCACATGACACTCGCCGTCAACGTCTTAGTCCAGGCTTTGTCCACTCTTTCCCAAAACCTCAGAAGTCTCCAGACAGGCCTCCCCAGCACCACTCTCAACTCTAATCCACCTTTTCTCATTCCTGCCAGAATGATCTAACAAAAAACACATGACAGTTACAATTTTACAGCAAGAAAATAATCTTCTTAAATCCCTTCTGAAATGTTGTCCTGTTTTAATGTCTCTAAAAAAACCTTAAAGAAATCTACCCTGCAGTAACTGACATTTCTCCTCCCTAGAAGACAACCGAAGGGCATGCATTTATTGTAATGGAACAATCAAGACTGTACCTTAAGTCTTGCTATACTGCTTAGTTCAGCTTGTAATTATGAAAATTGCACTCTGTTGTGTTTTATTGATTAGTATTTTTGGCTTAGATCCATATATTCATGCATTTTAAAATTTGCATACCAAAGCAAATTCTTCTGTGATAAGAAATGTAATAAAATGTCCTAAATTTGTCAGTTCAAGTATGTGTTTAGTCATTTGGGGTAATACTGTTAGTTTATATTTCACAAGATTTAGTGAGAACTATGTTTTCAGTGCAAAATTATGATACAGGCGATATTTTTTATTCTGTTGCTGAGGAGAATTGACCTCTTAAATTTTTCTCTAGGGCCTGGTTGTTGCAATAAGAGGCCAGAGGCTCCCCACTTGGAAAAAAGCACCCTCTCTTTTATCCCCTTTGCTTTACACTTTTAGAGACACAAAAGGAACCACAGGAAGGTTCAGAAAAACTGCTAGTTTTTCTTGGTGAATTAAGCCAGCTGTAGTAAACCTTATTTCTGAGAGTTCAAAGGAGTTTGTAGCTTCCTCAAATTATTGCCCTTCTCACCAGAAGCTTAATTTATACTCTGGACTCAAATAAATAGCTTTTGTGCCAATTATTCAAGTTATTTTTTAGCTACATGGTCTTCATCTCTCCCTCAAAAAATGTGTGGCATCTGTAGGCAGCTGGATTAATGAAAATTAGACTTCGGTGTTGTTTTAATCTTTTTTCCAAATATCAAAACTTTCATATGATTTTTAAAAAAATAGAGTATAATTTAGAATCATATACTACTAGAGGTCCCTATGGATAATTTCCATTTTACACACATGCCTACAGGCGCAGGGTCCCAAACTCTATCTGGCGTCTGAATTCAGCCCTGCTGCAGCCTCAGCCAACCTGGCCCTAAACAGGGTAGGTAAAGGAAACCGTTTGATTGGGCCCACAGCTCAGGACGGATTCAATACCAGCACTGCACCTGCTCTGTCAGCTTTTGTGTAGTGATTTCACCAACCATTTTGCCTGTGTTAACAGAACTGTTTTGTATTGCTCTTTAACCACAATTTAACTAACTCCTTTATGATGAGATAATCATATTTCTGCACTTCTTTGACTTTCAATTCCTTAATAAAATTCCCTTGAGGGCTTTTGTCTTCCAAACCAAATAATTATACAGCCATTTCTGTTTCTCCAAGTAATGCCAGAAGCTATGTAGTTAAGGTAGATACAACCCCATGATATAATCACAACATCAGAATTGAGACAGGGTGGTTTAAGAGATAAATAGAGAGCTGTAACCTGAAACGTGCTATTATTTCCCTTAGGTGGGAGGTGCTAGAAAGACACGAACAAGGTATATGTGCTCACTATTAACTCCAGGCTGTACCAAGAGCTGGTAATACAGCATCACCTATTACTTTTTAGTTTATTCCTCAGATGTTTTCAATCACTAATATATATATTTCTTGTAGTGATACAGCCAATATTGTGTACAGATGAGAGGATAGCACTGCTTTATACAGTCATAAATTCACACCAATGATAAACATAGACTGTCAGAATTTTCCTATCACTCAGTGATTCCATTTTTTTTGTTTCTAAGGTGCCATTCTTTTGACAGACACGAACATGTTAGTTTGTTTCCTATGAGGATTTTCAGTGTTACTCTAGTGATAGAAATAGCCAGATGGTGAAGAGTTCCTATTAAGCCCACTCTGTGAGTCTCATGTTCATCCTTGTACTTATTTTTGTATTAAAAGGACTTACCTGCAAAATACCTCCTAGTGCATCAAAGTTCAAGCTCAAATCTGGCAAATTGTAAGTTTTTCTTTAACATGAAAACCTGTGTTCCATCCCTTATAAATGCATCTCCCATGAAAATTATGTATAACATATAGCAAACTAAATTCAATGACAACTGATTACAAACAATGATAAAATACTCTCAAGCTAGGTTATGAAATTAGAAGAAGCAGAATGAACCACAATGGATAACAAATAATACATGGAATAGTTGAAGCAGGGATTTGGGGCATGAATCCTGCAGGACCTTGGCTGAGTTGCTCTTTGTGTCGTAGTGGCCTGATGATAGCAAACATGCCTAATTCCCCGGGCTGTGTTAAGCATTAAATCAGTTACTATGTGTTTAGAGGAACAATAGCTGCCATTTGGAAACATACTATTAAAATTAACTACCATTACTTGATAGCTCTCAGGCTTTAAGTTTACAATTTGACCTTGCCTTTCTTAAAGGTAATGCAGTAACCCATCCTGGACTACTTCTCCCCTACCGCACCCCCCAAAACAAAAACCAAAAACCTTTAGTTTTGTCAAATGCTTTTTCTTCATCTATTGAGATGATCATATGACTTTTGTTTTTCATTCTATTAGTGTCTTGTTTCACATTTATTGATTTGAATCATTCTTGAATCCCAGGGATAAATCCTACTTGATGATGGTTTATGATCCTTTTAATGTGCTGTATATTTGGGTTCTCCTGTAGCTCTCTGAGCATCTTCAGAACAATTATTTCAAATTCTTTGCCAGGTAATTCATGTATCTCTATTTCTTTGAGGTCAGTTCCTTCAGTGGTGCCCCGTTTCCCTGATTCTTTGTGATCCCTGCAGTCTTGCGAAGGTGTCTGCACATTTGAAGAAGCAGGCACCTCTTCCAGATTTGACGGACGGACTTCGGGCAAGGAAAGAACTTCACCTTCAGGTGGCGGCACTGGAGCACACTGTGACCGCGAGCCTAGTCGCATAGGGAGTTGGTGTAGGGCACACAGTAGCTCTGGGATGGTGGGGCTGTATCTCTTTGGCTCAGATCACTGGACTCTGCAGCATCAAAACCTGTGTAATCTTTGGTGAGGGCTGTGCGCGTTCAGCAGTAGCTACAAGTGATGTTGGGGTTCTCAGCAGTGCCTCCAGGTCCAGTGGCAGGTAGTGGTGGTAGCTGGAGTGATGCGCACACACTGGCCTGGGGCAGGTTGCAAATACACACGTTCTGGCGGGGGGCCAGGGCCAGCAGCAAAACCAGGGCCAACTGCAGCCACTCTGGCAACTGCAGGGGTTCTGGGGTCAGCATGCACTCCTGTGGCTGCAGGGTCTTGCCACGGATGTGAGCATGGCAGTGAAGGCTGCTGAGGGAAGTTGGGCCAGCGGGACACAGGTACACAGTCAGAGGGTCTGGTTGCAAGCAAGGCCAGCAGAACAGGCCAGCTACAGGAGACAGGTCTAGAGCTGGGTTCACAAGCAGCTGTGGGGACCTTAGCTTTCAGCACTCAGCTGTACTCTTGCCACTGCAGGGTCTTCCTATGGGTGAGTTCATGGGAGTGGAGGCTAGTGAGTGACTTGGGCCAGAGGTGTACAGGTGCAGAGCTGGTGGACATAGCTGTAGGTGAGCCTGATGGTGCAGGCCAATGGGAGGATATAGGGCCTGATCTGAGTGTGCATTTCATGGTCACCGGATCTCACCACAGGCATGCACGTAGGGACCCAGTCACGGGCATCAGAACTGCCGTGTGAAGGTGCACAGGGTCTAGCCCCCAAGGCTCACACAGCAGTAAGGGTCAGCCACCCAGGTCTAGGCTGTCTTGCACTCATGCAGCCGCAAAGGCAGGGGCTGGAGGCCTGTGCAAATCCTGGCTCTGGCAGGGCAGGAAGGAGAAAGAGCAGGGAGGGACTCAGGTGGCTGGCGCCTGCAAACTGAGTATCTGTGAGGCAAAAAATGGTCAGCTCTGTAGGGGGTCTATGGTAGCTGTGCTGGCCATTGGTTTCTTCAGTAGTGAAAGCTTCTGGGGCCCTCTGCGGAGCAGGTCGCTGGGAACCATGGTCATTCCCACCGTGTGGTTAATACCCGTAGCCCCTGTTCTTCTTCCTTGTTCCTGGCCATCTAGATACTCTCAGCTTTGCCAGTCTCTGGATGGGGTGAAACCAAAGCAAGGTCCTTCATGTTGTGCCCCAAATGGCTGAGGAAGCTGGTCACTCACTCCCTTCTCCCTTTCCCAGAGAGGGAAGTCTTTCTAGGTGAGGTTTTCCCTCTTAGTGCTGAGCAGTGCCTGCCTCTGTGGTGGGATGATGCAGGCAGAAGAAAACCATTCTTTCTTCCCTTTTTGTGTGGTTCTTCGCAGGTTTTTTTGTTCTACTGTGTTTCCTGAAGTTTCATACATGGGCTCCTGAGCAATCTAAGAGCTGCTTTTTTTTTGTGGATAGCTATCTAGTTGTTGATCTTCAGGGGGCATGGAGACTGAGGTCTCCTACTCTGCTGGTTTGGTAATGTCGCTCCTCCAGATTTTATTTTTAAATACTAGTATTATTGGAAAAAGCATATCTATGATTACCAAATGTTATTATCACTCAGTATGGTATGCTCTCATACCATTCTGGAGCAGAGATATATTTTCTACGTACAAAAAGAAATGCTGAATGCATTATGACATTCTTATGGAATTTATAAAAAATTGAAAGGTAATCTAAAAACACTAAATTTTCGGAAAATTGGAAAGCAAGTAGGTCAAAGTTTTTAAATGCTAAAAACAATAATTACGTGAAAAAATCGATGAAAATACCTTTTAACGATTAGGAAAATATTACAGGGAGAAGTCTAGTTTTATCTTAAAGAATGGAAAGAGTACATTTTTGCTGTAAGTAACTGAAAATCCAACTCAAATCCACAAACAATATAAGAAATAAAATGTTTAAAGATTGCTGTGGGCACAGGTGAGCATTGAAAGAGTTTTTGAACACTGTCATTAAAGTCCAGTTACTTTGCATTTCTCTGTCCTGTCTTCATCAGAACTGGCTTAATCCTAAGGCTGGTTTCACTCAAGGTCCCAATATGTGTGCAAGGATTTTTCATGGTCAGCTACAGCAGGAAGAAGGCATATCTTTGTTGCAATACTCCCAGCAAAATGAAGGGCTTAGAAATGACTGTTAAGTTTCTGACTTAGGCAACGTGTACGGCAAAGTGTACGGCAGCACTGTTTTGCCAAACAAAGGAACTTGCGTGATGGAAAAATTGGTCAATGGCAGGCAATTCTCCATGGGTCTCACATTTTTGCACATCTTGAGAGCAAGGCCCTGCCTGCCTTTTCTTCCAAACTATCTTGTCAAAAATGTTTATGTAGTGAACAGCCTTGAAAAACAAAATGAATGTCTCTCTCCAGAGCAAAGAGGAGGTTATCCTCAACACTTCTCTCTCTCACACCCCAGTTCCAATCCACCAGAAAATGTTAGCTCTGCCTTAAAAACATATCCAGAATCTAATGCCTTCTCCATATTTCTATGGTTGATACCAGGCTCCAGTGGAGTCCTTAAAGGGGCTATCTAACCCAGCAAGAGCCAAACCCTCCCATCCTCATTACTTCTCTGACCTGACTCCTTACTACCCTCCTCTCCATTCATTCTGCTCCAGCCACACTGCATCCCATGCTGATCCTAAAGCGGATCTGCATGCCTGGCATACTTCATCCTTTCAGCCAATGCACTGACTGTTTTTTCTTCCTGTAAGTGTTCTTCCTCCTGTTATCCCATGGCTGACTTCTTCACCTTTTTAAAGTATTTGTTCATATATTACTTTTTCAACTCCTGACTATCTTATTTACATTTAAAACCTCTCTTCACTCCCATCCCAGCCCTTATCTTTTCAACCCTTTTTTTTCTTATTTCTACATTACTCATCACCTTCTAATATGCTATATAATGTGCTATATAGAGTCTTTATTCCTTTGCTGTAATTTGAAGTCAACACGACATATTTTTATCTATGTTTTCAGTGATGTTTCCAAGCACCCAGAACAGTGCTACACACATAATCCCTGCTCAACAAAGAATAGTTTAATAATGATAAATGTCTCTCCTCAAAGTTTCTGTGGAAGAAGACAAAACATATACTTGTGTGCATACATAATTCATAGTCATAATTGTGTTGTTCCTATGCTTTTCTTAATAGAAGCAATTTTAACAATGTTCCAAAGTGTTCCAACCAGGATAAAACCCTTCCTGGTATGATGTAAGTTTTGAATATACTGTTGGTCATGACTTAGGCATATTTAGGTTCTCAGATAGAAATTAACCTTTGTACTAAAAACTGTGTTGGGACTGATTAGCAATGCTTTCTTACTGAAAACAGAAAATATGGGCCCCCACTGGAATTTACAGTAAATGTGTCTTCACTGTTTGCTGTACATTTTCTTGTTTCTTTTAGAGAAATATTTTGCAAGTTTCAGGTTACAGCTTTCTATTTTTCTCTTAAACAACTTTGTCTCAATTTTGATGATGTGATTACATCATAATGCTCTATCTGCTTTAACTACAAAACTTTTGGCACAAGTTTGGGCAATTGCAAAAAGTGTAATTATTTACATTGGAAGAAAGCACAAAAGTGACTTAACTAAGGCAGTAAACATTAGGGAAAATATAGAAACCTGATGAGTTCTTCATTGTCCTATTCTGTTCTGCTAACAGATGAACCAAACAAATAGCAGTGTAGATATAAAATTTAAAGTTATTATCTTACAAAGTAAAAGTTAAATTAATGAACTTTAGGACAAATGTATGATATACCATACATACTGTTCATGCCTTAATCAAAAAACCTTAGATTTAGAAGTCAAAAAAATGTAAGCACATTCTTAAAAAAAAAAAAAAAAGAACAACTGTTAACTTTATAAAACAATATAAGGTGATAAAATAATTATAAAGTATAGTTTTTTGTTTGTTTGTTTTTGTTTTTTGTTTGGTAACAATGTGCAATCCTACCAGACATATGTGAGATTTCCTGGCTCAAAGTTAATCCTCAATGAATATCAGCTCCTTTCATTAACTTGCTTCTATGCAATCTTGCCAACACTTGGTATTAAAATAAAAAAATTCCAATGTGAAAAGGAAAATGAGGTACTTTATTATTGTTTTAATATGCATTTTTTTGTGATTAAACCCTTTTTCCATAGGTTTATTGGCCATTAGAACGTCTTATGTTCCTTGCATGGGTCTCCCTTTTACTTTTCTAATAGAGTATTTATCTTTCGCTTATTGATTCTTAAAACTTTTATAGGATAAGAATATAAAGCCTTTGATTTACATATATGGCAAACATTTGAAATTTGTTTATGGTATCTTTTTTTTTCACTTCAGGTTAATTAAATTTTTATATAGCCAAATCCATCAACCTTTCCTTTGCTGGAATACTTAGTAAGATCTTCCCCAGCTTGAGACCAGACATATATTTTCCTATACTTTTTAAAAGCTATTTTCTGGCTTCATTTGTTATATTTACTCTATCTGAAATTTATTTTATAATAAGGTACAAGGCAAAAATAACTTGTTTTTTTCTAAATAGATAACCAATCTGCATCAGTTTAATGACATAATTTTTATCTTGTAGAGCTAAAGCTAAGCTACAATTGTCATCATTTGGACTTCTTATTGCAAAAAACACAATTCTTAATTCTTAAATGTCTAAAATAAAGATGTGTGCAATAAAAATTTATTTTAGTGCTTAATTATTCAATGCCTTTATTTAAGTTCTGGGTGAAGAAATCCAAAGTGAAAATGTGTACATTAAATGCATTCCATGAATGTATTAATGTTAGAATATTACTATTCTAGAAATTGATAATATAAATGATACTTTATAAAAATAATCTTCTAGAAAACAAAATAAAATTAAATGGGGGAAATAATAGATAGATCAACGGAACATAACACAGAGCCCAAAAATAGACCCACACAATATATAGTCAGCTGATCTTTGACAAAGGGGCAAAGACTATTCAATGGAGAAAGGATAGTTTTTTAAACAAATGGCGCTGGAACAACTGAACATCCTTTTGTAAAAAAAAAGAATTTATAAATAAATATTACTAAGTTAAAAAAGCCAATTTGAAAAGGCTACATACTGTATGATTCTAATTATATGACATTCTGGAAAAGGCAAAACTACAAAAATAGTAAAAGTGTCAGTAGTTGCCAGGAGTTGGTTGGGGTGAAGGTGGGGGATGAATAGGCAGAGTACAGGGCTGTGAAATTACTCTGTATGATACCATAATGATGGATACCTGTCTTTATAGATTTGTTCAAACCTACAGAAAGTGCAATACCAAGAGTGAACCCTAATGTAAACTGTGGTCTTGGGTGATTATGATTTTGTCAATACAGATTCATCAATTGCAACAAATATACCACTCTGGTGGGGGATGTTGATAATGGGAGAAGCTACACATGTGTAGGGGCAGTGGGTAAATGGGAGCTCTCTGTCCCTTCCTCTCAATTTTGATGTGAACCAAAAACTGCTCTAAAAAATAAGTCTTTATATATAAGGGGAAAAAATAATTCTAGACATAGACGTCACACTTTTCACAAAAATTAACTCAAAATGGATCATAGACCAAAATATAAAAGGCAGAACTATAAAACTCTTAGAAAATAACATCAGAGAAAACCAGATGACCTTGGCTTTGGCAATTAATTTTTAGAGACAACACCAAAGAGACAATCCTTGAAAGAAACAAATGATAATTTGGACTTCATTAAAATCAAAAACTTCTGCTCTGCAAGGATACTGTCAAGAAAATGAGAAGACAAGCCAAAGACTGGGGAAAAAAAATGGTTTCAAAAGACATATCTAATAAAGGACTGTTATCCAAAATATACAAAGTACTCTTAAAACTCAATAAAGTGAAAAACGCAATTAAAAAATGGGAAAAAAATCTGAACAGATACCTCATCAAAGGCAAATAAGCATATGAAAACATGTTCAGCATCATATGGCATTCAGGAATTAAAAATCAAAATAACAATGAGATACCACTACACACTTTTTAGAATAACCACAATCTAAAACACCGACAACACCAAATGCTAATGAGGATCTGGGCAACAGGAACTCTCATTCATTGTTGGGAGTACAAAATGTCACAACCAGTTTCAAAGATAGTTTTTTACAAAACTAAAAATATTCTTACTATACTGTGCAGCAGTTGTGCTCCTTGGTATTTACCCAAATAAGCTGAAAACGTACGTCCATACAAAAACCTGTGCATGAATGTTTATAACAGCTTTATTTATAATTGCCAAAACTTGGAAGCAACCAAGATGTCCTTCAGTAGTGAATGAATGAATAAACTGTGGTATATCCAGACAATGGAATGCTATTCAGCTCTAAAAAGAAAGCTTAACATTTGTACTCAATCAGTATATAAATGTGTTGAATTGAGTGTTACTTGTAAGTGCTAACAGAAATTTAACCTCTCTGTGAAATGTATACTCATTTGTATGTATATTATACCTTGTTTTGATCAAAATGTGATTCTCATAAAGGAAAAAAGGAATATTAGATGATATCTAGAGAAAATAGAAAATAGTAAAGACAATTTGACGGAGCTTCATAAAGATAACCGGAGAAATAAGGTTATTTCCATACACTCCTTACCTCTACTTTGACCACTTTGTTTATTTGGGGGCTCAATTAGATGAAAACACCTTCAACATCTTTATATTTTCTATTAAGAAAATTATAATAAAGGAAAATCCTGAATAGTTTCAGATGTTAAATCAGCAGAATAAGAAGGAGAGGGAAATCTATTTTATCAAGGCTTAATAGTGTGATAAAATCATTATTACATTTAGTAGGATGGAGAAAGAGAGGTCACAAGGGAAACAGATAGGTAAATCCAGTTAGTCTCATAGAAATAGGGTGGATCTTAAAGTAAGCTGAACCTGCTCAACTGAGGGAAGTTCACTTTTATCAGTACCAGTCTGGTACAAGAAAAATTGGCTTAATAGAAAGGTAACAACAACAAAAAGAGCTTAATGCTGTCTGACGGCAATACAGCGAAAAATCCTCCACATGGCTAAATATTAGCATGAAGAAAAATGAAAAGTAAAGTTATTACCAACAGCAGTTTAGAATAAGCCATTATTTATGTAAATTTTATAACTAAGTGAAAGAATGCCATGGAATTCTCCTTTTGAAAAAGTTGAAAAGTACAACTTACATCAAAATGTCCTTAATATGTTTACTTTTTCTTTGAAACTAAACCCTACTCATAGTCATATTCAGAGGCTATTGGCAGGTCTGGAATGAAGCATTTTTAGAAAGTTTAGGAAATTAAGAATTAACCTCATGATTCCCATTATATACCGATTACATCTTCATGAACATTGAGGTTTCTTAAATTTTGTATGTTCATGAATATATTAAATCTGCATTTATACACTTTTTTAAAATGTTTAATACACACATACACATTTTGCTAAAGTCCAATTAAAGCTGTAAAGTAGAATTTTATCTCTGAAGGGCAGTCACTCTGCCTGAAGCCCAACAGCACCCAACCCATTACTTATCACAGCATAAATACTTGTTAATGATCACAATTATAAAGATACAAAGAGACTGTGATCACAATTATAAAGATACAAAGAGACTGCACTCTAAAACAGGGTTAAAACTCTTTTTGGTGAGAGTGACCCAAACTATAGGAATGATATCAGGGAATAAATCATATTAAATAGATGGACACAAATAATTCAACTGTGCTCAGTTTCTGGAGAGGTTTATTGGTACCTGTGGAATATATAGGCATAGTTGTTTTTTTTCCAAATGAGTAACTAATGAAGTTGATTTATATAACGTGTTTAGAACACATAGAAGTGAAATGATTGATAATTTGGTTTTATTAACATCCATCTAGGGATCAAAAATGAAATGAAATACTCCAAAACCAAGTTTAACATTTTAGTTGTAACTAGTATATTGATGTAACTAGAACACTGAAGAAAATTGGAGTGAAAATGCATAATATCTACAATCAAAGAGAATAATCTTAAAATATACCAAAGGGAGACAAAGCAGCTTACTTATAAATTAGGAACATTAAAATCTCAGATTTCTTTTTCTTGTAAAAATCAATGGCAAAAATCAATGGCAGAAGAGACTAGAATAAATTCGAAGTGATCAGGAAAACAATTTTGAGCCTAAATTTTTTAAAGGGAGAAGTAATTATGTGAGAAAACATGCAAGATAGACTATTCTCTCCCTATTTCAAATATGTTGACATACTGGTTATAATTTAACTGCAAAATGATAGAATACTTAGAACGCCCCCCAAAAAAATTAAGGGTAAATTTCTAGGGTCTAGAAACAAAGTATTGGAAGACATTCCCTATGGGTTTCTCACATTAGGGCAGGTCTTGTGAGAGAGACACTGTCATTTTGTTCCTATCTTTTGAAGGAATCTATGTGGCAAACAGACTTGGAATTTAGAGATGATGTTTCTCTCTGCAGCAAAATGCAGATTTGGTTACAGATTGGAAAATAAAGATAGTGCCTTTTGAGAAAAAGTCAGACATAAAAGATCCAGGATCCTTAAACTCATGGTCCCTCTCCTAAATATATCCACTGAGTGTTCAAGTTTCACCTGGCCCTCTGCATTTTCCTGTTGGATTTGAAGCTTGGTAAACCAGCACAAGAAAATACTAATACTCTGTTTACTGCTATTGTTGTGAACAATAAACTATCCTTCACCTCTCATCTAGGAGTCTCATGTCTTCTGCTAGCATCTGCGAAACTGTGGCAGGCTGACTTGATAGCCTGAAAGTAGGATAAAATCTCTAATCTTTCACAGTTATTGACAGAAGGAAGTAATGATCTAAGCAATCATTGTGTGAATTAGTGCTCTAGATGCCCAGAGAAATACTGTATTCAGATAAAGGTTTTAGAAGCTAGAGATTGGAGTTACAACTTCTTCAAAAAGTCTAGAGATCAACTGAATTCACACAGCTACATAAACAAAGAAAAACTGTAATCTGTATTCTTACTTAGGAAAGCTTGGCTCTGTATGGAGCTGTGAATAGGAAAAACGCCTCCACTAAATAATAGAAACACCATGTCTACATCATGCATGGATATATGGACAGATTTTCCATAGCTCATGTGGTGCTGGAATCTAGGAGGTGAGATAATATAACAAAAATAAGTAAAATCCCTTGGGCAGAAACAAGGGCAAAATCACAGTCTAAAGATACTTCCTCATTTTAGGAATATGTTGGAATCCCATAAAATATAGTCTCCCACTGAGTATGAGTTCAACAACAAAGATGTAAAACTATATAAAGAAGCAATTCATCAAAAGATAGAGATAGTAGATTAACCAAATAAGAGTATCACAACCCCAAGTCTAAGAGATAATACAGTAATCTGAAAGATAATACATAATGAATATGTTTAAAGGATTACAAATATAAAAGAAAAAAAACAAAAAACAAAGTGAAAGAATAGGAACCCAAACCCAAAATCATACACACACATGCTGAATTAAAAAGGAGTTATATAAAAATATATATATATATAATAAAATATAAAAGGAAATTCCAGGGCTTCCTTGGTGGCGCAGTGGTTGAGAATCTGCCTGCCGATGCAGGGGACACGGGTTCGAGCCCTGGTCTGGGAGGATCCCACATGCTGCGGAGCAACTGGGCCCGTGAGCCACAGCTGCTGAGCCTACGCATCTGGAGCCTGTGCTCCGCAACAAGAGAGGCCGCGATAGTGAGAGGCCCACGCACCGCGATGAAGAGTGGCCCCCGCTCGCCGCAACTAGAGAGGGCCCTCGCACAGAAACGAGGACCCAACACAGCCATAAATAAATAAATAAAAATTAAATTCTCTTGAGTTTAAAAAAAAAAATAAAAATAAAGGTGACAGGGTGATAACCTCTCTTCTCCCTTAGTAGCTTCCTCCTTAAAAAAAAAAAAAAAAAAAAAAAAAAGGAAATTCCAAACAGAAAATGAATTATTGATATAAAACACATATGGATTTATTAGAATATTGGATACAGTAGATGAGAACATTGGTAAACAAAGAAATCTAAAGAAATTTTACAAAATGCAATATATAGAAAAATTCATAGTTTAAAAACAGGGTAGAAAGAAAAGGCCCAAAACTATATATATCCAATACCTCATTGGTTTATTCAGTAATTTATTTGAATATTCATACATGTAAGTACGTGTTTGAGTATAATTCATTTATAGTTCTTACAAAATTCATTAGAGTTTGAAGAAATATTATTTCCTTGAACATGCACAAATGTGAGAGGTAAAGATAATGTAGCTTAGAGATTTTTGAGACATTTGTACTTTAAAGATAAAGTAAAATCCTCTAAGTTAGATACCTTTAAAAAAATACTATGGTCAATCTTATTTGGTGTTTGAGTTCTAAACCATCAAATTAAGAAGATGATTTCATGTTGTCCTTTTAGGTGAATATCACGTGGTTTGCTTTGCATGCGCACAGGAGGCCATGTGATTAGAAGTAACCTAGCAGAATCAGATACATCGCTAGAGCTGAGAGAAAATAGTCCATGGTCAAATCCAATGGGCAAAGCTTAGGATTTGGGAAAACACTTCAGAAAGTGGGCACAGGGAACCTGCTTCAACGTAATAAAGGCCTTATATGAGAAACCCACAGGTAACATAATACACAATGGTGAAAACATGAAATTATTCCCTCTAAGGTGAGGAATATGACAAGGATGCTCACTCTTGCCACTTTTACTCAACATAGTTTCGGAAGCCCTAGCACAGCAATCAGAGAAGGAAAACAAATAAAAGGAAACCAAATCCCAAAGGAAGAAGTAAAACTGTCACTGTTTGCAGATAACATGATACTATGCATAGAAAATCCTAAATATGCCACCAGAAAACTACTAGAGCTCATCAATGAATTAAATAAAGTTGCAGTATACAAAATTAATATACAGAAATCTATTACAGTCCTATACCCTAACAACAAAATATCAGAAAGAGAAATTAAGGAAACAATCCTATTTACCATTGCATCAAAAAGAATAAAATACCTAGGAATAAACGTAACTAAAGAGACAAATGGGGGACTTCCCTGGTGGCACAGTGGTTAAGAATCTACCTGCCAATGCAGAGGACACAGGTTCGAGCCCTGGTCCGGGAAGATCCCTCATGCTGTGGAGCAACTAAGCCCGTGCACCACAACTGCTGAGCCTGAGCTCTAGAGCCTGCGAGCCACAACTACTGAGCCCACGTGCCACAGCTACTGAAGCCCACGTGCCTAGAGCCCGTGCTCCAAAACAAGAGAAGCCACCACAATGAGAAGCCCACGCACCGCAATGAAGAGTAGCCCCCACTCGCCACAAGTAGAGAAAGTGTGTGCACAGCAACGAAGACCCAATGCAGACAAAAATAAATAAATAAATAAATTTATTTTTTTAAAAAAAGAGGCAAAAGACCTGTACTTGGAAAACTTTAAGATGCTGATGAAAGAAATTGGAGATGACACAAACAGATGGAAAGATATATCATGTTCTTGGATTGGAAGAATCAGTATTGTTAAAATGACCATACTACTGAAAGCAGTCTATATATTTAATGCAATCCCTATCAAATTATCAACAGCATTTTTCACAGAACTAGAACGAATAATTTTTAAATTTGTTTAGAAACACAAAAGACCCCAAATAGCCAAAACAATCTTGTTAAAGAAGAACAGAACTGGAAGAAGCACACACCCTGACTTCAGACTATACTACAAAGCTACAGTAATCAAAACAGTATGATACTGGCACAAAGGCAGACACATAGATCAATGGAACAGGATAGAAAGCCCAGAAATTAACCCACTCATTTATGGTTAATTAATCTATGACAAAGGAGACAAAAAATATATACTGGAGAAAAGTGGGGCTGGGAAAACTTGGACAGCTACATGTAAAAGAATAAAATTAGAACATTCTCTGACACAATATACAAAAATAAACTCAAAATGGATTAAAGACCTATATGTAACCCTGGATTCTATAAAACTCCTAGAGGAAAACATAGGCAGAACACTATTTGACATAAATCGCAGCAACATTTCTTTGGATCTGTCTCCTAGAAAAATGGAAACAAAAGCAAAATAAACAAATGG
Organism: Balaenoptera physalus; assembly: GCF_965194825.1. Classification (NCBI taxonomy): domain Eukaryota; kingdom Metazoa; phylum Chordata; class Mammalia; order Artiodactyla; family Balaenopteridae; genus Balaenoptera; species Balaenoptera physalus. The sequence goes on from NC_138888.1 coordinate 63,915,365, forward strand.
GACCTAATTAAGTTGAAAAGCTTATGAATAGCAAAGGAAACCATTAACAAAATGAAAAGACAACCTACAGAATGGGAGAAAATATTTGCAAATGATGCAACAGATAAGGGATTAATTTCCAAAATATACAAATAACTCATACAGCTCAATATAAAAAAAAAACCACAAACAACCCAAACAAAAAATGAGCAAAAGACACATTTCTCCAGAGAAGACATACAGATAGCCAACAGGCACAGGAAAGATGCTCAACATAGCTAATTATTAGAGAAATGCAAATCAAAACTACAATGAGGTATCACCTCACACCTGTCAGAATGGACATCAAAAAGTCTATAAATAATAAATGCTGGAAACGGTGTGAAGAAAAAGAAACCCTCCTATACCATTGGTGGGAATGTAAATTGGTGCAGCCACTATAGAGAACAGTATGGAGGTTCCTTAAAAAAACAAAAATAGAGTTACTATATGATCCAGCAATACCATTCCTGGGCATATATCCAGAAAAGAATAAGGCTCCAATTTGAAAAGATACCATGCACCCAAATGTTCATAGCAGCACTATTTACAATAGCCAAAACATGGAAACAACCTAAGTGTCCATCAAACAGATGAATGGATAAAGAAGATGTGATATGTATATATATATATATATATATATATATATATATATATATATATATATATATATATATATATGTATATATATCGCACACCAACTGCTGGGTGTGAGCTTGTGCTCCTGGAGCTGTGGGAGTGGCCTGTGTTCCCAGCGGGGACACAGCCCATCCACAAGGAGTGAAGCCAGACAGATGGACTTGCAAACGCTGCTCCTCCAGCCATGCTCTGATGGCACACGCTCAGGGTGTGTGTCTGCAATGACACATCAAACCACCATATAAACATATACCCAATGGAATATTACTCAGCCATCAAAAAGAATGAAATACTGTCTTTTGCATCAATATGGGAGACCCTAGAGATTATCATACTAAGTGAAGTCAGACAGAGAAAGGCAAATATCATATGATATTACTTACACGTAGAATCTAAAAAATAGTACAAATGAACTTATTTACAAAACAGAAACAGACTCACAGACATAGAAAACAAACTTATGGTTACCTAAGGGAAAAGGGGGTGGAGAGGATAAATTAGGAGCTTGGAATTAGCAGATACACACTACTCTGTATAAAATAGATAAACAACAATGTCCTACTGTATAGCACAGGGAACTATAGTCAATATTTTGAAATAACCTATAATGGAAAAGAATCTGAAAAGAATATATACATATATACATACATATATATATATATATATATATATATATATATATATATATATATATATATATATCTGAATCACTTTGCTGTATACCAGAAACTAACACAACATTGTAAGTCCACTATACTTCAATAAAATAAAATTAGGAAGAAAAAAAAAAAAGAAATGGCAAACCAAACAGTCTATTCATAGTGGAGACCATTGAGAGTAGGACATATAGTTGAGGGAAAAGGAGGGTCACCAAGGTGATTCATGACTGACTGTGAAGTGAAATCCCACTCCAGGAGGTGTTTCCACATAGTACCTTGCAACTTATTTCCTAGTGTTTTGATGAATATTGCCATCAGGCAGGCTATATAGTTTTCAATAATTACATAGTGCCTTACATATGTGTGTGTGTGTGTGTGTGTGTGTGTGTGTGTGTATGTGTATAAAATAAATAAAATAAGCAGTGATTATTGACTATGTGTTTTCTAATGGATAGTGTTCAATAAAATGTTTATGTAATTTAAATCATAGCTGCTTTTTTTTTCATTATATGAGTTTCAGGTGTATAGCATTATAATTTGACATTTGATTGAAATACAAAGTCATCACCACCAGAAGTCTAGTTGCCATCCAACACCATAGAGTTGACCCCCTCCAAAACATAGTTTCTCTTAACTGTAGTAATAATAGAATGAATTACAAATATTAGATAGGAAGGAATGCAAGTAACAAAAGTTTTATATATATAAAACAAAGAATAAAAAATAAATAAGTGAACAATAAAATGATTTCAATATAGAGAAATATAAATGTATTTATGTATATAACCAACATAATTTACATTAAATTATACTGTTTGAGACTTTGAGACTATTCTATGATTCTGATCATACGGAGTATGAAAAAAGAAAGGCAATAAAATGAGGAAATAGAAAAAAACATATTTTATTTGCCTTTTAGAAAGGTTGATCAATAGGTCCATAAATTTTCTTGATTTTTGGCTCATTAAAGGAAAACAACACATTAAATACGGTTTCCAGTTTCCAGAAAATAATTGCAATATATGTACATTTGGTTTCAAGTTTTATGTCTTCCTACTGAACTAGTCATACTCTAATCAGTCTACCATAGCTGTGCATCTTTCCTTCCAGTCTATGACAGCAGTAATTCAAGACAACATCTACTTCCAGCAGAATGTTAAAGTTGATTGGGCCTTAAGGAACATATATTTCAATCTTAGCAGTTTACATATGAAAGGACTGAGTATCTGAGAGTTTGAATTATTTTCCAAGGTCATATATCTAGTTAGAAACTGAATTGGTTACCTTCAAAAATCACTGGAGTTGAAACAGAGTTCTTTATGCACCGCCTGAGGAAATGTAATATTTATAGCAGTGAGGAGAAAATTAGAATATTCTTATCCCACCATGTGCTTTAAAATTGCATCTCCTTTTACTTTTTTACAAATCTTTAAAATATTTTACAATATGGTTTACAAATTGACATTGGGTAAAAAGAAACATTTAAGATGCTCTGTTAATTCCCTATGGAAAGGACAATCATTATTTCACAGTAGTGCTAAAAATTAGATTCCATAAGACAAATGGGCACTAGAGACTTTTCTACTATTTCTACTGAAATCATAGGATCAGGTTTAAGTATTCTTATTTAAATCAATTGTTATCTTTGGGGGGGGGGTATTTTAAAATAATTTCTGGTGTTCCCCCTCTTATTTTCCAGACTCCAATACAAGCTAAATATGCCATACAGAGCCCTTATGGCATAAACACATGGGAGAGATTTTGAACTAGAAACATTTCATTGTATTGAATTGGGTTTTCTTCTCCAAAAAATTTACTTTTATTCCCTTCTATTTGGTGAAAAGTCACTAAGTTCATAAATTGATAAAGAATGCCCTAAAGTCACAAATATGATGTCAAATATCCAGATAAAAGTGAAAAAATTAAAATGGATTTGCACATATGGTTGCAGACCAGCTTGATACAAAGACTGGCCAGCTCTGAAATGATGCTCAAAGCTAGTCTATCAGCATAAGATCCAGAAATATTGCTTTCTTCTGTCCAGAAAGATAGATTGCTTTGATTGTTAAAAGAATGGACTCTGGCATGACTCAAAGATAGTTATGTGTTGTAACTCAGCACTTAAATTGTAGATATTGCTGTTTACCTCAATTTTTGTAGCGATTAAATGACAGGGTACGTAATGCGTATAACCACAGTCTCTAGCACCTGATAACCAACCACTATTCCACGTTTATTTCCTCTCTTTATATTCTCAAGTTCCTCTGCTAACCCCTACTCACTGAAATACTGCTACGTTTATTTGACATCTCTTCATAGAAATTCCTAATGCTCCTGGTGGGGTGAATCGTATCTTTCTCTAACTACTTTTTATATGTCGCTTGCACCTCTTTTGTAGTATTTCCCTTTCCTTGAATATTACGTTTAGTTACATCTGTGTCCCTTTCAAGAGGAATTGCTCCTGAAGTGCTGTATCTTATGCAGAATTCAGTCTTGTATACAAAATGTACTTATAATTTTTCAGTAAAAATTATTCAGAGTAAAATAATTAAATATTGCAAAATTAACCCTACTGAGATGAGTGTTATGCCACGTCTACATAATGGTATATCCAATTAGCTAGAATCAGGTTTCATCCATTTCCTCAATACATAGCTAGAACATATGTCCTTGTGTTGACAAAACATTGTCATCCTTGACAAAGAAGTTTATTAATTTGTGTATGTTTATATTGAATTTAGCCTTCAAGTTTGCACCTACATTATCAAAACATATTGCTCAATTTGTCTACTTTGCATAAAATTTTATTTATATCTATAGTCAGTTTTTTCAAAGCATTAAATTTAATTTCAATAGCATAGCCAGTATGTTGCTAATAAATTAAAATTCAGTTGTTGGCCAGTTCTGAGTGTAACTTTCAGTGTAACCTATATATGAAACTTCTAAGAGGCAATTATAATTCCTAAGACTCTAAGGAGCAATTTATCCTTTGAATCACATATAATAATGACTAAGACTTGTGTTTTGATACTTATAAGAAAAAGCATCCATATGCTTTTTATTAAAAAGTAAATTTTTTAAGTTTCACTTGTATCTTAACCTTTCACTTGAATCTTGTTACATCTGAAGTGACAGGAAAAAAAAAGACATATTTGATTTGATTTTAATCTTAGGTCATTCATTGACAGTCAAAAAATGTAATTAACATCCAAAACTGAAAAGGAAAGAATAGAAGCTTTAGGTTTAAATCCTTAATGTCAAAATATTTGGCTTAGGGCTTCCCTGGTGGCGCAGTGGTTGCGAATCTGCCTGCCAATGCAGGGGATACGGGTTTGAGCCCTGGTCTGGGAGGATCCCACATGCCGCGGAGCAGCTAGGCCCGTGAGCCACAACTGCTGAGCCTGCGCGTCTGGAGCCTGTGCTCCACAACAAGAGAGGCTGCGACAGTGAGAGGCCCGCGCACCGCGATGAAGACTGGCCCCCGCTCGCCACAACTAGAGAAAGCCCTCGCACAGAGATGAAGACCCAACACAGCCAAAAATAAAAATTAATTAATTAATTATTTAAAAAAAAAAAAAAATATTTGGCTTAATATATAGGAAAATATGAGGAAGCATTAGGCCAGGTCTCAGTATGTATTTACTTTAATGTATAATTTAGTATTTGTTTGCTTAGATGGATGATATCTTCCTTCAATTATACCAGATTCTGTACTTCCCTAAGCATTACATGTCATGTTACTACTCGAGTTTATGAATATAGTTTAATCATACCTGAGGTATTTCATAAGAAAGTAAATAATGACCATTTGTGATAATTTTATTACACGGTGGAATCTTATCTCTTCAGTAGGTTAAATTTAGGTGTTTTAAAATAAAATACTCCAGATGAATAGGTCATCCTAGGATATGAATTTTTCTTTTGCATTTTTCTTTTGAACACAAAATTTGTTTCTCTGTAATCAGGAACAGATATTTAAATTACTTTTGTGGGACCAATTAGATATGAACCAATACAGGTATCTTTAAGCATAATTAAGTAATATTTTTCGTTATATAATTCTATAAAATTTAAGGTTAAATTTGGGGAGTTTTCACAGCAGCAAGAAAGAAGGAGTACAGTTTTCCTGCATATCTTATTTTTCCATATCAAAATTATATCTCCTAATAGATTGCTTTTCAAAGGACATAAATGAATCCCTTAGTGTCTGTTATATAATTAACCTTTATTTGCTCAACTTCTTGACTTTCCAAAGCTATGTTACTCCTCTATATCTCAGAAAAATCAAAAGTACAACACTGACCAAAATTATCTACAAAGGGAATAGTTTACAGTAATGAATAGACACAGTAGGGGGTATTAACAACCAGGTGCTATACTCAGAAACTTAAAATAATTTCTTAATAAAAACTTTTAAAACATTCTAAAATAAAGTTAGGGATAGAGAAAATTAACTGACATTGCATACTTGGTTGCTTTAATCTGATCAACTTTATGTTTTACACACCCTTAAGTTGTCACTTCTTTTAAATTTTTGGTTCTTTTTTTGTTCTCTGCACCATAGATGTCTCATTCTAATATTTCCCTCACTTCCAACCGATGAGTTTATTTAAATTATTTGTTATTTTAACTGAGCATTTGCAAGATATTGAACATGCATACAAACATATACATATATATAACACTTCTAATATTAATCCTTATGTACATACATATAAAATTTCTAATTTTGTCATAGGTATATACAAAGAATGAATTATGAGAGAGAATACTAGTAAAATGTTATTATATACCTTTAACATGTGAAAAACACAGTTAATATTTTAAATGCATTTCTCTATGAGTATTTGAGATTAAAAGTAAATTACTTTTTTACAATGTCACACTTGTTAGAACAAATCAAATGCACACAAAATTTAGAAGCAGGAAATGCTAAGCTTGTTGATTAAAGTCTTTAAGTGTTATAAGAAACTCAAATTTAATTTCAGAGCAAGTGTTTGTACAGTTACTATATATTGACGATCATTAGGTATGGGAAGTTATTTTCTAATAATTCTGCATTAGGCACCTGATTACAAATTTGATTTTTTATATAAAAGCACAAGTAATTTTTGGTACTTGATTTCTAATATATGTAATAAAAACTATAAATACATTGTTTATTTTTTATATTTGCATAGCACAGCTATGAAGTATTGCATTAAACTGTTGAACCACATTATCTTGGATGTTTAGATTACCAATAATTTTTAATTTATTTTTCTGTATTTTCCAAATGTTATATAATTAAGCATACATGACTTTAATAATCAGAATAGAATTTTTTTCTCTAAAAAGAAAAAAAATTTAATATAAAAAGGGTTTTTTTTTGTAAAGACTGCCCTCTCATTCAGTGTCTTGCTGGGAACCCCTGAATGGTAGTATGGGAGGTGCTTGCCCCTGCCTTCATGTTGATCACTCCAGTGTATGTTCCACTGTCACTCTTGGCCCGAGTATAGATTATGTATTTGGAGTGATTTTGTGTTGGTGTGCACAACAACCCAATTTCTAATTAGTTTAGTGAACAAGAAAATTACATGTAAAGACATTCTAGACAAAATGAAGAGAACTACAAACATGCAGACTATGTAGATTATCAAGGGTGTATTGTTTTCTAACTCAAAGTTCTATTACCTTATAAATAAGAATGACATCACTGACTACACTTGTTAATACGAGGCTCAAGTTTCTTATTATTTTCTATCTGTAAACAAAATAATAAGCCCAATTTTGCATTGTGATGAAGTTTTGCTAATGTTACATATATTTGTGGAATTATTATTCTAAGTAATCTGTAACAGGAAACTTTGGGATTGCACTTGGCCACTCATCATGCAAATTTAAATGTAAACCTTGTTAGAAACAACCCAAAACAAACTTCCTCATAATTCTCTTCTCCAAAATAGAATAAATTGCCTAGTTTGTGAATCACCTAATCTGACTAAAAATTATTTAAATGTTCCTTTAGCTATTTTGAGTTTATACCATACAAAGAGTAAATTGTTTTCAATCCCTCTTATTTGTATTCTTATCCCTAGTGTTGAAGTGCATTTATTCACAGTCTTTGGATTATACTTTCTGTTTTAAGTAAAACATCTGTGTGTTACTGCCTGCCTACTACCACCCCTGCAAAAACGTGGATTCTGGCAAGCTAACAAGAACAAACCGACACACCAGATATACATAGCTGTAGGTGGCCAAGGTCTTCCATCTGTGGTGCATGCCACTTATGGTCATTCGACCAAGGTTATATAGGTTGGAATAATATGTGCAAGGCAAAATTAAATAAAATTAAAAATCTAACTTTATGATATTGAAATCTTTTCCTCCTTTTATCCTTTGATTATACTGTTAAATAAAGATAAAATAAATCTTGATAATGTGCTACAAAATCATTTTTCATACAACTTCACCAAATAAATATCATTGTTGCAACTTCCGTAACAGAATTATGACTATTTCATTTATTTAAAATAATATGGCATTCTTTAGAGGGGTTAAGATATTCCCTTCTATTTTTTTGAAACTTTCCTATCAATGTGATAAAATTTAACATGTTAACTTCTAACTATGGACTTTAAAAGTTTTACCTTAGCATATTTTAACCATACAGGAATCTCCCCATATAGAGCACTGGTTCAGGCATCCCAGATTACTATCAGGATGGTTTCATTTTGACTGGGATGACCTAAAGTCTGTCAATTAATTATAATGTTATTCCAATTATAAGAAGTTTTATTTTAAAGAGGCTTTCAGTGCATAATAGGAAATTAAGCACTTTCATCTGTATAAATGACAAAGCCCTCCTAAGCTATATTATATAATGTAATTTCAAATATTTATGTCTGTCATTCATTTTCAAGAAATGTGTTCAATCAAATTATATTTATTTTTGTAATTTTATGTATGTGATTAAAATGTGTAAATTAAATTGATTGCCTTTTTTACTTACATTTATAAGGTAGAACTATTCCTCATTTTTGAAAGAAATTTTATAATACAAAAGTAATTTAAAATATAAGAAGCTAAGCCTAATGTCTGTATATACATTTTCAACAAATCATGAAAGAATTTTCTTTTCTCTGGCAATCTGCAGCAACATGAACATCCCAGTCAGATCCCATTTGAATCAAATTCAATTTGATTGAGGTATAATTTGCACTAAATAAAATTCATATATTTTAACTGAATAATGTGATGATTTTAACAAATGCATATCTCCATGTAATTACCACCACAACAGTCAAGATATAGAATATTTCTATCACCACAAACCACTGCCTCATGTAACTTTGATGTCAATTACTTCCTCACTTCTCCCTATCTCTGGCCCAACCAACAGTGAATTGCCCAACTATTTTCTGGCAACATATGTTACTTGTACCTCATCTAGAATTTCATATAAATATGTATGTGGTTTTGTTGTTTGGTTTGTTTTGTTATGCTTTTTGCCATAGCATTTTAAAAATATATTTTGTATGTATTTATATGTCTATATTTTCATGTATATGGTACATATTATGGATGTACTTTCAATGCATATTTTTTATAGATATTGACCATTTGTTTCTAAAAAAGTGCTGAATAATATTCCATTGTATGGCTGTAAAGCAATTTATTCAGTTTTTGCTGAACATTTTTTCCAGTTTTATAATGAATAAAATTATTGTGAATATGACTTGTGTACACTTCTTCTTGTAGATCCATGTTTTCATTTCTTTTGGGTAACTACCTAGGAGTAAAATTGTTAGGTTATATAATGTATGTGTTAAACTTATTTTTTTTAAGTGATAAATGGTTTTCAAAAGTGTGTGCAACATTTTCTACTACTACCAGCAATAGATGAGTGTTCCAGTTGCTCCCGGTCCTCACCAACACCTTGTGGTGTTCATCCTTTTACTTGTAGCCATTTTAGAGGGTCTTCAGTGGATCTTTTGTGGTTCTGATTTCCATTTTGTTGATAACTAGAATTTTAAGTATGTTTTCATGTGATTATAGGGCATGTACATTGATATGTCATTTGTAAAGTGTCCATTCATATCTATTGCTAATTTTAATACATTTGTATCATGTTAGCTAATTATAAAAGTTTTTTTTTAATGTCTTCTAGATTGCACATCTTTGTCTTTATACATTCTGGATTGTAGTCCTTTGTACTCTGGATATTTGTTTTCATTTTTTCAAGTTCAATTTACTTGAACTTTTATTTCTATAGTTAGCATTCTATAGTTAGCATTCTTTTATGGCTTGTCAAAGAAATATTTGCCTATACCAAGTTCACAAAGATCTTTCTTTTGCTTTCATCTATATATTTTATATTTTGGGCTTTTACCTATGCAGTAATTTTTGTTTATGCTGAGAAGTAAAGGTTGAAGTGTTTACTTCCAGCTTTCAAGTGTAGATTTGGTTGGACTAGTACCATTTGTTGAAAAAAAGCAATCTTTTCCTTTTAATTTAATCTTGAATTTCATTGAAAATTAATTAACCTTGTACAGGTCTTTTTATAGGATCTCCATTCTGTTTCATTGATATATATGTCTACCTTAACACCTCTTTTCACATTATCTTGATTCCAGTGATTTTATAGTGACACTAAAAAAAAGTAAATCCTCCAAGTTTTTTCATCACTTTCAAAAAAAATTTGGTTACTATAAGTTCTTTGAATTTCCATGTGTATTTTAGAGTCGTCTCTATTTCTGGGGAAAACTTCTGAGAATGTGATTGGAATTATATTGAATCTACAAGTAAATTTAGAGACAATCAACATGTAAACAATACTGATTCTTCAAACTCATGAATATTTTGTTTTCAGAATATGTATCTTGCTCATATTTAAATTGGTTCTTACAATTCATACTGTTGATGCTTTTGTAAATGGTACTTTTTAAAAATTAATTTTCAATTGTTTATTGCTAAGGTATAGACATATAACTGTTTTTTATAGTGACGTGATGTCTTGTGTCCTTGCTACACAGGGTCATTCCCACATAAAAACAGCCTTTCAAGACCATGGTAGATAACTGTTTCTCCTAAATTCATACAGTAAGAGAAATAAGAAAAAATGAAAAATAGAACTATTACCAATTAAAGGAACAAGAGAAATCTCCTGAAAGAACAATAATACAGACCTCTCCAGTCTACCAGACCCTGAGTTCAAAAAGGAGGTAATAAAAATGCTGAAGGAATTAAGAAAGAATATAGAAATGTGGATCATTGACACAAGGAACTAGAAATAATAAACAGGAGCCAGTTAAAATTAGACAAACCAACTGCCAAGATGAAAACTGAGCTAAAGGCAATAAATAGCAAACTAAATAATGCAGAAGAATGAATAAGTGACCTGGAAGGCAGAATAACAAAAATCACCCAATCAGAACAGCAGACAGAAAAACAAATGAAAAAATGATGGCAAAAGATGAGATCTATGGGAAGACAAAGAAGGACACTATATCATGATAAAAGGATTAATACAAGAAGAGAATATCACACCCATTAACATATATGCACCCAATTTAGTAGCTCCTAAATACATAAAACAAATATGATAAACATAAAGGGAGAAATTAATGGGAATACAGTAATACTAGGAGACTTTAACACCTCACTGATATCAATGGACAGATGTTCCAGACAGAAAATGAATAAGGCAACAGAGATCCTGAATGATACAATAGACTTAATTGATATCTACAGGACCCTACACCCAAAAAAAAAATGAATACACGTTCTTTTCAAGTGCACATGGAACATTCTCTAGGATATACTGCATATAGGACACAAAACAAGCCTCAAAAAATTTAAGAGGATACAAATTATTTTAAGCATCTTTTCTGAACACAGTGGCATGAAACTAGAAATTAAGCACAGAAAGAGAAACGAGAAAAAGATTATATGGAGACTACACAACATGCTACTAAAAAACAGTGAGTCAATAATGAAATCTAAGAGGAAATTTAAGATAACCTTGAGGCAAATGACAATGAAAACACAACCATACAAAATCTATGGGATGCAGCAAAAGCAGTTCTTAGAGAGAAGTTCAGAGCAATACAGGCCTTTCTCAAAATATAAGAAAAATCCTAACTAAACAACCTAAACTATCACATAAAAAAAACTAGAAAAAAAGAACAAACAAAACCTAAAGTCAGCAGAAGCAAGGAAATAATAAATATCAGAGAGAAAATAAATAAAATCGGGATTAAAAAAGAAAATAAAATCAATAAAAACAAGAACTGGATTTTTGAAAGGATAAACAAAATTGACAAACATCTGGCTAGGCTCACCAAGAAGTAAAGCAAGAGGACCCAAATAAACAAAATAAGAAATGAAAGAGGAGAAATAACAACTGATAACACAGAAATAAATAATACCTTAAGAAAATATTATGAACAGTTACATGTTAACAAAATAGACAACCCAGAAGAAATGAACAAGTTCCTAGAACCATACAGCCTGCCAAAACTGAATCAAGAAGAAACAGATAATTTGAACATACTGATAACTAGAAGTGAAATAAAATTTGTTAAAAAAAAAACAAAAAACACACAAAAAAATCCCTGCAAACAAAAGTCTAGGACCAGATTGCTTCACTGGGGATTTCTGTCAAATGTGCAAAGAAGAATTTATACCTATCCTTCTCAAACTCTTCCAAAATACTGAAGAGGAGGGAATATTCCAAAGTCATTCTGTGAAGCCCCATCTCCCTGATACAAAAACAAGACAAAAACTCTACCAGAAAAGGAAATTACATGCTGTTATTCTTGATGAATATATATGAAAATATCCCCCCCAAAATATTAGCAAACCAAATCCAATAACACATAAAAAAGATCATACACCGTGATCAAGTTGGATTCATTCCAGGGTCACAAAGATGTTTCAACATATACAAATCAATCAGTGTGATATACCACAGCATCAAAAGAAAAGATAAAAACCACATGATCATCACAATAGATGCAGAAAAAGCATTTGATAAAATTCAACATTCATTCATGATAAAAACTCTTGCCAAAGTGTGTACAGAGTGAACATATCTCAACATAATAAAAGCCATTTATGACAAACCCACAACCAACACAATACTAAATGGTAAAAAGCTGAAAGCCTTCCTGTTAAAATCTGGAACAAGACAAGGATGCCCACTCCCGCCATTCTATTTGACATAGCTTTGGAAGTCTTAGGCACGGCAAGAAGACAAGAAAGAGAAATAAAAGTTATCCAAATCAGAAGGGAAGAAATAAAATTGTCATTATATGCAGATGACAAGATACTCTATATAGAAAACCCTAAAGACTCCACACAAAAACTATTAGAACTGATAAATTTAGCAAGGTAGCAGGATACAAGATTAATATACAGAAATCTCTTGCATTTCTTTACATGAATAAAATATCAGAAGGAGAAAGTAAAAAAAAAAAAAATCCTGTTTAACGTTGCATCAAAAAACAAAAAAACAAACAAACAGAAACCCTGGGAATAAACCTAACGAAGGGGGTGAAAGACATACTCTGAGAATTATAAAATATTGATAAAGGAAATTGAAGATGATTCAAGGAAGTGGAACGATATCCCATGCTCCTGGATTGGAAGAATTAATATAGTTAAAATGGCTATACATACTAAAGCAATCTACAGATTGAACATGATCCCTATCAAATTACCCCTAACATGTTTCATAGAACTAGAACAAATAATCTTAAAATTTATATGGAACCACAAAAGACCCAGAATTGCCAAAGCAATCCTGAGAAAAAAGAATGAAGCTGGAGATATAACCCTCCTAGACTTCAGACATTACTGCAAAACTACAGTAATCAAAACAGCATGGTATTGGCACAAAAACAAACATGTAGATCACTGGAACAGAACAGAGCCCAGAAATAAACCCACACACCTCTGGTCAATTAATCTTTTTTTTTAATTAAAAATATTTTTTTTTAATTTTATTTATTTTTGGCTGTGTTAGGTCTTCATCACTGCACATGGGCTTTCTTTAGTTGTGGCAAGTGGGGGCTACTCTTCGTTGCAGGCTTCTCATTGTGGTGGCCTCTCTTGTTGCGGAGCACAGGCTCTAGGCACATGGGCTCAGTAGTTGAGGCACGTGCATGGGCTACAATAGTTGCGGCGTGTGGGCTCAGTAGTTGTGGTGCATGGGCTCTAGGGTGCACGGGCTTCAGTAGTTGTGGTGCACGGGCTCAGGAGTTGTGGCTAGCAGGCTCTAGAGCCAGGCTCAGTAGTTGTGGCACACAGGTTTAGTTGCTCCATGGCATGTGGGATCTTCCTGGAACAGGGATTGAACCCAGGTACCCTTCATTGGCAGGCACATTCTTAACCACTGTGCCACCAGGGAAATCCCCTGGTCAATTAATCTTAAATGAAGGAGGCAAAATATATATTAGAGGGGCTTCCCTGGTGGCGCAGTGGTTGAGAATCTGCCTGCCAATGCAGGGGACACGGGTTCGAGCCCTGGTCTGGGAGGATCCCACATGCCGCGGAGCGACTAAGCCCGTGAGCCACAATTGTTGAGCCTGCGCGTCTGGAGCCTGTGCTCCGCAACGGGAGAGGCCACGATAGTGAGAGGCCCGCGCACCGCGATGAAGAGTGGCCCCCACTTGCCGCAACTAGAGAAAGCCCTCACACAGAAACGAAGACCCAACACAGCCATAAATAAATAAATAAATAAATAATAATAAAATAAAAAAAAAAAAAAAAAAAAAAAATATATATATATATTAGAGAAAAGACAGTTTCTTCAGCAATTGGTACTGGGAGAGCAGGACAGCAGCATGTAAGTCAGTGAAGTTAGAACATTCCCTTACACCATTCACAAAAATAAACTCAAAATGGTTTAAAGACTTAAACATAAGACAAGATACCGTAAAACTCCTAGAAGAGAACATAGGCAAAACATTCTCTGACATAAATCTTAGCAATGTTTCTTAGGTCAGTCTCCCAAGGCAAAAGAAATAAAAGCAAAAATAAACAAATGGGACCTAATCAAACTAATAAGGTTTTGCACAGCAAAGGAAACCATAAACAAAACAAAAAGACAACCTAAGAACTGGGAGAAAATATTTGCAAGCAATGCAACCATCAAGGGCTTAATTTCCAAAATATACAAGCAGCTCATAAAACTCAAAAACAAGAAACAAACAACCCAATCAAAAAATGGGCAGAACACCTAAATAGACATTTCTCCAAAGAAGACATACAGATGGTCCACAGGCACATGAAAAGAGGCTCCATATTGCTAATTATTAGAGAACTGCAAATCAAAACTACAATGAGGTATCACCTCACACTGGTCAGAATGGACATCATCAAGAAGTCTACAGATAAGAAATGCTGGAGAGGGTTTGGAAAAAGGGAAACCCCCCTACACTGTTGGTGAGAATGTATATTGGTTCAGCCACTATGGAGAACAGTATCGAAGTTCCCTAAAAAGAACAACAGCAACAACAAAAAAATTAGAATTACCATATGCTCCAGCAAATATCTGGAAAGGAAACAATCTCTAATTTTAAAAGTTACATGCATCCCAATGTTCATGGCAGCACTATTTACAACAGCCAAGACATGGAAGTAACATAAATGCCCATCAACAGATGAGTGGATAAAGAAAATGTGGAATATATGTGTGTAATATTACTCAGTCATAAAAAAGAATGAAATAATGCCATTTGCAGCAACATGGATGGACATAGATATTATCATACTGAGTGAAATAAGTCAGAGAAAGACAAATATCATATGATATCACTTATATGTGGAATCTAAAAAAAATAGTACAACTGAACTAATTTACAAAACAGAAAAACTCACAGACATGGAAAATAGACTTACAGTTACCAAAGGTAAAGGAGCTGGAGGCATAAATTAGGAGTATGGGATTAACAGATGCTCACCACTGTATACAAAATGGATAAAATAGGATTTACTGTAGAGTACAGGGATCACTATGCTCTACACTTGAAACTCACACAATATTGTAAATCAACCACACTTCAATAAAAAATTAGATCTATTTTTAATCTCCAGTTTTTCTCATTTTTCTTAACATTTTCTTTTTTTCCAACTCATTGCATTCATATTTTCTTTAATTCTTTCAACATACTTAAAATCAGCGTTTTGAAATCTTTCTTATTTTCAAGTTTGTTTCTATTGACTGGTTGTCCTCCTTATTATGGGTCATATTTATTTATTTTCTATTTTTCTCTTCCTCTCTCACATGCCTCATACTTTTGATTAGATGCCAGAAACTGTGATTGTTACATTGTTGAGTGTCCTTCAGACTTTGCGTACTCACTATGTTGGGTTTGGCATGGACTCAAGGTTACCTCCATCTTCTTCCCACCACAAATAACACTGATGAGCCTCTTAAACATATCTCCTCATGAATCACTGTGAAGATTTATCTGGAAAATATCCCCAGGAATGTTATTTCTGGGTTTTAAGTAGTTTTATCCTCAGTTCATCTAAGTAGAACCAAATTGCTCTCTGGAAAGACTTCCTCAACAACCATCCCCTAGCAATGCTAGGGATTCATTCTCCCCCCAAAATTATATTTTTATCATCTAACTCTATAATTTTTGTCATTCTTATAGGCATGTAATGATATCTTATCCATGTAATTTGCATTTCTGTGATTGCTAATGATTTTGACATCTGTTTCTTTCTGAGCATCATCACTTATTGGATGATATCTCCTGTAAATATCCTTTTTATATTATTTGTCCATTTCTCTCTTTGATTTATAGGTGTACACAGATCATTCTGCAGGTGTTAGGCCATATTTAGAAGAGAAATTTAAGCACCCACAAACAGGCTGAAATTTCTTATTAGTATACTCATGTTTCTGCAAGCTTGGATATGTATTCAGTTTGGGCAAAATGACTTGAGGATAGGAAGAACAGATCAAAGTACATAAGGTAGCAATGATAGAATTGAGAATAATTTTAAAGAAGAAAAAACCCATGTAAATAAGAACAGAGCACCATTCTTCTTGTCCAGAATTAGTCTGATGTTCCCAACCCCCTATGACATGACATTTAAATTTAAATTAGATTGAATTCTATAGAGTTAAAAATGATTAGTCAAAGAAAATAGGGGATAAAAATTAAAGGAGTATATAGTCTGAAAAAAACACAACACAATTAGTTTGTAGGAAACTGATTTTTTATAGTGGTTGATATATGTGGTCTGTACTTGTTTATATTGTAAAAATTTTGAAGTCTAAGCTCTTTGATAACAAGCTCTGTTTGTCTCATTTAACACTCTCCAGATGCTGCAGCTTTTATTTTTTCCATTCCTTATTCTTTAAAAAAAAATAAGAATGATCAAATCAGTTGTGCTTAATATATTCAAAAGTACTGCTTACAAGAACTTTTTTCTAAGATTCAGGAAAATAAGGAATAAGAAAACAGATCATAATTTTAGTTAATCTTCCTTATTACTTTTAAATTTGAGGATCTGAATTATACATGACAGAATGGGAAATTATAAGGAATTTCAGTATATTTACAGTTAAATATATTCTATATTCTACTGGTCCATCAAACTTCCTTGAATCCACTTAAAGTCACAATAGAACAACCAGTTATTCCACTATCTCTCCTAAGCTCAGTATCTAAACCCTGAAAAATGCTTCTTATCCATTTTTGTTCTTTTAAAATAAACAGTCATACCTGGGACTTCCCTGGCAGTCCAGGGGTTAAGACTCCATGCTACCATTGCAGGGGGCACGGGTTCAATCCCTGGTTGGGAAACTAAGATCCCGCATACCGTGTGGCATGGCCAAAATAAATAAATAAATAAATAAAAATAAATAAACAGTCATACCTTATTGTCTAATAGGGGAACTCTTTCAAGAGCTATCGCATTATATTACTGCTGCCTTTCTTTACCAAAATCTATAATTTTCAAACTGCTAGATTATTCCATATCAAAAATTTCACTAGGATATTTATTTTCTCAAACATGTTCAATATCCAACATTTTCTACCAACACTATTTCATTTGATGAGAAAAAAATAACCTTTCAAAGTTTTCGGTAGAGATTTTTATAGACGAAGATAGTGAGGCTTTAGAAAATATATTTTCTTGAACTTGCTTGCCCTGTACATATTGGAAAAAAACTTAAAACCTGAATTAAAATTTCAAGATAAATTTCACTGTCTTAATAACAATATACTCTACATATTTCAATTTTTTTAATCTTTCTCTTTTGTGACAGCCTACAACAGAACTCTGACTTAACGACAGTGATCTTCTCAATTGTTTATTCTTCACCATTATGCTTTGGTTCATGAAAAATTTCTTATTCTCCCTTTTTTTCTCTTCCAGCACCAATTTCCTTCCTTCTCTCTCAGATGTGCAAAAATCCCTTCTGGAATTCAAGACCCAAATCAATACCACTATTCTATGAAGATTTATTATAATTGTATAAATAACACTCATAAGTATAATTGCATTTTATTTATGTAATTGATTTATTTATCATATTTTATATACACAGATTTTTTTTAAAAAAGGTACGTTCTTCTTCACAAGCCCTATCCCACCACATTGGACTGAGTTTCTAGTAAAAAGAACCAATTTTAATTTTTGGCTTTATATAAGTTGGTAATAAATACCTTATGCATGTCTTATTAATTAATACAATACATAACCTATTTGTCAATGTTCACCCTTTTCTGGGATTATAGCATCATTTCAGCTATTTCTTTCATAAAGACTAGTTTTTGATTATCTAATCTACTGGTAATCTAGTGTTTTGGTGTCTTCCAAGGAAACCATATCACTAGGGATATGAACTGATACAAATTTATTCAGCTAATACTAGATGATTAATCATAGATGAGTTAATCTGCCTATATTTTATGCTAGTTTGCATTTTTCAGCATCCAACAAAGCTTTACATTTATACTTTGGAGTTTTTTCTTTTGTGCTGAAAAGTTCAAGCTTTGATAATCAAGTGATACTATCCAAGCAGAAAAGATGTAGATTCCAAACTTTCTCACTTCTGCTTTTGGCCAGAATGGAAGAAATGGCACGGAAATTAACCACTCATAATAGATAACTGAGAAAAATATACTAAACAACTGTTCAGATATTGGACAAAAAGCACTGCCAAAGAGACAGAGAGAAGCATTTAGGGAGTTTAGCACCTGGAATTTGTGAAGGAGATTATTGGAGAGGAGGAAGCTACCCCTCCCCCCAAAAAGAGCTCCATGTATCTAAGTAGGAGTAATCTTGAGTCTCTGAGTAAATACTTAGGGATATAAGCATAGGAACCATAAGACATGTCAAAGAAGAAATTCAGGGGAAAAACAACTAGGAAAATTTATGTTGAAAAGTTCTTCAATAGCAGAGGGAAAAACACTCCCAAACTCATTCTACGAGGCCGCCATCACCCTGATAACAAAACCAGACAAAGATGTCACACACACAAAAAAAACTACAGGCCAATATCACTGATGAACATAGATGCAAAAATTCTCAACAAAATACTAGCAAACAGAATCCAGCAGCACATTAAACGGATCATACACCATGATCAAGTGGGGTTTATCCCAGGAATGCAAAGATTCTTCAATATACGCAAATCAATGTGATACACCATATTAACAAATTGAAGGAGAAAAACCATATGATCATCTCAATAGATGCAGAAAAAGCTTCTGACAAAATTCAACACCCATTTATGCTAAAAACTTTCCAGAAAGTAGGCATAGAGGGAACTTACCTCAACATAATAAAGGCCATATATGACCAACCCACAGCCAACATCGTTCTCAATGGTGAAAAACTGAAACCATTTCCACTAAGATCAGGAACAAGACAAGGTTGGCCACTCTCACCACTATCATTCAACATAGTTTTGGAAGTTTTAGCCACAGCAATCAGAGAAGAAAAAGAAATAAAAGGAATTCAAAATGGAAAAGAAGAAGTAAAGCTGTCACTGTTTGCTGACGACATGATACTATACATAGAGAACCCTAAAGGTGCTACCAGAAAACTACTAGAGCTAATCAATGAATTTGGTAAAGCAGCAGGATACAAAATTAATGCACAGAAATCACCTGCATTCCTATTCACTAATGATGAAAAATCTGAAAGAGAAATTAAGGAAACACTCCCATTTATCACTGAAACAAAAAGAATAAAATACCTAGGAATAAATCTACCTAGGGAGACAAAACACCTGTATGCAGAAAACTATAAGACACTGATGAAAGAAATTAAAGGTGATACAAACAGATGGAGAGATATACCATGTTCTTGGATTGGAAGAATCAATACTGTGAAAATGACTATACTACCCAAAGCAATCCACAGATTCAATGCAATCCCTATCAAACTATGAATGGCATTTTTCACAGAACTAGGACAAAAAATTTCACAATTTATATGGAAACACAAAAGACCCCAAATAGCCAAAGCAATCTTGAGAAAGAAAAATGGAGCTGGAGGAATCAGGCTCCCAGACTTCAGACTATACTACAAAGCTGCAGTAATAAAGACAGTATGGTACTGGCACAAAAACAGAAATATAGATCAATGGAACAGTATAGAAAGCCCAGAGATACACCCATGCACATATGGTCACCTTATCTTTGATAAAGGAAGCAAGAATATACAATGGAGAAAAGACAGCCTCTTCAATAAGTGGTGCTGGGAAAACTGGACAGCTACATGTAAAAGAATGAAATTAGAACACTCCCTAACACCATACACAAAAGTAAACTCAAAATGGATTAAAGAGCTAAATGTAAGGCCAGACACTATAAAACTCTTAGAGGAAAACATAGGCAGAACACTCTATGACATAAATCACAGCAAGATCTTTTTTGTCCCACCTCCTAGAAAAATGGAAATAAAAACAAAAATAAACAAATGGGACCTAATGAGACTTAAAAGCTTTTGCAAAGCAAAGGAAACCATAAACAAGACGAAAAGACATCCCTCAGAATGGGAAAAAATATTTGCAAACGAAGCAACTGACAAAGGGTTAGTCTCCAAAATATACAAGCAGCTCATGCAGCTCAATATAAAAAAACCAAACAACCCCAAAATGGGCAGAAGACCTAAACAGACATTTCTCCAAAGAAGATATACAGATTGCCAACAAACACATGAAAGGATGCTCAACATCACTAATCATTAGAGAAAGGCAAATCAAAACTACAATGAGGTACCACCTTGCACCAGTCAGAATGGCCATCTTCAAAAAATCTACAAACAATTAATGCTGGAGAGGGTGTGGAGAAAAGGGAACCCTCTTGCACTGTTGGTGGGAATGTAATCTGATATAGCCACTATGGAGAACAGCATGGAGTTTCCTTTAAAAAACTAAAAATAGAACTACCATATGACCCAGTAATCCCACTACTGGGCATATACCTTGAGAAAACCATAATTCAAAAAGAGTCATGAAAAAAAAAAAAAAAGAGTCCTGTACCACAGTGTTCACTGCAGCACTATTTATATAAGCCAGGACATGGAAGCAACCTAAGTGTCCATCAACAGATGAATGTATAAAGAAGATGTGGCCCATATATACAATGGAATATTACTCAACCATAAAAAGAAATGAAATTGAATTATTTGTAGTGAGGTGAATGGACCTATAGTCTGTCATACAGAGTGAAGTAAGTCAGAAAGAGAAAAGCAAATGCCGTATGGTAACACACATATAGGGACTCTAAAAAAAACTGTTCTGATGAACCTAGAGGCAGGACAGGAGTAAAGACGCAGATGTAGAGAATGGACTTGAGGACATGGGGAGGGGGAAAGGCAAGCTGCGAAGAAGTGAGAGAGTGGCATGGACATATATACACTACCAAATATAAAATAGATAGCTAGTGGGAAGCAGCTGCATAGCACAGGGAGATCAGCTCGGTGCTTTGAGACCACTTAGAGGGGTGGGATAGAGAGGGTGGGAGGGAGACGCAAGAGAGAGAGGATATGGGGATATACGTATACGTATAGCTGATTCACTTTGTTATAGAGCAGAAACTACCACAACGATGTAAAGCAATTATACTCCAATAAAGATGGTAAAAAAAAAAAGTTCTTCAGATTCAAACAGAGTAGAATATATTCAAGATCCAACCAGCCAGATCAGAAAGAATTAACTGAACACCTATGATATTCAGTAGAAGGGCCTCAGCTTGTAGTAAGACTAGAAGGGCCTCAGCTTGTAGTAAGGCTTAACTAGTTAAGGTAAAGTCTAGGCTAGCCTACCCTAACAAAATTATAAAGTCTCAAACTGATCCCCAAGTAGCTTAACTGCCCCCCAAAGTAAAACTCATTCCACTTTAAAGGATGCCTCTCTTAGGAGCATTAGATTAAAATATCGCCTATGTCCACAAATGGATCTTAAAATCATAGTGCTCAGTGAACCAAGCACATACAATAAAATAAGTTTTATAACATAATACAGTAGTACATTGTTATAAGAACATGTAGAAGCAAACAACAACAAAAAAAGATAGTATAGAAAGATTGTAGCAGAGTAGAGATGGGTAGGGAGGTGAGAGGAATATGTGAATGAAAAGGAATAAATGAAATAAGAGAAGAGAGTGACACTAATAAAAGTGTATTATTAACCCAACCCTCTCCTAATGAGGTTAAAAATAAACAGCCTGATAATATCGTATTCACAAGGGTGTCTGTTATATAAGGTCCATAAAACCTAAGCAAAACATGTTGTGAACAGTATTTAATTTGGTTAATGTAAAACATCTGTGTGTGTCACTTCCCTTGCAGATTGACTTGTTTATAATTTACCTGAATAATCTGTACAGTCACTTTATTTTGTCATGGTTCCATTTCAGCTTACTAGCTACACATTCTTTAGATGACTTTTTCCTATCAGTTAAATGGCCACAAGTAAAACTGCACAATCCAGAGAGTGAAGAAAGCAGAGAAGAAGAATAAAAGGGAAAATGAAAAAATAGAGTAAGGAAAAATGAGAGATGAAAGGGGCAATTGAAAGCAGCAGCAAGAGAAAAGTGGAAAACAAGCTGGACATTGTAAATCCACCCCTCTTAGGGCTCTCTTTTTCTTTTTCTCTGTTTCTCCTTCTGTAAATAAGGAATGTTTTACTAATTATATCCTCCCTGAATATAAAACCTTATTTTGTTTCCACTAAAAGAAATTGTATAGAGGAGTTCTAATTCAGCTAGATGGTGAAGAGCAAGAAGCAGGTAGCTAAGGAAGGGCTTTAGTGCCTTTCTCTCCCCCTCACATCAGGGTCTTATCTTCTGTCAACCCACGCCTCTCCATAAGCAGCAACACAACTGCTGATGGTATGAAGCTCAAAGAATCTACACACACAACCTTTGAAAGATTGACAATAAACGTTTGTGACTATAGGTAATTTTGGGTGTAGTAAATAATATAACACATGGACAGAGATCAGGAAAAGAAAAAATATGTAGGTGAAGAGAAACAAATACTTTTAATCCCTCTGCTGCCAAACTGAACAAATGCTATTGGGCTTGAAGGGATCAAAGAGGAGAAGATGTAATTTTTACAAAGATCTGTATCTTTCATACTTGCTGCCTAACTTTTTCCCCTTTCTATTTTATTATAATATTTTAATATGTCTATCTTTACTGAGAAACAAAAATGCAGTAATACACTGTACATAAAAGCAAACTCTGTGGAAGAGAAAGGAATTGATGGGCCTAGGGGAAGATGATAAAGGCAAGAGACTGACAGTAACAAAACAAAACAAAAAGCCCCACAGTCCGGCTTCCCTGGTGGCGCAGTGATTGAGCATCTGTCTGCCAATGCAAGGCACACAGGTTCGAGCCCTGGTCTGGAAAGATCCCACATGCCGTGGAGCAACTAGGCCCGTGAGCCACAACTACTGAGCCTGCGCGTCTGGAGCCTGTGCTCCCAATAAGAGAGGCCACGATAGTGAGATGCCCGCACATCGCGATGAAGAGTGGCCCCCGCTTGCCCCAACTAGAGAAAGCCCTTGCACAGAAACGAAGACCCAACACAGACAAAAAAAAAAAAAAAAAAAAAAAAAAACAAGCCCCACAGTCCTTTCTTTCTTTGGTGATAGATACAGGAGTGTTTGGTATATATATATGTGTGTGTGTGTGTGTATGTATATGTATATTATATATACACAAATATAAGGGTTTTTGTTGAAAAGACTGGAAAAGTTTTAATTCGGTATCAATTTTCATGAACATATATGCCATCTGGTTTGGACATTTTGATGCTAACATTTTGATGTTACCTGCTGGGACATTTTCCCACCATTCTTCTCCAAGTTAATATGGCAATGTTAAATGAAAATACAGAAAATACAATTAGGTTTGTTGATCTACTTAAGCTTTAAAACCATAAATCTATCTACTCAGTACTATAATATTTTAAAGCATTATTTTTATTGAAAATAGTACAAAGTCATAAAATTAAACTAATCTGATATTTAACTTATATATATATATTTTTTTCACCACTAACTTTTATTTATTTATTTATTTATGGCTGTGTTGGGTCTTCGTTTCTGTGCTAGGGCTTTCTCTAGTTGCGGCAAGTGGGGGCCACTCTTCATCGCGGTGCGCAGGCCTCTCGCTATCGCGGCCTCTCTTGTTGCGGAGCACAGGCTCCAGACGCGCAGGCTCAGCAATTGTGGCTCAAGGGCCTAGTCGCTCCGCGGCATGTGAGATCTTCCCAGACCAGGGCTCAAACCTGTGTCTCCTGCATTGGCAGGCAGACTCTCAACCACTGTGCCACCAGGGAAGCCCTACCACTAACTTTTAAATACCTACAGTTTTTCTTTTCCTTTAGCACTCTTCTCTTAATAAATGGCCACTCCAGCAGCTGCATTCCCTGTGAATTCTACAACAAACATCACTGAAAATTACTTGTGTTAAGCATAATGTTTTCACAGCTGCAAGCAGGATTTTTAAATAGCAAAGGTGCACTGAAGCTATCCTCAGCAATTAATAAGTACAATACTAACAATATTTGTACTTGTGACATTTTTACTCTGAGCATACCAAAGCACTTTACAAATAAACATGTGTTTGTTATTAACCTAATTTTTCACAGATGGGGGAAAACCCACTAGATTGGGTTAAGGTGACATAAGTGACTTTGCCAAAGATTGCCCAGCAAATCAGATGCATGACCTTGAATAGAACCCAGGACTCCAATAGGGCCTCTGCTTTGCTTTGTGAAAATCCAGCACCTATTAGAGTTTGAAGTTTAAATGAGAACCACTTAATGAATTTTGCACATCACCATATTTGTAATAACATTTGCCATAAAAACCACTGTGCCAGTTCTGTTTCCATTATCTTTTCCATAAAAAAAACAAACATTAAATTTTAGAGAGTTTTTTACAGAGAAAAAAAACCTGTAATCAAACCACTTGGGCACTGAGTGATGCGTCTCCTCAGGAGTCCTGTCAGTGAAACGCACAGGAGCAATGGAGGGACAGTTGGCAGATATAAAGGAAATAATAGTCAGGCTTTGGATGACTTTAAGAGGATGAAAGGCAGGAAGAGGGTAATGGAAAGCCCAGGATGTTTGTTCAAAAGATGTGTTCCTAGCCAGCTATCGAAGCTCATGAGCCTTTTGTCAACATAGATTAGATATTTTTAATAGTATACTGTAAGTTCTCAACTAATTCTTAAAGATTAAGTTGTCCACTGGTTAATAAGAGATGCCCTACTTTCAACCAGTCTATGAACTCTGCATATACAACAGTTTTGTGCTACATAAGTATATCCATAGTTCTTTATTGTTTAAAAGACTGTAAAAGTCATTCTTAATTCAGTATCTTACCTGTATGAACCTATATGCCTTCTGGTTTGGACATGTTGATGTTAACACAGATGGTTGCTACCTGCTAGGGCATTCTCCCACCATTCTTCTCAATCAATATGGCAATGTTAAATGAAAATAGAGAAAATAAAGTCAGATTTGTTATTTTCAAAACCATAAATCTATCTACTCATCATTATGATATTTTAAAGCATTATTTTTATTTATTTATTTTTGGCTGTGCTGGGTCTTCGTTGCTCCACACGGGCTTTCTCTAGTTGCTGCGAGCAGGGGCTACTCTTCGTTGCGGTGCGCGGGCTTCTCATTGTGGTGGCTTCTCTTGTTGTGGAGCATGGGCTCTAGGCGCGTGAGCTTTGGTAGTTATGGCATGTGGGCTCAGTAGTTGTGGCTTGCGGGCTCTAGAGGGCAGGGTCCGTAGTTGTGGCTCACGGGCCTAGTTGCTCCACGGCATGTGGGATCATCCCGGAACAGGGATCGAACCCGTGTCCCCTGCATTGGCAGGTGGATTCTTAACCACGGCGCCACCAGGGATGTCCCTAAAGCATTATTTTTTATTAAAAACAGTACATGCAAAGGCATAAAAATTAGAATATTCTGATAATTAACTGAAATATAGCTGTTTCCTATTAAGACTATGCAAAGGACATTCTTCCATATGTTTTTTCAAAAGCTAATACATTATTTTTTTTAAGAGTAAAAGAGTAACTGAAACACAAGTAAAATGATATGCTTCAAGCAGAATTCCTCTGGCTGTAAACAATTTTTCAACATAAGTAAGAGTTAAATGATTATAAAAAAAGAATCATGTTTACCCCATAGATATGTATATTACAAAAGCACACTATCTGATATGTAAAAGATCCTGTGCTTAAGTGTTGTCCTGTGGGATTCACAAACAAAATATAATTATAACTTTTTTATAGTATGCTATAGATTACAAATCTCTAATCATGCACATCATATTTGTTTTATAATATTTTGAAATAGGATTACTTTAAAAAATCTCCTTTTGCTTTTTTCCTTAACTATTTTATAATTTATGAAAATAAATCTGCTTAAAAAAAAACAAAATAATATATATACTCAAAAGTATAACATTCTCCTTGCTTCTTCACAGTCCTCTAGTTATACACCTGAGTTAAACAAATTAACACAGAAACACACGTATTTTATAAAGACTATAAAAATATTAATATGTGCATCATCTTATAGCCTTTGTGTATATAAATGGAAAATATTATTCATATCCTCCAAAAACTTGCTTTAAAATTTACAATAGAATTTTGAGGAATTTATAAACCAGTACAATTAGATGCACCTCATTCTATTCAAGGTATGCTTAATATCTAAACAACCCTCAGCTGATAAACATTTCAACTTTTTCCAGGTTTATTTCAATTTCAAGTAATGCTACAAAGACTAATGAACATATAATTACTGCACACTTTTTTGAACATATCTCTATAAATTTTCTTAGGTGAAATTATTTGGACAGCAAATACGTAACATTTAGAACATAATAGATATCATCAAATTGCCCTCTAAAAGTTTCAACTAATTTATGATTACTCTAACAGATTATGAGAAGACTGGGGCAAATGTATTTTTCTCTAATTAAATACGTAATACATTCAATTCAAAATAATATGGCTAAAAGCCGACAATACTGTCTATACAAAATTTTCAGTAAGATAACCATAAACACATTGGTGTACTCTCCAAACTAGACTCAGACAATTGAATGCCTGAATTGTGGATGTGTCAACACTTATTAAAGACAGATGGAGCCAGATTCTTTTAAAGTATATTTAAGCTTCAACTCTTTGCCTAAAACACCCATTTAAAAATATAATATAGAATATACCTAAAAAAATGTTACAAGAATTATGCAGTCCCCTACACCATCTGTTTTCTGTGTTAGAGAATCAGAGCATGTAACAATCAGAAAGCTGGACAACTTTCAACCTGCCTCTTAGGATTTTGTTCTGAGGCCTCTGTGAGCCATCAGTACTTCTTGGATATCATCTTTTAATGGCTTTTTAGAGTGAGAAATAACAGGATATATTTATGCATAAAGAAAGGAATAGGGAGGAGTTCTAAAAATGAATTGAGGGAAACCACTGATTCTATTTTTGGAGGAATAGTTTATCAAATACACCACTGGAGAAAGAGTTGAAGATGAAAGCATGCTATTAATTACGCATTCTGGAGAACTTTAGTTTGCACATTATTTAAAATTATGTAGAGAACCAAGTAGAGGAGTACAAGGAAGTTTCTGGAGAAAGCCAATAAATATCTAAAGCATGATATGGTAAACGTATCAACTTGACCTGTAGCTTAACACATAAGAAAAGGATTTATTTTTAATTGTCAAAAATAATACTTTCAAGAGGACATAAGTACATAACCATAAAATATAAGCCAAAACCACCTTATTAAGTAAAAAAAAAATCTGAAAATATTTCCACTAAAAATATAGCAGAAGGGAAAGTGAATACCACAAGTGGCTACATCTGAAATAAAGACATAATTTAGCGTCCTCACTTTTCAAATTTCAGAAAAAAAGTTTGGCACTGTCATGAGCATGAAAAAGACACATTCTTCATGAAATAAGAACCAAGAAAATATTATCAGTAAAAACAGCCAAAAAGTGAAAAAGGGTGAGATGAGATGGCATTAGAATGAAATGTGAATAAGAAAAAAAAACATGAGTGCATCTACTAAATCACAATACTATAATCAAATAGTTAAACCCTTAACTAAGAAGGAAAATTGATATTAAAGAAAATTAAATCAATGAGGTAGAAACAGATTTGAAAACATCCAAAAACGCAAATAAATTTAAGAGAGTTGAAAAAAAAAAAAAAAACTTTGAGGAAAGTTTATATGTGTAATTCAGGAAATGGATATACAGTAAATTGTTAATTGATATTCCTGAAGAATAAACCAAGGCAAGTAAAAGAAATGCAACAAAGTAAAAGTAGAATGATAAACCAGAAAAACTCCAAATGATATTCTAAAAAAAGTACACTTCCATGCATACTATGATTCTATTATAAAGATAAAGAAAAATCGTATTGAATGCAAATATATATGTAAAGAAACAAAACCCAGAAATGACCAAAACATCTTTTACAAATTTAAATAAAAATTGTTACCATGACAACATATATACTGCAATGAACAAATGTATATCACAGATTATTTTTATATCCAGCTATTTTCATTACAAATGTCACAGAAAGAACATCAGATAAGTAAGATTTCAAAAAAACATTTGATGTATTTACTCTTCTAAAAATTATTTGAGGGTGGTTTCCAAGTAACAAAGAAAACTTGAATATTGATAACCAAAAAAGGGTATCATTTTATAATGAGACCTGTTTTAAAGATTACAAGTTAAATATATAAAAAGTGGTCTCTTTAGCAAGTGGTGTTGGGAATGCTGGATAACCACACGTAATTCAATGTAGTTAGAACATTCCCTCACACCATTCACAAAAATAACTCAAATAAATCAAAATGGCTTAAAGACTTAAAGACATGACAACCATAAAACTCCTAGAAAAGAACATAGACAAAACATTCTCTGATATAAATCTTAGCAACATTTTTTAGGTCAGTCCCCCAAGGCAATATAAATAAAAGCAAAAATAAACACATGGGACCTAATCAAACTTATAAGGTTTTGCACAACAAAGGAAACCATAAATAAAATGAAAATACAACCTAAGGACTCGGAGAAAATATTTGCAAACGATGGGACCAATAAGGGCTTAATCTCCAAAATATACAAACAGCTCATACAACTCAATATCAACAAAAAACCAAACAACCCAATCAAAAAATAGGCAGAACACCTAAATAGACATTTCTCCAAAGAAGACATACAGATGACCAACAGGCACATGAAAAGATGCACCACATCATTAATTATTAGAGAAATGCAAACCAAAACTACAATGAGGTATCACCACACACAGGTCAGAATGGCCATCATCAAAAAATCTACAAATAAGTGCTGGAGAGGGTGCGGAGAAAAGGGAACCTTCCTACACTACTGGTGGGAATGTAAATTGGTGAAACCACTATGGAGAACAGTACGGACATACCTTAAAAAACTAAAAATAGAGTTACCCTACGATCCAGTGATCCCATTCCTGAGCATATACCCAGAAAAGACAAAAGCACTAATTTGAAAAGATACATGCACCACAAAGTTCAAGGCGGCACTATTTATAATCGCCAAAACATGGAAGCAACTTAAGTGACCATCAAATAGATGAATGGATAAAGATGCGGTATTACCTATATTACTCAGCCATAAAAAGAATGAAATAATGCCATTTGCAGCAACATGGATGGAGCTAGAGTTTATCATACTAAGTGAAGTCAGACAGAGAAAAACAAATATTATATAATATCACTTACGTGTGGAATCTAAAAAATAATACAAGTGAACTTATTTATAAAACAGAAACAGACTCAGACATAGAAAACAAACTTATGGTTACCAAAGGGGAAGGGAGAGGGAGGGATAACTGGGACTATGGGATTAACAG
The DNA here is from genome assembly GCF_965194825.1 of Balaenoptera physalus. Taxonomy (NCBI): domain Eukaryota; kingdom Metazoa; phylum Chordata; class Mammalia; order Artiodactyla; family Balaenopteridae; genus Balaenoptera; species Balaenoptera physalus. The sequence goes on from NC_138888.1 coordinate 63,945,102, forward strand.
ATAAACACTATTAAATTTTTTTTAAAAGTAGAATAATTTCTGACCATATTATTAGCAAATGCAATATAAGTTTTTTTGAAAGGAGAAAGTATGTATAAATATGAACTCTAGCTTTTAAAGGCCAGATAATATCAACAATTGCTGAAAAGTGAAGGAAATTGGGGGAGAGCTAAGAAAGAGCTTATTTAAGCTTTGCTTTAAATGGAGGGCTTCAGTCTTTAAAGATACTGTTAAATCTTTACTTCGACAACTAGAAAAAGCACACTAAATATATAATAATACAACCAAAAATAAAAGCAAGAAATCTAAGAGGGTAAGAAATATAAAAATTTTAACAAGATGATAAATTATAAACAAATATAGCTCATAAAAACAAATTAAATGCATTAAAATTTCTTGCTAAAAATGTATTTCCTAAGTTTTCAAACATGCAATATAGCCTATGCTGTAGATATAGGGTATACCTCAAGAAAAATATACAAAAAATATTAAAAACAAAAGGTTGATCAAAGCCATGTCTAACTAATATAAATAAAAAGAGCCCTCCAAATCCATAGTAATACTGCATAAAATAGAACTCAAGATAATGAACATTAAATTATACCTTGTATGAAAGGGTGAAATTCATGATCAAAATATAATTGTAATGAAAAATTTTGCAAAGTCATAAAAATACTTTGTGTAAAACTGTTAGGAAATGCAAATATAAGTAGACAGAAGTAAAAAAGCAATTATTACATTTTGATGTTCTTTCCCATCTTTAGCAGATCAAGTGGGCAAAACATATACAAAGATAGTGTTTATTTAATGGTATAAGTAATATGGTTAATTTATTGAAGGGATAATACACTTTGTATTATCTTTTTCACCTTCTTTATAACTACATTTTTTACACCAATGAAATATTTACCAAAAAAAGTTTGTTCAAAGACAATCTCAATCAATTTTATGGGCCACAATCTCTATACATATTGTGACTCCATACACACTCAGACTAAACTATAACAAAAGCCACCTTTATATCCAGGCATTTGATTTTTTTTTAAATGCTGTGCTATAGAGTTGTTAACTAAACTGTATTTATTGATTTTGTCTAAATTATTTCCAGCATGTTCATTTTCTCTGTTGTAATAGAGTACATTTATGCTTTATAACTTTTTAAAAAATTACCTTCCAATGCTTCCTATTTCAATACTTTATAAAAACATCCAATACAATTATTTTAAAACAATTATACTTTTTAATTAATATTATACATTTTAGTATTAATTTCTCTTACTCCTTTCTTTTTTGTTTGCTAATATTTTCACTTTCTTGGTTGATTATTCAAGTCAGTTAAAATAGCTTAACATCAGATAGCCCTACAATCAATTCAATATACCAAAATGGCATTTCATAAATTTTAACATTCGTCAAAAACTTCATAACTGCTGAATATGAAGCTATTTTATTATATCAAAAGGTAAAATTATATGAAAATGTAAATGGATAGTGTCTGAAACTGAGTTATAAAAATTGTAACAAGTTTTGCCTAACTCTTCTGCATAAACTCTTGGGCATTCACACCCATGACAGACACAAATACACACACACTTGAACACACATGTAATTAGGCAAAGTTAATCAGTGTTCTTTATAGCCAAATGTACCACAGCCTTTAATATGGTAAGATGCATTTAGAGATTGTCTTTGTGTCATTTCTTCAATTAAGACGTATTTATTTAAGTGAAAATCATTAACATTGTCCTTATCTCTAAGTAGTTTGATCATGCATGCTTATCCTCTTCCTCTGGTCTATCTATAGTTTCTCATTGCTCTACAATGAATAGGTATTGATGAAAAGTAACATTTTTTTAAAAAGTATTTAACTAGAATAAATCATGAGAGACATTTGAAATCTTATAGTGGGGGAAATTTTCTTATGATATCAAAACTAAAAAAAACACATAGAAACACGCTTTTATTAGGCAAATTTCAAATGTACCCAAAAGAGAAAGTATTAAAAATGAACCCACATTTAGCACCTCAAAAATTATCACTTTGCTTATCTTGTTTTCTTTATTTCATCCACCAACACCATTTTCCTTTTCTTTCAAATTCAACATATGTAATATACCTATAAAAACTTCTATATATATCTCTAGAGATGTTTTATTAGCATAAATTCAGTATTAATTTTAAGCAAACAAATTTACCAAAAATCTTAATTTACCCTAAAATGTCTGTAACTTGAGATGTCACTTTTTTTTTTTTTTACAAAAAATATTTTTGGTTGATTTATCAAATAAGACAGTTTCACTTCAATTTAATAGTAGTGCATTATTGAACAATATTGTAGTAAACTATAATAAAGTAATATAATAAAACAAGGTCTATACATATATTTCTATTCATTTACTTAGGTATAATTTTATATATATACACAGTTTCTCTCCCTCTCTGTTTTTAAAAATCTTTTTCTATTTAAGTATAATAAATATACAGGAAGATATACATCTTAAGTATATAGTTTAATGAGTTCAGACAAATGAATGTACCCATATAACTCATATCCATATTAACACGTAAAAAATTCTTCACATCAGAAAGTTCCCTCTTGCCACTTTGCAGTACATCTACTACTCATCAGGCAGACACTCTTCCAATTTTGGTTACCTAATTTTTGCCTATTCTGAAAATTCACGCTAATCAAATCAGAGGGTAAAAACTGTATAAGAACAGCATGATTTTTGTGAGAGTCAAATTTTCTTTGCATATAATGGTTGTTCACTCCTTTTAATTGCTGAAAGTATTCCATTGTATGGCTATTTTACAATATATTTATCTATTCAACACTTTTATTATGGAATATTTCCTTTTTTTGGCCACTGTGAAGAAAACTTCTATGTGTATGATTTTAGAAGTCATTTGTGAATACATTTTTATTTCACTTGGATAAACATGTGAGTGGAACTCCTAACTCATAGATATATGTTTACAAAAACTATCAAATAATTTTTACAAAGTGGTTGTTTAATTTTATACTTTTGCCAGTAATGTAAGAGAGTTTGGTATACATTTGAGGTTTTAGTATTTTTAATAATAGTCATTCTAGTAACATAGAGTAGTACTTCAATATGGCAAAATTTGCATTTTTTCTGATGAGTATTATTGTTGAGTACTTTTCCATATGCTTCTTGGCCATGTGCATATTTTCCTTTTAGAAGTATCTGCTTAAGTGTGTCGATCATTTTTGTGTTCTTTGTATTTTTATTTAAAATGTAATTTAAATATATATATTATAGATAATATTCATTGTATATTTATACTACAATTTATTTATAATATAATACATCTTTATTTTATTACATAGTTTACTACAATATACAACAGGAATAATGGCTAGTAAAATAAGGGAAGAAACACAAATAAATAACAAAGATTAGAATGGAAATAAAACTGTCTTTATTATAGGTATTTTATTGTATTAATATTATAGGTACAAACCCTAAAAGATATGGAAAACTTTATTAGGACAGTTACTTTATCAAGTAATTTTAGCAAGGTCACAGGACACAAGATCAATTACAAACGCCATTTGTAATTCAGAATACTCAAAAAAAAAAAAAAAACCCAACCATAGTAGCATCAAAATTAAAATACTAAAGAATATATTTAGTCACACATGCTTAGAGCAGGGAACTACAAAGCACTGCAAAGAGAAATTAAAGAAAATGTGATAAACGGAGATCTGGTGTTAATGGATTGAAGGATTTGATATTGTTAAACTGCAACTCTGCCCAAATTGATCTGTGATTGCATATCAACATCCTAGGTTTTATAAGTCAACAGGTTGACTTTTAAATTTTTATGCAGAGTCATATAAACTAATATAGCCAAAACAACCTTGAGGAAAAAAAACAAGGTTGGACAAATGTAGACAGGTAATTCAGTATGAAATAACTCTTCACCAAGTGTCACTAACTAACCATATGTATATCTGTATAGAAAACTAGTTGGGGCAGGGGTTTTACTTGTTTACAGTCTTATTCCCTTCTGACAGTCTTTGCCTTTTAGTTGAAGTAGTTTGTCCATTAACATTTAATCTAATTAATATTGTTGGATTGAATATACCACTTCTTAATTTGTTGTGTAGTTGTCTATTATTTTAATTTATCTAGTTCTCTTTTCTTGCTTTTTCCTTTATTTGAATTTCAAAAAAGGCATTTTAGTATATGTTTAATGTGTTCTCAAAGTATTTTATTTAGAAATTAACATCTTTTTTCATAAGTGAGAATTCTAAACCTCATGTATCATATCCTCTTCCTAGAAAAGTTATGGCAGTTATCATATCAACACATTGTGCATTACAGAAATGTATAATCCCTGTTCTTTTAACCAGGAATTTGTTTTCTTAAGATATAAACATAACTAGATATAAATGTAACTAGAGCAATGACTACTTCACTCACAGTTTATTATGTTTTAGCTTGTAATTTTTGTTTGTTTTGTGTTATTTTGGCAGGTTTTAGCAGGATTATATGTGCTTCATAATTAGGTAGCTTTCAATCATTTCCTAAATTCTATGTGTATTTATATTTTATGGATATTATCCTCACTCATAAAATTAGAAAGCTAAGACTCAGAAAGATTAAGTCATTTTCTAAAGTCATGTAAATGATGAAGTCAGAATTAGAATCCAGGCCATATTATTTCTAAACTACATATTTCTAAAACAATATACAGCATTATATCCTCACAGAACTTGTTGTCAGAGAGCTCACACTCTCATTAGCAAATTGTCTATAAAATAATTTTATAATATAAATTGGATCTTAAGTAATTTAAAGTAGATATAAATGTAGAAGTAATTAATATTTATATTAATATTCTTAATTTTATTTCAAATGATAAAAATTCAGGATGAAACTTCTGACTCATTCTGAGTTTATACAGGTACAGATGCTTACAACAAAGGACTGATTCATTAATTGACAATAAGATCAAATGTTGACTTTTAAAATTTGGTATCAAATTGATAGATGAATGGATAGATGAATAGATAAAGAAGATGTGGTATGTATATACAATGGAATATTACTCAGCCACAGAAAAATGAAAACGTGCCATTTGTGACAACATGAATGGACCTAGAGGGTATTAAGCTTAGTGAAATAAGTCAGAGAAAGACAAATACCATATGATTTCACTTACATGTATATCTAAAACACAAACAAAACAGAAACAGTCTCAAACTTGTAGTTGCCAGAGGGGAGGGGATGAGGGATGGGTAAAATAGGTAAAGGATTAAGAGGTACAAACTCCCAGTTATAAAATAAAAATTTCATGAGAATGTAATATACAGCATAAGATAAATAATCAGTAATACTGTAATAACTTTGTATTGTAACACATGGTTACCAGACTTATTGTGGTGATCATTTTATGATGTATTTAAATGTCAAATCACTATGTTGCACACCTGAAACTAACATACTTTTTTTTTTAATAAATTTATTTATTTATTTATTTATTTTTGACTGTGTTGGGTCTTCGTTTCTGTGCGAGGGCTTTCTCTAGTTGTGGCGAGCGGGGGCCACTCTTCATTGCGGTGCGCGGGCCTCTCACTGTCGTGGCCTCTCTTGTTGCGGAGCACAGGCTCCAGACGCGCAGGCTCAGTAGCTGTGGCTCACGGGCCCAGTTGCTCCGCGGCATGTGGGATCTTCCCAGACGAGGGCTCGAACCCGTGTGCCCTGCATTGGCAGGCAGATTCTCAACCACTGCACCACCAGGGAAGCCCCTAACATACTCTTGTATGTCTACTATACTCAAATTTTAAAAAAAAGTTTTTATATAATTCTGTAGTATAAATTTAGTTATTTTTGAAATTATTAATTGAATTGATATTATAATCATATAAAATTTGTCATACAAAATCTTCCCCAGAATTGTTTCACTGTGTTTGTTACATAACTTAAGTAGACTTGCTCTTTCTAAAAAGATATTACTTTGGGACTTCCCTGGTGGTGCAGCGGTTAAGAATCTGCCTGCCAATGCAGGGGATACGGTTTCAAGCCCTGGTCTGGGAAGATCCCACATGCCGCGGAACAACTAAGCCTGTGCGCCACAACTACTGAGCCTGTGCTCTAGAGCCCGTGAGCCACAACTACTGAGCCCACGTACCACAACTACTGAAGCCCACTTGCGGAGAGCCCGTGCTCCACAACAAGAGAAGCCACCACAATGAGAAGCCCGCGCACTGCAGCGAAGAGTAGCCCCCGCTCGCCACAACTAGAGAAAGCCCGCACGCAGCAAAGAAGACCCAACACAGCCAAAAATAAATAAATAAATAAATTTTTAAAAAGATATTACTTTATATTTTCTTTTTTATGTAAATTTCTCTAGTAGCTCTTAACAACCATTCACTTGTTCCAGGGTTTATTATCCTAATTGAGAAAATGTGAAATGAAGTACCACAGCCACTTGAGTTGTAAAACTACTACATCCGTTTAGTTTGCGAAATGGACTCTCTGTTCCAGGAATTTACATTCTCATGTTCAGAGAAAGCCAATATAACTGGGGTTAATTTGTGGGAAAACATTTGAAATAAACAAGTAGGTGAGACTTTTCTCTCCTCTAAACCACTGAACATTTATTTCTTATTGAGAAAGGTAAATTATCATCCTTCTGTGAATTATATTTGAGGCAAGGGCATTCAGCAGTGAGTAGGAAATGCAGTTCTCTGGCAGAAGTAGATATAAGTACCACTTTTAACTTATTGGGGGAAGAGGAAGTAGATAATGTGATTTTCTTGCTGCGAATACTAGTCTCTATTATGAATTAACAGGTGAATTTTATGAAGTAGACAGTTTTACTAGTGCTACCTTGAATCAGGAAACATTTGAATTCTGTTAAGTAATTCATTTAAATATTGATTGATTGGTTGATTGATTTGTTTGGTTAATGGAATGTTATCTATTTGCCAAGCATAGGGGCTAGAATTCTGAATGTATATTTCAGGAAAGAAAATATCTTCTTTGTTTTCTGGGGATTTTTTTCTCATAAAAATGATCTATATTTATTCAGACCTGGAGGAGAAGTGAAATGATTTTTCAACTTGAATATAAGTAAAAGGGAATTTTTAAACTAATTCCTAGACTTAGTGCATACAGTGGCAGTCATGAAAATACTGGGAGATTTTGAATTAGAATCAAACTCTATAAAAGGCTCCCATTATCATTCTAGGGTTAAAAATACAAGTACATGAATGGTTATAAATCTTGTTAATTGATTCTCTACAAAGCATTACCATTCATGTGCTTAATATTAGCTATGTATTTATTCTATAGTATGCATTATTAATTAATCCTTTAAACATAATTGTGAGGCAAAATTCTTTATAATTACTATAATCCAGCAATATTTATCTTTTATTATTTAAGTAATATACATAGCAAGGCATTGTTCTAAGTGCCTAAAAATATTAACACATTTAAAACTCATTACAACTCTATAAAATAGGTACAAATAAATATTATTCCTACTTTCAGCTGAGGAAAATTTGAAGAAACGATTTTAAGGTCACACAACTATTAGGTAGTGGACCTGGGATTCATCATAAAAGCTATACCCTAAGTTCCATATTTGTTTCGTTGGGAGAGATAATAGCATAATGAATTTTCATATACTCATCACCCAGTTTCAACAACTAGAAATATCTGTCCAATTTTGTTTTAACTGTATCCTCCCCAACGTATCCACATTTTAGTGTTAGATGGAACTGAGTAAGGTCAGCAAGAACCTCTGACACTCATGCTGCATTTGAATCTATAGGCAAAGAAAATTCCTTTTTAGGGGATGATGACTTTGCTTACTTAGAAGAACTTTCTTCTCAAACTGATAGTGGAATGAACAAAAAAGACACCTCAAAGCAGTACCTTTCTCTTGACTGCGAGGAGCTAAGGTAGCTAAGTCACAAATAATTGGTTCTGCTACAGGAATTCAAATACACTCAACTCTGAATTTTTTGGGAACAGGGTGTGATGCTGAACTGACGGGGCCCTAGATTTAGAAGCCCGTGAGAATCATGATATAATGCTGGAAGTGGACACACAATTCGGTTCCCCAGAAAGCCAGGTGGAGAACACATTGAACATACATGGAGATATAAAGTTAAACTCATCGAATATTACCTTAATAAGAACAAAGAAGGGTCACAGATATGTGAAAACTTGCAGAAGACAGAATTAAATGATGGAAAAATTATTGAAACAGTGGGAAAATACATCACCCTTAGTAGTTCTTTTCTCCAGGCATGTGATCCCTCAACTGAGGGCAATTAAGAGCCGGATAAAACCTGAAGGAGAGAGAAAGTCTCTTTCACTGCAACTAGGTTCTTTAACAGAAGAAAATCTGAGTAAAAAGTCACTAGATTCCTCTTTGGTATCTACTTCAGATATCAGCTGCTAAGGTGCACATTGAGAATAAATCTGAAATTCAGTTATGAGTGTTAAAGATAATTCAGGTACCCATTGGAAATATATGTCCTTCCAAAGAAGAGAAGAGTATTAAGATTCCACCCATATTTCTATAAAGTGGGAAAACCAATGAGAAAAGCCTTTGCTACTCACCCTGCAGCTGTGATCCAGCAGTACAACAAAGGAAGAAAGCAACCGGAGTACTGGTTTGTTGTTCCTTGGAGAGAAGTTGTCAGAAGATAAAAGATCACCATGGATCCAGGAAAGCTGGCAGTTTCTTCTTACATACTGAGAGATGCTCATATTCACTGAAGATAAGTGCATATCAACTTTAAACCCTCCTTGTCTCCATTGCAGCTTGCAGAATCACATCCTTCTCTGAATCAGCTGAGGATGACAGTGGTGTGCTTGGGCTATTTGCAAGTGTCCAGAACTTGACTTATAAAACTGGCTTCTGGGCTGCACCTCGCAGGCCTGCAAGCCTTGTAGTTGCCCAGCCTCAAGAGTGAAGGAAGAGCCCCAAGACAGCACCAGAGACATCACTGGTTTAATAGAGAGGAGATCTTACACACATGCTCAGCAGACGGCAGAAAGGACATGGCAGCCATCTTTGCTACTCAGGGGGGAAGGAAGCTACCATTTATAAGGGGAATTGACATCAGGCTGGCTCATCAACTACCAGGGAAACCAGCAGCTGAGGTACATCCCTCACAGCCCCTCAGTTTAACGATCATAATGAGGGCAAATGTTTCCTTTTAATAAACTAGCAGGTGGAGCCATCTGGCCTAAGGGGCAGGGTCAAGCATGTTTGCATGAGTAGGGTGTAGGTGAAGCAGGACTGGCCGAGCAGGGGACATACAAACAGCAAGAGAACAGCCATCATGAGTGGCCTGACCATATACTGGCACGTCCAGGTTTTTCCTACTCTCACTCTTGGTGCTAATTTAAACATGACAACAGTGGATAATTCCACCTTATTTTAATTATCTAGTACAGGATTTCTCAAATTTGGCACTATTAACATTTTGAACTGCATAATTCTTTGTTTGAGGGGATGTCCTGTGCATTTTAGGATATTTATCAGCATCCCTGGCTTCTACCCAAAAGATGCCAGTAGCACCTCCCCAGTTGTGACAACCAAAAATGTCTCCAGACACTGCCAAATATCGTCTGAGGAATAAAATTGCTCCACATTGAGAACCACTGGTCAGTTATTGGACCATTAGACCACGGACTGTAGGCCATTCTGAAAGTAATTATGTGCCATTATAGCTGAATAATTTAGGGATTTGACTACTTAAATTTTTTTGTACTTGATTATATTCGCGGTATTTATTTATCTGCATGTACCTTGTTTTCTTTGCTAAACCTCAATTTTTTTGCAAAGAATTTCATTAAAATTTTTTTTAACTTGAAACAAAATTCCCAAAACTGTCCTTTCATGTGTTAATACTTAGTATGTATTTCTAACAGATAAAACTTTCTTTTTATACACAACCCTAATTTAGTAACCACAATAAACACAATTAATAATAATTCTTTGATCTAATCCAATACAGAGCTGATAGCTAGTGTCACCAATTGTTTCAAAAATGTATTTTTATTGTTGATTCCTGTGAAATAAGATCAAACAAGATCTACATATTGCGGTTGGTTGACTTTTTTACTCTAGGGCATCATCTATCCTTATTCATTATTTTTTCAGGCTATTTATTATTTGAATAAATGGGCTAATTTGTCCTGTAGAATTTCCCACTGTCACATTGGTTAAAGTGTGCCACATGAAGTGGGTTGTGTTTCAGGAAATTAAACCTAAGTTTAGGAAACCTTTTTTTTTTAATAGTGGTCAATAATTACACTTATTGCTCTGTAGGGAGTCATTATCTTTATTGTACTGGACACTAAGAATGTGTGCACTTTGATCTTGAGGGTGATAACTGTGTCTTCCAAGGAAATCCTCTGTGCAAATGTCATTGAAAAGGTCCATCAGTGCCTCACTCACAAAGCATGCAGAAACATGAGAGATTTGTGGATTACTGACTCCCTAAAATATTTGCCCCTCATTTCTGCATTGTCTTGAACTCTGATGAATTTTCCAGTAAATATGATGCCACTTTATCGGCCACTCTGATTAATCTGATCTAGAGAGGCTAACAAAATCCATTCAATTGTTTCGTACAATATTTAATTAAGGTTCTTCTCAATAAAATTCTAAGCAGCCTGATGAAGACAACCTAAGCTGTTGACTAAAATATGCCATCCAAGGTACCAGACACTGCTGAACAAACAAGTCAGGCTTTAACTCAGAAAGCCTGGTGTCCTACTCTGTAAGTTTCAGCACTGATATTTCCACTTGGCTAGAACTATTAGTCCAGGTACAGCAGATGCATTAGTGATTGCACAGATTCTGCCTTTGCCTGTAAGGAACAAGTTTCAAGCAAGCATCCATAACTACTATGACCAGTGAGTCCAGGCTGAATGCCTTCCAGGACCATTGCAATGTAACTGATCACTTCAGTTAAAGTCAGGGATAAATGTTGTACCATGATTTCTAATTTGTTGACACATGGTAGAGATAACTGCCTCCAAGGAGCATATAAATAATGAATCAGTTAGCCCTCTGGGAAGTATCCCCAAGCAACCAAGAGCTGCCTCATTTTGAAAAGATATCCACAGTTATATGTGAGCTGCATGATCTACTGTTAGTGTTTCATAAAATACCTGAAGGTCTCTTACATCTTCCCCTAAGATTTAAGGTACTGTGATCTGGGGAGCAGGGTAAGTTCACTGTTACCAGATAAGAAGCACAAAGCCACAGACAGTTACAAAGTTCCAAAAAAGAAATTCTTTTTCAAAAATTTGGGGTCCTGTAAGTGGAACTAATATCCATTGGAAAGGGCAGAGATTGAGAATGCTTGCAATGTAGTCTCCCTAAAAACTAATAAATTTGGGGTTTCCAAGTTCAGTTTGAATAATTGATCTAATTCCTGTTTCAAAGGGATTGTCTAGGGTACCAACAGAATGGCATCTGTCTGCCCCACAGAATGACTGGGTGATGGTTCTGGAATGCAGGTGGGCAAGACGTCCAAAGACCTTGACAGGTGTTTTGTGTTGGAGATGGGGTTGCTGGGGGCCTCTCCTCTGTTCCAATATATGTATGAGTAAAAATTAAGAGAATGGCAGTAAAATCATGGATGGTGTTGTCTGTCAGAGACTGGTAGATCTAGTTGTAATTTTTTTTTACTAAGCATATTAATAAATAATATTTATTTAAAATTTTTCACATTGCACTTTAACATTAAAATTACTTGCAATAGTTCAGGAGAGTCACATGGGAAGGGGTGTCCTTTATGAAGAAGGTTCTAGGGGTGATTCTAAAAGACACACTTAGCGTAACTCCCTCCCAGTGTCTGAAGTCTTACCTTCAGGTGATTGATAAGATTATTATTGTTCTCTTGCTACCACCATAAAACAAGTGTGTCTTATTGTAGTTGTTATAACTTCACCTATTTTCCAATTATACCCAATACACAACCAGAATATTTTCCCAGAAGGATTTAGAGAGTCTGAAAATAAATAAATAAAACTTATTCAAACTGAAACGCAAGGAGAAAATCATTTTAAATGCATAACAGAGCATCCAAGAGCTTTGGGGCAATATCAAACTATCTAACGTTTGCAAGATTGACATCACAGAAAAAGGAGAGAGAAAAAGGACAGAATAAATACTGAAGAGATAATGGCCAAGACATTCTTAAATTGAATTCAGTCAGAATGAATTTATTCAGAATTCACTCAGAATTCATTCAGCACAGCCCTTTCCCAGAGTGGTTGTGAGAATTAGCAGAAACTGCTTAACATTTCAGCTGCCTAAGGCTGTGATAACATTTGTGGCAAACAAGAGGTTAACCAAAAAACTTAAAAGGAAAAGCTGGTGAATGTGTGTTCACAGGGAACCTTGAAGAGCTCTGATACGCCCCTGAGAATTTAGAAGACCACACACATGCACAGAATGGTATGCACACTCAGGGTTTGTGCATGCCCAGGAAAGACCTGATCCAGCCCCCATCTCTCAAGTGTGGATCAGCTTGAGGTTCTGCACAAACAGAAAGTGAAGAATAATAGAGTGTTGTAAACTGCTTGCTTGAATATTGAATACACCAGAATCCATACAGAACACCTCAGCAAAGGCTGAAAGACTTCTTAGTCCAAGGCACTTAAGGAAATCTCTATCCAATCATTAGTTGGCCACTAAACTAGCCAAGCAGAGAGTAAGCACATGTGACAGTGAAAATAGACTTTACAGAATTAGTTTGAAAAAGTTACTAAGCAAACAAAGAAAAACTATACTAAATAGTAACAACAACAAACTACGCTGAGGGAAAAGAATCTGATTTACACAGTTGCCACATTATTTGATTTAAAACATATATTATTAACAAAAAATTAGAAGATATATAAAAAGTAGAAAATATGGCCAATACATGAGAACATAAGCCGTTGAAAGAAACAGCCCATGAGGAAACACAAACACTGGATTAAGAGACAAAAAATTTAGATCAGTTATTTAAAATATCTTCAAAGAACTAAAACAAACAAATGATGTCCAGATAACTATACAAAGTATGAGAACAAAATAGTGATTATCACCAAACAGAGAATATCAATAAAGAGATAGAAGGAATAAAATTTTGGAGTTGAATAGTACAGTAACTGAAATGAAAATTCACTAAAGGGGCTCAAGCCACAGAGAGAAAGAATCAGCATACTTGGAGGTAGAGCAATTGCTATTACCCATTTTGAGGAACAATAAGAAAAATGAATGAAAAAGCGAGCAAATCTTCAGGATGGACCATATGTCAGGCCATAAAATGAGTCTCAAAAAATTTAAAAGGACTCATCATCAAAATTTTTTCTTCAATCTCAAAGGAAGGAAATTCCACAACAATAAGAGAAGGAAATTTGGGGAATTCAAAAGGAATAAATAACAGGAGGAAATACGTACAAATTAAACAACACACTCCTAAAGTAACCCTGGGATCAAAACAAGAAATCATAAGAGAAATTTTAAAAATAGTTTGAGATGAATGAATATAAAGACACAGAATATGCAAACTTTTGTAGTCTAGCTAAAGCAGTGCTTAAAGGGAAATTCATAAATTTAATGCATATATTTAAAACAAATAAATATCTCAAATTAATAAATAAACTACAGTAGAAGAGTAAACTAAGATCAGAGCAAGCAGGAAGAAGACAAAATTAGAGCAGATAAATAAAGAATAGAAAAATAGAGAAAATCATTGAAACCTAAGTTTGTTGCTTTACCAATTTCCACAAAATTAAAAAAAAATCTTTAGCTAAACTGTATAAGAAAACCAAATTACTAAAATAAATAAAAACGGAATATTAATTCTAATCTTACAGAAATTAAAACAATAATTATAAGGAAATGCTATGAACAAATGTATGCCAATAAATTAGATAACCTAGATGAAATTGAAATGGACAAATGCCTAGAAAGACACACACTACTAAAAATGACTCAAGGAGAAATGGAAATTGGAATAAATCTGTAACAAGTAAAATAACTGAATTATTGATCAAAAAAACTCCCCTGAAATAGAAGTCCAGCCCTCAAGACTTCAGTTTTGAATTGTAAGAAACGTTTAAATATTTAACACCAATACTTCACAAACTCTCCCAAAAAGTAGAAGAGGGAGAAATATTTCCAAACTCATTCCAGGATTATACTGAAATTAAAACCAGGTTTAGAATCACGAGAAGTGAAATATACAAAACAATATCCCTTTTGAATATAGACACACAATTTCCCAACAAAATACGAACAAATTTTATCCAGCAGTATGATCTATGTAGATTTAGCTCAAGCTGACAAAGTTGGTTTAATATATCAAAATTAATCAATGTAATACCCTACAGTGATAGAAAAAATAACAACACCTTATGATTATGTCAATAGTACAGTAAAGAAAATTTTGAGAAAATCAACACCCTTTTATAATGAAAACACTCAACAACCTACAAATAGAAGAGAAATTCCTCAAGCAGATAAAAGACATATATTTGAAAAACCCACAGCTAACCTCAAACTGAAAGGAAAAAGAAGAAAGATTTCATCGTAAGAGCAAAAACAAGACAAGGATGTCCACCATACCATTTTATTGAACATTAAGATGGAGGTTATAGCCAATGTATTCAGGGAATAAAAATATTTTTAAAAAGCATTCAGATTGAAAAGAAAGAAATTAAACTATCTCTGCACACATATTACATGACCTTTTATTTAGAAAAACTTAAGGAATAAACAAAAATGTATTAGATCTGATCAACAAGTTCACCAAGTTGGTAGGCCACAAGATCTATTAAAAAAATCAATTGCATTTCAACAATTTAGCAATGAACAGTTCCAAAATTAACAATTTCATTTCCAATAGCATCAAAAAGAATAGATATTTAGGAATAAATGTAACAAAAAATGCAAGATTTGTTCACTGAAAACTACAAAGCATTGTTAAAAGAAGTTAAAGAAGACATAAATAAATGAAAAAAACTCAACTGGAAGACTAATACTGTTATGATGTCTACACTCTCCAAATTGTTCTACAGATTGAAGGCAATCCTAATCAAAAGCCCAGCTGCCCTTTTAGCAGAAATTGCCATGTTTATTTTAACTTCATGGAATTTTAAGGGATGCAGATTAGCCAAAAAAATCCTAGGGGAAAAATAATACATTTGGAGGATATTGGAGGACACAAGCTTCCTGATTTCAAAACTTACTACAAAGCGACAAGTAATCAAGACAGTATGGCACTGGCATAGGTACAGCCACATATGTCAACAAAATAGAATTGAGAGTGAAGAAACAGACACTTAAATTATGGTTAATTAATTAAAAACAAAGTTTTAAAGACAAATCAACGGAGAAAGGATACTCTTTTCAACAAATGATGATGACCAAACAACTGTATATACATAAGCAAAAGAATGAGCTGAACTCTTTCCTCATTCATACACAAAAATACACAAATGGATCATAGACTTAAATGTAACAGCTAAAACTATAAAAGTCATGGAAGAAACCATAGGTGTGAATCCTCGTAATTCTGAATTAGCCAAGGTCTCTTACATATTTCTCCAAAAGCAAAGCAACAAAATAAAAATAATAGATAAATCGGACTTTACAAAAATTTAAAATCTTAGGGCTCCAAAGCACCATCAGCAATTTGAAAAGGACAACCCACAGAATCAAGAAAATATTTGAAAATCATAAAGGACTAGTGTCCACATAAGAGTTGAAGAACTCTTACAACTCAACGATAAAGAGAAAACCCAACTGTAAGAATGGGCTGTTTAAATATATTTCTCTACAGAACCTATGAAAACGGACAGTAAGCACAGTAAAAGGTGATCAACATCAATAGTCATTAGTGAAATGCAAATCAAAGCCACAGTGAGATACTATTTTATACCAACTAGTATTGCTCTAATCAAAAAGAGGGACCATAACAATTATTTGTGAATACACTACTAAATTATAGCACTCATACATTGCTGGTGAGAATGTAATATAGTCCAGCCACTTTGAAAAACATTTGACAAAATGTTTAAACATAATTTGACGTAAGTTTGACAAAAATTTAAACATAGACTTACCACATGACTCAGCAGTTCCTTTCCAGATAAGTACCAAAGAAAATTTAAAAATTACGTTTACACAGCAACTTGTATACAAATGTTCATAAATGAATTATTAATAATAGTTAAAAAGTGAAAACAACACACATTCCCATCAACTGATAAATAGATATTTAAGGTTTATCCGTACAATGGATATTGTACAATATTGTACAATTGATATTTAGCCATAAAAAGGAGAGAAGCATTAATACATGTTACAAAATGATTAAACCTTGAAAACATTATGCTAGGTGAAAGAAGCCAGACATAAAAGGCTACATTAGGTATGATGCCACTTATATGCAATTTCCAGAATAGACATATTCATAGAGACAGAACGTAGATTAGTTGTGGCTGAGTGCTAAGGAAAGGGGAAACAGGAGAGTAATTCCTAAGAGATAGTTTATTTTAAAGGTGAAAAGATTTGTGGTGATGGTTGCACTAATTATAAATACACTAAAAACTACTGAATTGTACACTTAAAAAGGGAAAATTTTATGGTGTGTGAGTTATATCTTCAAGACCATGAGTATAGACAATGATATTTAGACACAAAAAGCATCAATTATAAAATTTAAAAAGTGATACTTAGGCTAATTTTTAATATTTTTAATTATAAAGCATTCATAATGATATTAACAGCAATTAATAGTGATATGTTTTAAATTATAAAGCATTATTAAGTAAGTGAAATATCATTGTAAAATGAGAGAAGTTATCTTTAATATATTTGATTGACAAAGGAGTCCTATCTGGATTAAAGTTTGCTTACAAGTCAATTAGAAAAAACAAATAATTTAATAAAATAGGTCACTGTCTAAACATTATATTCAAAAAATCAGTAAATGTGTGATTATGAAATACAAAATTAAAACTGTAATAAGATGACATTTCACATCCATCAAGAACATTAAAACAAAAACAAAACAAAACATTGACTCTATTAAGAATTGCCAAAGATGTGGCACAGTTGGAACACTCATACACTGCTGAACAGAGCATATACTGGTAGAATACATTTGGAAAATGGCAGCATTTACTAATGCTGAACATCAGATACCATATGACTTAGTAATTCCATTCTACATACATGCATATGTTGACCCAATTACAGGTACATATGTGCAACGGGTGACATGCATAAGAATGATCATAGCAGTATTATTCAAAATTCCCCAATTTAGAAACAACCTAATGTTCATTAATAATAGGTGGATAAATAAATTATAGTATATGTATACAATGGAAGACAACACAGAAATGGAGACGAAATAATACTGTAACACGTATTGACATGGATAGATCTCACAATCAAAACATTTGAGAGATAGACTTTTGACACAAAAAGATGCATTCTACATGATTCTATTATATAAACTTTTAAACCAGGTGACTAAATCTATGGAAGTAAGAAAAGTACTTACCTTTGTGTTCATTATAACTAGAAGGAGCCCCCCCTCCCTGCCATAGTAGAGGTTTCTAGAATACAGATATAATTCTATTTCTTGCTCTGTTTAATGGTTATATGTGGGTACTTCTTTTGACATACCAAACACAAACAAAACCTTGCCAGCTATCTTCCTCTGATAGGTTCATTTACCTTTATGCATGTTATACACGTTTAAATATAAAGTTGAAGTTAAATATTAGGGAAATTTCTTCTGACAGTTAAACTGTTTTTAATTGATTTGTATTTGAGTAATTTACCATAGTTATATTAATTTCACACTATTTTTTACAAAGTACGAAGTAAAGTAGAAAATAAAACTACTTTTCAAGCCATCAATTGTAGCTTACAAGCCATCTTCTTTTATACTGCCTCTATGACATATCAATCATGGGCAAGAAAAATATTTATATTAAATTCATGAAATTACTAAATAAGCTTGAAAATAAAGGTTCTTGCTTGGATCTCATTCTACATTTACAGTCTAATGGATAATGTAATTAAGGGAAGTTAGCAATGTGTATATCTCCCCAATAAATCAAATAGTGGACACATTAATGTTTGTGAGTTCATAAACTGTATCGGCAAATACACTTTTCTTATAATGAGACTCTATGAGAAAAGTTTTGTTCAATTGAATTACAAAGGAAAAGTCTACAAGCCAAAATGAATATCATATTCCTTTAATAAGCAGAAGTATGAAAGTATGAATCATTCTCTGGATGAAATATGTAAGCACTTTGTACCTGCTGAATAACTGAAGGTTATTCTCTTTCATTGTTTCCCTTCTAATTCATTAATGTACAAAAATGCAGCAACTATGCTGATATCATCAGGGGTTACTTTAAATATTTTATAGAACTAATTTTTAAAAAATTGTTCAATAAATTTGGGTTTGATACGAAGTCTGGTTACTTAATTAAAATCTATGTATCAGTTTTGAATATTTCAAACAATTTAGAAGTGATGCTGTCGAGATGAAGACTCGAAACAAATTTTTATGTTGCATCCAAGGTTTACAATTACACAAAATTAGAGCCCTTTTCCCTAATTTCATAGAAGGAAAAAAAATGTTATCCGTTCTTACTTAGGCAGCACAAATAGGACTCTGTGAAGTTGGCAAACCTTTAAAGCATGAGAATAAGAAAACTACTGCATTCAAATTTTATTTTGATTAAGCTGTTTCAAAATAGAAGGAATAACACCAGTGGTAGCTTCAGAATGCCTATTTAAGTGGGGCTTAGGAGAGCCAGTCTGGCTGGAAGGAGACTGTCGGGAACTAGTGTTGAAACTTCCTTTGAAGATTCAACACTAGGTGATTTGATTCCAGAGCCTTGTGCTATGTAAAGGGTTTGCATATAATACATGATCAATTGAATACTGCTTCCTTTGAATACCAAGCACGGTGCATTTCAATTTGGTATTTATGTGGGATGACCTAGAGGAATGGAAGGAGACAGAAAATAAAGTACCACAAACATCTTATTGCTGCCAGTTAATAGTATTCTGTATAAACAGTCCTGTGGAAATAGAACTTCTCTTTAGAGACTCATGAATGTTCTTCAGTAGCTGGTTTGCAATGCAGAGAATAGACTGTTTTCAGGAAGAACTCATCTGCTATGCTGGGATGTACCAAGTTAACTAGTCTCAGTTTTATTCAGATACTAAAAGTTTTATTTCTATGTCGGAATTTGTACCCTGACTCTCTAGTATTAATGGAGGAAATATTCATGAAGGTAAAAATATTCCTATATTGGGAAAAATAAATACGCACTCTCCTAGAATTAAGTCACTCAAACCAGTGTTTTTCCTATGTCATAGCAGCTATAAGTCAGAAAATAATGGAAAACACTTTTTTTTTGAAAGCTATAAATATTGGGGGGAAAAAATTGGAGGGCAGTTTTTAGAAGAACTTTACCTGTTTAGCTTAGCTTACCTACAGGGAACTCAACAAAGTAAATGCGTGCAGTATTATGGATAAACTGTGAAGTGAATTTTCTTTAAATATTACTTTAAATTATAACTGGCCCTTGTAAACTTAATACTGGAGGCAGCTGAAAAGTGGTATAATTGTTAGTTCAGTATAGCAATGTGAGTCTCAAGTATAAGTGACTGGTTATGGTTTAATAATCCTAAAAAGTCCACATATATAAACCAAACATTTAATTTCAAATACTGAACATCAAAGTACTTTCTTTTTCTTCTGACAGTTAAACTGCTTTTAACATAGTCTGGAAATTGGTTTACAGGCTTTTCTTATAGCCAAAGACATGAGAACAGAGATTCTGGCCATGTGGCTGCCTCAAGCTATAGCCCTTGGCCTGCCATAGATGATTAAAAAGGTTCTATGGAGAAAGAGTCAAGACTGTTTTGGTCTATGATTTTAAGTGAGTGTGGGTTGGAACAATTTAAGTGAGGAGAGACCTACATTCTTGAAAACCTTGACTCTTTTTTTACTTTTTCCTTCTTTCCAGCTGGCTAGAGCCTCTGCTTTTCTCTAAATCAGGTGCCTGTCTAGATGGAAACCAAAATTTTTAAAATTAAGTGGAAATAACACTTGTTATTTCATATTTTCAAATGTCGAATCTCCACAGAAAGGCAAGGGCAATTTAAACCAAAAACATGTATAAGTTGGCTTGAAATTGCTAGGAGGAGTTAAAGGAACAGATACGTTGTTGTAAATTATATGGCAGAAGTGCCACATCCCACCCGAGTCACACATGATTTTCTTTAAAAGAAAGGACACTCCTATTATGCAGAGTATCTCCCTGCAGCTATTCACATCCATTTAGTGTTCAACCACTTGCAGAAGTGAGAGTCTTTGAAGGCTTAAGTATAATCATACGTTCATAAAAATGACACACTCATTAGCAATTATTGAACCAAAGGAAACTCTGCATTTAAAAAAATAAGAAAGGAAACTCATGAATAGCAACTGAAGTATTTTTGTTTTGTTTTTTTAAATCTAATCTTTATTGATCGTGTATTATATACAAACCCTTTACATATCACAAGGCTCTGGAATCAAATCACCTGGGTTCCTAGTTCACTTTCTGTTTGACCTTGAGCAAATTATATAAACTCCGTTTGTCTTATTTTTTCAATCTGTAAACTTGGGAAGTAATAATACATAATTTATGGAGTTGTGGAGGTCTAAATAAAATCATTTATCTCAAATTTGTAGGAGAGAATTGGGCACATCACATCGAGGATCACACTTGTTACATAGTAGGCGCTCAAAAAAGTTACTCAGTAAATATTACCTGTTACTACTATCATCACAATTGATACTCATGACAATCCTGTGAGTAGATGACCTTATTGACAATTTGAATACGACACAATTGAGACTCTGTAATGCCAAGTTACTTTGTCAAGTTCACTCAGAGGCCCTAGGTGGTAGAGCAGGTGAGCTGGTACACAAGGCAGGTCTCTGCCAGGACAAAGTCAGCAACTCTTCTCCAGCTTCTTAAATTACATTCAACACAAATATATTAAGAATCAGTGCTGGAGAGGGTGTGGAGAAAAGGGAACCCGCTTGCACTGTTTGTGGGAATGTAAATTGATACAACCACTATGGAGAACAGTATGGAGGTTCCTTAAAAAACTAAAATTAGAACTACCATATGACCCAGCAATCCCACTACTGGGCATATACCCTGAGGAAACCTTAATTCAAAATGACACACGCACCCCAATGTTCATTGCAGCACTATTTAGAATAGCGAGGACATGGAAGCAACCTAAGTATCCATCGACAGATGAATGGATAAAGAAGATGTGGCATATACATACAATGGAATATTATTCAGCCTTAAAAAGAAACGACACTGAGTTATATGTAGTGAGGTGGATGGACCTAGAGTCTGTCATACAGAGTGAATTAAGTCAGAAAGAGAAAAACAAATATCATATATTAACGCATATATGTGGAATCCAAAAAAATGGTACTGATGAACCTATTTGCAGGGCAGGAATATAGGCACAGACATAGAGAACCGACCTGTGGACATGGTGGGGAGGGGGAGTGGGATGAATTGGGAGATTGAAATTGACATATATACACTATCATGTGTAAAACAGAGAGCTATTGGGAACCTGCTGTGTACCACAGGGAGCTCAGCTCGGTGCTCTGTGGGGACCTACATGTGTGGGATGGGGGGGTGGGTGTGGGAGGGAGGTCCAAGAGGGAGGGGATATATGTATACATATAGCTGATTCACTTCTTCGTTGTACAGCAGAAACTAACACAACATTGTAAAGAAACTATACCCCATTAAAAAAATAGCTGCAAATACTCTTAGGACACCCTGTTGATTTTTAGTGAAAGATATTTTGTTTTCAACAAGATTGATACTACAATATACCACATACAAATGGAATGTGACTACTGCAAAGAGTTAGACTCGGTTTCAAATAAGCAAAGTTGATTATTGTGGTTCACAAAAGTACTATCTACAATTCATGATTTCCTTTGGTTTAAGTTTTTAAATCTTTTACTTATTTATTATCTAACAAAGTTTGTATCAACAGTGCACAGGATGATTTTCAATGAGATTTATTAGGCAAGACTGAACTAAATGCAAAACAGAAGTAGCTTTCATTAAGCCGCAGAAAAAAACCTTTGCTTCAACTTGATGAAGCAAAGTTTATGTGTAAAATCTCAAGATTAAAATGGTCTTGGCAGTTTTATAAATTAGAGAAGAGTATTACAAATTTAGAAATGTTCAAAGGAGAATGGAGACCAATCTAGTAAATATGTAATTAATATTCTTTTGGCAATGTTAGACCTTCTTTGAGATTTAGATTTTTTGTGTTTCAAGCAGAAGGTATCATTTAAACAATGTTGTAAATTCTGATTTACTACACCAAGGAAAATATGCATATTAAGGTAGAAAATTACTCAGCATCATAATCCTACTTTGCTTATTCTGAAAATGTTCTGGTACATTTCCATTTCATCTTATTATTATGAAAAATGTGAAATATGTAGAAAAATGAAAGAATCTTATACCAAACACCAGTGTATCATATTCATTACTTAGATTAAAAATTCTTTCACATTTTGTCTTATTGCTTTATCTATTTATTAATATTTATACATACATATTTTTCTGAACAACTTGATTATTACACTCTATATTTATAAATATATGTAAACATAAATAATATATATAAATTAGCATGCATTTCCTAAACAGGACATACTCTTCAACCACAATACCTGTATCCTACCTAAAAATAATAATATTTTTCTAATACCTTAACATACAGTCCGTATTCAAAATTCCCCATGTGTCTGCCAGTATATCATTTACAGCTATTTTATTTTCAACCATGATCCAAAATATTTCACACATTGCATTTGTGGTTATGTCTTTTTATTTTTTAAAAAATCTGTTTTAAACCCTCACCTTTTTACTACTCTCTTATGATATACATTTTTTTGCCTTTTTTTTGAAGTTTTGAATTTTATTTTATTTTTTATATAGCAGGTTCTTATTAGTTATCTATTTTATACATATTAGTGTATATATGTCAATCTCAATCTGTAAGGTACTTTTGACCCTAAAAATATCTGATCCCCAATAATACTTCACTCACTTTTTTTTGCATGCATTAATGATCATTTACTAAATCATCTATTCAATAAGAAATAATTTTCTAATTATATCGTTCTTTTTATATTTTTAGCTGGCCCTCTTTAAAAAAGAGCTTTTGATTATCAACAGGAAATGAATTATAGTTGGATTAAAGGGCAACATTTATGTTTAATTCTGCCTCTTTAATCAGACAACAGAGTTGGGAAATATTGGTGGCAAATGAGCTTTTCTTTATGCTTATCTCCTGTTTTTAATGTCATCATGGACTCATAAATTTTTATTAATTGAATATTTTAGAATCTTTTCCAGTCATTGTTCATTCTGATGCTCAAATTATGGGAACTTATTTTGTATAGAAGAGGAATATTCTATGGAAATAGAGAAAACATCTGTGAAAAATAAATGAATACTTTTGGTTTATGCCTCAGAATATGTAATTAATTTAACATATATCTTGGTCCCTAAAAAATATTTAAATAATTACCTCATGTGCTTTTTTGTTATACATAAATTCAACAGAACTGAATAAGTTATCGAAACAGTCAGGAGATACAAAAATTCAGCTAGAAGTTAAATAATCAGACATTGTTTGACTTACCCTACACCATTGCAAAGGCTATCATTATCATCTTCACCTAATAATTAGCATACCACCACTTAGGAACTGGTTTTCTCTGATACTTATATAGATTCCTTTATGTTACTAAATATTTTTTAATCTTTCTTATGCCATACCAGTTAAAAACAGAATAATATCAGTTTTGCATTCAACTGCTATGTGTTTTATTCAACCGCTATGTGTTTTATTTTCATGTCCTATTTTAAAATAAACCTGTACTAAAGCTGCAGTATTTATTAGAAAAAACTAAGAATCAAACGCTTGTCAACACAAATCTTGTTGAATTAAAGAGGACTTAAAATGTTCTACAATTTGTTTTTCTAACATATGGAACTCAAGAAAGGTACTGCTTCTATTAACAATTAAGTATAAAAACACATAATGATATTAATTTATAAAGATAAAATCTCTGCAAAAATTATAACTACAATGCAAATTCTGAAATATAATAATATCATAACATCCAAAAAAAGCATCCATTCAGTCATTATAGAAGTGGCCATCTTACACAGTTCTGTCATATCTCGGCACATAGCTAAATCTACCTTGGCAAGTTTTATGGAACAAAAAGAGAGTTGAGGAAGAAATCTGTAAGTAGACATTCTTGCTAGAAGGTGGGAGACACTAGGAATATCCTGTAATGGGGGGAATTTAAGCTCAGCATTTAGAACATGACAATCAGCACTTCAGATATTGGAACTTCAGTAAGTATCATGGAATTTAACAACCACAAGCAAGGGATAAGTAGGCTGCATCGACAGGGATTATAAAACCTGGATCCATTTAGAAATTGAATTTGACAATTGAATTTGACAGCTAGGCAGAACGCAACTGATGTTATAGAAATCTGTCTTATGGTGGCCAAAGCCACCAGAATAAATTCAGTATGACTTCAAGAGAATGTCACAAGCTTGACAGACTCCTAGGCTTACATGGACAAAGATACTAGCAAGCTACTAATAGAGGGGATCGCAGGCACAGGAAACAAATGGAATCTAATTAAGCAAATTAGATTATAAGACAGGTCTTAGGTTTGGGGAACAGGATGAACATATTTTCTTTTTTAAATAGAGAAAAAAACACATCAAAGCTAGTCTAGCTTCAATAAATGACTTGATGTGCAGTCTTAATATTGAACTGGAATTCTTTAATTCTGTACAGACCAAGATTAAGTCTGATGGGTCCTGAAGTATGATGATCCAATCATGAATTGAGGGAAAGCATGTTGAAGCCATGAAGAAATAGGATTTGATGGCCTGCAGAACAAATAGGTTTCGGATGCTTTCAATTTACAACTAAAATTGGTTCTAATTTAAAAACTAAACAAATACAATAGAAGAGTACAATTTAAATGATTGGAGAAGTTCCTATATTTTAAATTGAGCATCAAACCATGCACTTATGTTTAGGTTACTGCAATGTTTAACAAGCAGAGTATCATATGGAATAATTCTTAAAGTAATGTTTTAGATACACATATCACATTTTGATAAATCGTTCTAGTCCCATGTCACTGAGATATTTAATGTTTCAATATTTGTATGGTTTCTTGATGAAATTTCATCTTAAGATTTCCTTTTCTCCATGCATTTACTCTGAGTGTACCACTCTTGTGCCATATAAATACTTGCTTTGCCTTTTTTCCTTATAAAAATATACTATTTTCCCTGAGATGAATTCCAAAATGGGTATCAATTGAAGTTTTATTTTTTGGTTAGTATATTCGTTTCATGTCTTTTTAAAGGGAAATAATAGCACAGCTAATCACTCTGGAGCAACTTCATATTTGAGTCCAGAAAATGGAACACTTCTTTCCTGTTCAAACTTTCAATATATGAAAGCATTTCTATGAAACCTTAAAAAAACTCAGAAATTCTTCACAAACTTGAATAAAGCATGCATTATTATTTAGTGTGGTACATTAAACACATGATTATGTATAACAGCTTTACACCATCATTTTAATAGCACATTGTTTTAATTAGTGTAACTAAATCCTGTTCATTGAAAAATGTTGTGGCAGATTGTCTGGTGGCAGTTCATTTTTCCTGATTATACTTTTAATAATATTTTATCGATTACACGGAATACAGTTTTATCTCTCTGATAACAGACCTCACGGAAATAAATCTTTCATAAATACACTGAAAATATTACTTTTGCTAGCTTTTTAAGACAAATATTCTGAGTTCATTTTAAAGTTTTTAAAACTTTTACCTGTCGTTGAAAATAAATAATTTTATCCATACTCAGTGGTCAAAAAAGTGTTGTTAAAATTAGGGGGATGGCATGTCTGTCAAGATTTAGAGTAATCAAATTTATCTTCTTTTGTAGTTTACTTTAATGCCTTGTACCATGTTTTAATTCGGAACTTAGAAACGTGTTCAAGCCTATGAATTGAATATGCCCTATAAAACAGAGCCAGTTTTCCCTTGGCCAAATTTAGTTCTCTCGGTGATGACTCAACTTGTAATATTTCTGATCTGAGCTCTGCTTCTCAAAGACCTAGTTTTGGATTGATAAAATGATTGTCTTTGCAAATGCAAAATCTTATAAGAATTATATTAATTATATAATTATATTATATTTTACTATGAATTATATGAACTATAATTATATTAATTATATGAATTTCTTTTTTAAGATTATGGAATTGGGTATTACTTATTGATGTTTGGTGATTTCTCTCTCTCTCTCGTTAGCATACCTCTTCTGTATTATGTTTTCTGTCCTCTCAATTCTGGACAATTCTATCTTAAACATTTATTGTATTTACATTTTAAACTGAGTAGCCAAATTGTGCCCCAGAACATAATCTTCACTCTGGGTTCACATGGCATAGGTCCTATGAATAATTTCTAATATTTATGAAGGTTATTTATTTTTTTAGTTATCATTTTATGCCAGACAAGAATAATTATATCTTTGAAAATATGGTCTTTCAGCTCTCTATGTTCAGGCTCAACAATCTATATAGACCATAGTCAAACCATATTCAGGTTCTTAAAATATCAAATCAATTTACTCCAAGTTATTTTAATAACTGAGAGTAAATTGCCTGCTTTCAATTTCCAGTAGACAATTACATCATATAGAATATCTTATGTTTACCGTCTGCTCTTCTGTCTTAAAAAAATCATTCCTTGACCTACAACTACATACTGTTATTTTAGTTCTTTTTACAGGAAAAACTCTATATGCACAGTCTCCAAATTTTAAAAAATTATCCTTCAATTTTTAAAAAATTTTCCTTCCCTGAGTTTTATCCCCAAATTAGAAAGAAGTTTCAATTCTTAAAGTCTTATTAATACAAGATCCATGTAGCCTGATCAACTACCAATTCTTAATTCTCATCAGTCACCAACATTTAACCCAGATAATTATTCTCTTCTTCCAAAAACCATTCCCCTAATCACCACACCTCCAGCTACCCCAGCTCCTCAGCCAGTGTTGCTGGTTTCTCCTCATCTTCCCAATCACTGTGGTCAGCACAACCCAGGTTTAAATCTCTGACATTTTTTTCTTCTCCTTAAAGGATCTCATCAAGTCCCTTGTCTTTAAATACCATCTCCTCACTGATGACCACATAATTTAATCTCTAATCTGATGGCTTGTTTAAGCATCCGATTTATATAGCCAACTGCCTAACTCACTTATCCTGTTACATATCTAAAAAGCATTTCAAATTTAATATGTCCAAGATCAAACATGTATTCACCCTCATCATACCTGATCCTCATGATTTTTTCCCATATTAGTAAATCACAAGAGTATTCTACTATTTTCTCAGGACAAAAACCCAAAGACACATCATTATCTACCATCATTCTTTCCTAAACCACATTTAGTCCATCTGCAAAAGCTATCATGCCTCTATTTATTACACACCTCAAATCAACCACTATTTACCACTATTTACATCATTATCATCCAAATATAAACTGTTGCCGTATCTTACTTGAATAGCAAAAGCCTTACAACTGGTGTTTCTGCTTCCATCTTTAACCTACAAGCCTTTAATTGACATTGAAAACAATAATATACAAATATGGTAGATTAAGTCACTCCTCCATTGCATACCCTACGATTGCATTCCATCTTATTCAAAGTAATACCTAAAATCCACCACCTTTAATATGGCCTAAAATGAGTTATATAATCTGGCCTATATTTCCTTCTGCAGTACCCTATTCTTCTGTTTCAGCCACACTGGACTTCATGACAACCTATGGTTGAAATGATTTTCTCCCAGATAGTTAACTGGTCCAGACTCTTGTTTAATTCATTTCTCTCAAAAATCATGAGAGGCATTCCCTATCCACTTTGTGTAAGAGCGCAAATGCCTCCAAGGTGTGACTATTTCACATTTCCTGCCTTTTTTTTTTGTTTCTTCCCCTACAGACCTATTAACATAGCTAAAAATGTTACCTAGAGTTATTTCAGTTTGGAAGATTTTCTTTTTTCTAACCAAAGTTTTCTTTTGAGGAGCAGTAGATCTATAGAGTGAGAACAGAATTTATTTTATCATGGAATAGCATTAACTGCTCAGGGTTCTTGCACTGAATAGTCCAGGAAACTTCTCATGATGTCGTGTGAAGAGAAGCAGAGCTCCCAGGGGTGAAGGCCAATTTAAATTCCTTCTTTTCTCTGAGACAATTGACATAGGGCACATTCTGAGAGAAGGCACTGAGCAAATATTGTATTGCTCTGTAGGGTAGCCCAAACCTATGGTCCTGCTAAAATCATAGTTTGTGCTGCAAAATGACTTTTCACGTTACCAGAGCTCTTTATAAAATTCAAAATATAACTGCGTTGCATCATTGACATTCTTTGTGGTTCAATGTTTATCTTTATTAGGTTAGTTTAAAATAGTAATGTACCATGTTACGTCTTACATGGATGGAATGGAAGTTAATTCCTGCATTTCAAAAATCAAGGCCTACAGAGAATAAGTACATGGAGGAGGAGAGAAAGAAGGGTCATATTAGGCTCATTTAACAGTATTCCATTCACGCATGTTCCACTTCCCCTCAGGGCATTGTTATAAATATGGTCCCTGCTGAGTTTAGGTCTATACATCACTTGTAATATCTAGAGGGAGAGACAGTTAATGGTTTTACATACCCCTTGCTGTGCTCAGAATCATGTCTTCTCAATCAAATGGTACAGATAATTAGTAATTCTAATAAAGACTCAAGCATGAGAAATTTTACAGAATTGATTTTGTTTGCAGCATGTTTAAAATTCCCAAAGTTTTAAGGCAAACTTTATCAATACGTAGTCCAATGGAGAGCAGACCTGGTTTTGCTGTTGTATATAGATCTTAACAAAGTTATCCAAGTTTAACTCTCTCATCTTTGAAATCAGATTCTAAACCATTAACAGAGTTTAATGTTCATTTTCTAGTTTTCTCAACAATGAAATGGAAGAATTTTATTAATAAAGGTTAGTAATAAATAGAGCAAAACTACCAAAAAAAGGATATGAGTTTTGTAGCTGCTGTGTTACACCCCCCAAAATTCATTGTTTTATATTGTAGAGTTAGATAAATAACAATTATGTAACACTGAGTTTAATTAGTTTTTATTAATGTATGACTTGGGAAAAACAGTAAGGATACTTTATCTAATTCTTAAGTCACTTAGAATGTAAGATATCTTCTTAAGAAGAGATGGCACGCAAATTAAAATTTGTTAGGCTAGCATGCTGGTATTTCATGAAATATATGAGAAATTTTTTCAATGTTTGATGGAAAAATTTCTGATCAAGTAAAGTACATAAACATAAGGCATTACCATGGATAATTCTTACCAATAGAAATTTTAAGCACCCAAAAATCTCTATAGTAAGTAAGTGGGTTAACTTTTGTTTAAATCAGAATTTCTAAAAATTATTTCATAATTGCTTATATTCAAAGAACATCTATTTGTATTATGTACAATACCTCTTTAGCAGGACATAGACAAAGGTAAACAATGATTGCTTCTTTGATTTCTTCTAAATATAATACTATGGTAATAATAACTGAAAACTTTTACTTCCTTATTGTAGGGAATGGAATGGAAATATAATTGTTCAGGATATTTTATCATTTTTTAACCCAAGACAAAAAGGTTTTTTCATTATCTTTCATGTATACTATAGATTATTTTTAATTCTTATTTCTATTGAGTTTTTTCTTTTTTAACTATGATTTTTGCAATATAATACAATATAATAAAAATTAGAAGAAAATAATAAAACAATTATACCATCCCAACCACTAAATTTGTATTAATAATTTATAGTCACTTTTAATAACTGTAAAAAGGTTTATATGTGGGCTAATTTTTAACGATTTTGGATTTATAAAAATAAATCAAACAGAATGAATAGTTGGAGCAAGCTATATATAAATATATGATCTATTTCAGCTTATGCTATTTTTATATTATCCTGGTAATTCTGGTTATTCAGCATCTCTTATTATTTTGCATTTCCTAATTAATTATAGCATCATATTTTGAGTTTTCAAATTGTGGGTTTTGTTTGATTGTTCTTTCATTTTTTTCATTGCTTGATTGTTGATATGATGTGAAGGAGCTGTCCAAACAAATCTAGAGGAATAAAAAGGGATCATGAAGGAATAAAAGCACTTATCATTTCTTTCAAGGAAGTGGCTACAGGATATTTTTAAGTGCATACTAAATATATTTGTGATGCTAAACTTCGGAGTTCCGTTCTAAGATCATTAGCTCTTTTGGTTATAAAACAAAGAATGTTGCCCACCTTTCAGTTCTACAAGGATTAAGTCATTAGTCACTATAGTTATTGACCAACAGTGCACCCTAAAAGGAATTCATGACAAAAACCAGAATGAGGCACTCTGTCCTTTGGAAAAACTGGCCCTTTAGTTAGACAGGAGTATGTCTAGGCAAAAAAAATTATGAATGCAGATTCTTGCATCTTCCCATACATAGAAAAGCGCTCAAATCACTAACTGAGATACCTTGTCCTCATAACTAGCAGTAACCTTCTACCAAGATGAATGTGGATTGCACATATTCCTTAGCCAAAATCATATATATACTGGCCTCTCCTCCTACCTCTTCAGATCAGTGCCCTCAGAGCTACTGAGAGACTGTTTCCCAGGCTATAATCCTCAATAAGGTCCCCAAATAAAACTAAAACTCACAACTCTCACACTGTGATTTTTTTAAAAAATTCAGTCGACATGGCCATATGGTCATCATACATGATTTTTAAAAGAGCAGATTTAGAACTTTTGATTATAAGGGATAGTGAAAATGTGAACAGTAATCAAATCTAAAAGTGGTTGGAAGTAGAGGATGACACTAGATCTAGGACTTTGCATTTTGGGTGAGGTCTCTTAGCAGTTCAGTGCTTTAGAGAAGGTCAAAGTATCATAAGAAAGAACCCATGACATGACATTCTGTAAAGTGAATGTAGACATAATAAGTCCCAATATAATAACTTTCTCTATAGAGAAAGTTTTAAAAATAATGGAACCATTACTCAGCTTGTAGATATTGAACTCAGACCTCCAGAGAATTCCAGGATATTTGTATCATTGAATACCTAGTGAAATGGGGAGAAACCTGTATCTGTAATTTGATGCCATACTATGACATGTTTATGCATCCTGGGCTAGACAGATAAAACATTGAACTCAACCATCATTTGATATTTGAAAGTTTTAAAACTCAGCTCTACACAGTTTCAGATTGATGTAATTTTATTACCATGTGCCAAGAAATTAAAATTCATACATGCTTCATTTCTTTTTGATATTTTAATTTTGGACATCTTTTTAAAATTACTTTGTTATGACCTTTTCTGAATGGCAAGGTCAAAAAGACAGAGAATCTTTTTTGCTCTAACGAGAAGTAGATAGCACAAATACAACTATTTCATACTGTTGATCTTCCAATAATTCAGTTCTGAATTTTAAGTTCAATATAAACACAGAGTTGTCAGAATTCACACCAGTTACATTGGTGAAAATAGACCCATGGTAGCATCCACCTACAAACACATACTCTTGAGTTCTAACAAAATTAATGCACATTTAGACACTTTTCTAAATTTCCTGGCTAAATAAAACTGGTTTTGAATTAAAGTGAGAGAAAAGAATGAGAAATAAAGAAAGGAAAATTTACGTAATGTCTTTAACAGAAAAGAATTGACAAAAGGGTGGTTTTAGTAACAACTTGAAATGCAAATTAGCATGGAGTGGCAAACAGGAATTGATAGGAAATGCTGAGAAACAGCATATTGAACTGAGAAGAAAAATAAAACAAACAGTATATGGTGGTGGCAATCACAAAAAGACAAAGCAATTACGCACCAAGATATACTGAAAAGGAGAAAATAACATAAAAAAAAAATAGTCCAGTGAAGTGAAGAAAGAATCTTATTTTGTAATTCAAATATTTTGATTATTTAAAAACTCTAATCTGATGATTATTGTTTCAGAACTTTCTCCTTTCCTTGCTTTTCCCCAAATTAGTCACAGCCTCTGTCATAATATCTTTATCATCAAAATAAACGTTTTTGCAATTGTTTTACCATCAAAGTAAATCTTTATAATATATTAAAAATCTCCAAAATATATAAAGATAAAAGTAAAAAATTGATTTTAGCATTCAAAGTATATCTACTAATTTTTCTAATTATTATAATATTATTATTTTTCTAATTATTTTTAGTCTGCCTAGATATGCATTTTTGTACAAAAATATATTTTAAATCTATACATTTAAAATAGGAGTAATATGTATTTGATAATAACTTTTTCATGTGAAATTTGCCTTATCTATTTTTACTTGTCAAATCAAATTGATCTGTGGCAATTTTCCATTTTATGGATATAAATATATTTAATCCATTTTGGTTGTATTAAAATTTTCTGCTTCTATAAACAATGTTACAATTAATATATTATATGAGCATGTCATATAATTATTAAATTCTTCCTTTGAAATGAATTCCCAGAAGTAGAATTTCTGAGTCAATTGTTATGCATATTTTGTATAACTTTATTCATATTTATCAAGTGCCTTCCATAAATTTTATAAGGGATCCTTTCTTACAGTCTGTTAGATTACCTATTTCTTAATAACCTCCTGGACAATGGAAGTTTTCATATGTATATTTAAAATCTTTTATCTTTCATAATTTTTTTCTCAAAATTTTGTAGAAGTATTTTGTATATGATGGACATGAACCCTCTACCACGTGTATTGTGAATATTTTTTCCATTTTTTAACTTGTGCTTTATTTTATTTGAATTCTTTATCCTGTTAAGAAGCTCTTTAATTTTTACATTATTAAATTATCAAGCAACTCTTTTTTGATAATTGCTTTGGTATTATGCTTAGGTTGTCTTTCCTGCATTCCTAAATTAGACACACAATCAGAAGCCATAAAGATTGACAGTAAACAAAACAATCTTTTATATAAAAGAAGATATCATGAAAAAGAAGATGATAGAGGCAGATATTTTTAGCAGTATGTATAACAAATGATTATCTCTAATATAAGATCTTTAAAATCTTTGAGAAAAGTAATACAAAATTTTTCTAAACATTCTAATGTTATTGCCAGATAAATTGCACATCAAAAACACAAATGGTTGATATATATACATATGTATAGTATAGACTGTGCTAATGTTTACTAATATGTCATTATTAAACCATCAGATTATGCAAAATATAAAATATTGGTGACATTCAGTGTTGGCAAAGAAGTACCTGATAATAAATTTGTATCTTATTTCATTAAAGTTTAAATTAAAAGAAAAAATAGAGTGAAATATTTAATTGTATTTTTCCAAATTGAAACTGTATATAAATTTGACTCAAATGAGCAACTTCTAGCTATTTTTCCACATACACAAAAAACACTTGCACATATGCACAACTCTATAGAAGAATGTACAGTCAGCTCTCCTTATTCCTGGCATCCGCATCTATGGAATCAACCCACAGCAGGTAAAATATATACAAAAAAAAATTCAAGCAACTGCCAAAAAGCATAACTTGAATTTGTCATGCACAGGTAACTATTTACATGACATTTACATTGTATTTACAACTGTTTGCATAGTATTTGCATTGTGTTAGGTATTATAAATAATCTAGACGTGATTTAATGTGTACAGGAGAATGTACATAGGTTATATGTAAATACTAGAGCATCTTATATAAGGGACCTGAGTATCCAAAGATTTTGGTATCTGTGGGGGTCCTGGAACTAATCCCCGCTCAGATACAGAGGGACGTCTGTATTTGTTTTAACATTGGTGTGATAATTAAAAATAGACACAGAAAAGGAGAAAGAAAGAAAGAAAGAGAAAGAAAGGAAGAAAGGAAGAAAGGAAGAAAGGAAGAAAGAAAGAAAGAAAGAAAGAAAGAAAGAAAGAAAGAAAGAAAGAAAGAAAGAAAGAAAGAAAGAAAGAAAGAAAGAAAGAAAGAAAGAAAGAAAAGAAAGAGAGAGAGAAAGAGAAAGAGGGAGAGAGCTCTACATATTTATTAATTTTGGTTGCAAATGACAGAACCTAACTCAAACAAAATTAAGGAAAAAGGAATATATTCTACATGCAATGGAAATATTCAGAGATAGTTCTGGATTTAGTCAAAGGGAGATTCAGGGGTTCCAGCAATATCCTCCAGTAATACTATCACTTTCTCTCTATCTTTTTTTTTGGTTTGGCTCCAGGGTGATTCTCACTGGTTAGTGGCAACATTGCTGCCACTTATTTGAGGCTCAGTTTTTGAATCCAGCAGAAATATAAATGTTTTCATTTTTCACTGTACTTTTGTACAGTGTTACACTATACAAAATCATATCATTTGCTCATCCCTAAACAAGATACTGTTTCCAGGAAGATTCCATTACCTGTTTAGCTAGGCTGAAGTCATGTGACCACACCTGGGGCTAGGGATGGAGCTGGCATATCCAATCCACTTAGATAGAGGTGATGGCTCAGAAATATGATTGTGTTAAAAGAATAGGAGGAATGGATATTGGAAGTCCAATGATATACCAAAATGAGCTAAATTGTTAGGTAAATACAATATGATTCACAGAATGATATAAATTATATCTTTTTATAAAAAGTTAACAATAAGTAAAGATTTTCTTAAAATATTCATGTATGAAAGTAGATGTAAAAAGTATTTAATTGTATACACAATTGTCAATATTGGTTACCTATGGGGAAGGGCTGGAATTTGAATGAGATCCTTTTTATTACTTAATATATTTCAGAATGTGTAATCTTTTACACTACTAATTAATAGGTAACATTTATTAAAGTTTAACTACATCTCAAACACTGTTAACTTATTTTACATGTATAATTTCATTTAATAGTGATAAATATTTCAAGAGGTAAATGCTATTTTTATGATTTTCAGATGTGAAAAATGGATAACAGAGACTTAGTAATTGGTCAAAATGTCACTCCAGAGACTGTTTTTAACTACAAGGCTATATATATATATAAATATATATATATACATATGTATGATCATTTACTAATATATTTTCATATGTAAAATCAGTGCATTATTTTGAATCACTTCATACTATATTATTGACATACACATATATAAAATTATAAACTATATTTTGTGTTCATAATTTCATTTAATATTAAAAATATTGTACTTTCCATGTTCATACTATAAAATAATGACCTGTCATTTCTAAAGTACTTCTAAAATTTGTACTGTTTTATTTAAACTTTAATTCATACAGAAATGAGGTATAAGACATTAATACACCCTTATTATTTTCCAAATCGTTAGTAAGTTGTCCCAAGAGTGTATTCAATAATTCCGCTAAATATAATGGCCACTTTATTATTGTAATAAATAATTTTAAAATGATAATATTTGCTAAATATATATTCTGCCTCACTGGTCTATCTATTCTGATGCCATAACTATTTTCATTTTTAAAAAGCTCTTTCTAGTCTCAAAATTATATAGATCTATGGGATATTTAGAAGAAATGTAAAGCCCAAACCTTCTCAAACCCATCAGTTCTCTATTTTGATAGAATTAGATTTATACATTATTTTAAGAAAATAATGTATAAATTATACATTATTTTAAGAAAATAATGTATAAATTATACATTAACTTATATATTAATGTATAATGTATACATTATACATTAATGTATAAATTTTCTTTGTAATATTGACTGCTTACTCTTTTCTTTGTAATATTGACTACTATGACTATGACAGTGGACTTTCCCTTTTTAAAATAACTCCTTTTATGACTCTTAATTAGCTTCATAATTTTCTTCACACAGTATTTCTCATTATGGCATTAATATCCCAGGACATTTTATATTATTTAAAGTTACTGTAAATGCAACAATATTTTCACTACCATTTCTGTGTGGTTATTACTGAAATATAGGATAGCTACTGATGTTTTTATTTTTCTTGCAATATTAATTTACTGTTTGTATGTTACATTTTAAAAACATTATTGAAATATACGTCACTTACCATAATTTCATCAACCTAAGGTGGTTTTTAGTATATTCACATGTTGTACAAATATTGCCATATCTAATTATATGTGCCTGGTTTCTTTCACTTAACAAAATATTTTCAAGGTTTCTCTATGTTGTAGGATCATTACTTCATTATTTTTATTGCTGAATAATGTTTCATTGTATGATGCATGACATTTTGTTTATCCACTCTTCAGGTGATGGCCATTTAGGTTGTTTTCACCTTTGGGCTATTAAGTTAGAGGGGGCTGCAGTTAGGTGTTGTATTAACTGTCTTTTATTTTCTGCACCCTGATGCTTTAACATCTGGGGCCTTGCTGACCCTGGAGAGACTGAGCCTCCCAGGGTTAGAGCCAATCCCTAGAGACAGTAAGCAGCTTGCACATGAGTGTGCTTTTCAAATACAATCCAATCAATCCAGAGCCCACACTTCAACCACCTTCTTTTTCAGGCTTTCACACTCCAGGCCACATGAGCACCTGCTATAATCCCTCCAGGGACAGGTACCCCAGGGACAACTTGGAAGAAGCTTTATGCCCCGGAGTCCACTGAAATTATTCAAACTAGCCTGCTTACCCTGCCTGGCCCCTTCTTCCCCTTGGAAACCATAGTAAAGGCTCCTGTCCATAGTTCCTCTCTCCTTCCTCAGCCTCCTGTTTGACCTGGTGTTTCCTAGTGTGAACCCAAGTTGCAAGGTATGCCCCCTCCACTTGGAAACTATAAATAACAAACTATCTTTTTTATGGAAATCATCTCCTGATCTGTTGGCCTTACTATACCTCAAACTTTCTATTAACACATTATACTTTAACTCAGGTGGGTCCTTTCCCCAGGTCAGTTAGTCTCTGATAAAATAGTTTCCAATGATGGCAAATCCTGTTAAGGAAAAAGATATTGCTCTGGGTGTTTTTTAAAATAGCTACTTTTCCCCTTCTCCTGCTGGAAGTATGAGAAGATTTTCCTTCAATCTTCAGTATGAGGATCTGGCAGAGCTCCTAACAGTAAAGCTCATGAAAGTTTGGGGACCACCATATGACTGGCCCCTCTGGCATTTTTAATTTGCCCACACTGAGCCTACAGAGATTCATCAATTGCAGGTTAAGTTGTCCCCTATATACAGGCTCCAGAAGAAATTTCTGCTCCTGTGCTTATGTTCAAATAAGGTATAAATTTATGTGTCTGCCTATCTCTCAAATTTGGGGACAGAGGTTTGCCCTGTGATCTCAATTCTCTGATGAATCTAAGAGTTGTTAATTTTCAGTTTGTTCAATATTTTACTTGTACTGAAGTGGGCAGGAAACTGGAAGTGCAAAGTTTTTATGTATATTCTTTTTTAAAAGATTATTTAACTCTCTAATTTTGTTTTCTTTCCTAATTTTGTGTCAGATTGTAATGCCATGTTTTGTTATTAAAATGAATTAATAAGCATCCCATATAGTTCTTTGCTATGTAACAGTTAATTTTTAAAATGTTACTAAAGGAATGGTTTTTATGAAAAATATAATATACCAAAATAACCATAAATATGCAGTAAAGCAGCATAGGTATATAATGATGTATAAAAACGAAACATGGTTTTAAAATTATCCTCAGTGATATTCTATTTGAGTTTTACCAATCCTTTGAGAAATATATCATTACTATATAATAGAAATTTTTACAGTATTTCATCTCTTATGTTCATAGATTTTTTTGTAAAAATTATATGATATGTTTATGCAGATTGCACCCCAATGATCAGACACTCCCCCACAGGAACATATCTTCTGAGTAAACAAAATTTTATTTGGTGTTCAGATTATAATGAGTATATTGTCAGCATTTGACAACAGTTTAGGTCAATAAGAATTTTATCATGCAGAAGAGAAACTTCCCAGTGGCCCTTGCAGGGATAGTAATTAGACATTAAGAGCTGAGACTCTGGACTTAGAATTCACCTTTCATTCTGGCCCTTGATAGCTGTGTTAACTGGGCAATTTATTCAGCCTCTCTGTTCCTCAGTTTCTTCATCTATAAAAGTACTACATAATAGTGCTTCCTTCATATGACTGTCATGAGAATTAGTGATGTCAAAATGTACTGGGCCTTGAGTATTGCCTGACACATAGTAAGCAATCTGAAATATACCAACTATTAAATTTAATATATTCCTGTACATAGAGAATTCAACAGATTAAATCTTTATATCTTGTAGCTATATATCCAGTATATAACCCAAGGTGTCTCTGAGCATTGCATTAGGTATTTTTTACTTCCACAGTGGTATGCTATCATAAATCTAGTATTTATTATTGAGCACAAATCCAAGACAGCATCATTAATAAATAAATAAAATTCATCAGGTCATGTAACTGTGAAACTTATTTGTAGAACTGTCTTCAGACAAGCTGTATGTAAATACTCAAAAATGTCATCTGAGTTCTTGATTTTCTTTCTCCATCTCTTAGTCTAGTCTCTCCTTTCTCTTTGCCTCCAGGTTTCATATTCTTTTTTCTGCAGGTAGGCTCTTCCAAAATGATGTGAGACATGACTCTTCCTAGTCCCTTATTACATTGTCTACTTAAAAATTAACCAAGAGAGTAGAGAATATCTATTTTTCAATTCTGGGGGATAAATCAGGATGTTTCTTCCTTCCCTTCCTTATACAAATCACCACCATCAAGAGATAGTGTCTTATTGGTCAAACTGGCTCACTTGCCTCTCTCTGTGTAGGTTGGGAGCATACAGTGGACTGTCAGTCCTCTCACAGCAATATGGACATGCAGAGATAGTTCCTAAATGAGACAATGCTGTATAGGCCACAGCCATATATAACCTCTAAAAGGAATATGGAAAATTGTTAAATTATTTTCACTAAATTGTCCTCAATATACCATTGCTATTTTTTAAGGTTAGATTTGTTACCTGAGAAGATAATGTAGTACTTAAAAATAATTATTACTGTCAATATTTATAATAAACAGATAAACTACATGGAAAACAAAAAGACATGCATATTTCCTTATGTACATCCTCAAATCCCAAGACTCATGTTATAAATGATAGACATTATTATCAAAAATAAAAATAAATTATTTTTATGCCTTCCATGTATTGCTTTTCAGCCTTTTAAATATACATACTAGGAATAATAACAACATATATAAAAATAATCTTAAATATACAAATTTTTATCAATCCTAGTATGCATCTACAAAGTGATAGTAATATGTTAATATATTTAACACTAATGCACTACTTTTGATTTTCTACGATGATGTTTATTGAGATTTGAAATTACCTGATACAAAATGATTTTAAACCAAGAGAAGTATACTTTTACCCATTTTTATATAAAAAGAATAATTAAAATACAATCTAAAGATTGTCTTATTCCTCCATTACAGTCACTAATTAAAAACTACTTATTGAGTATCTTTTGTCATGGGCTCTGAGGTCTGCAAAAGTATAGGGAAAAAGGAGTAAGGGTCTAAAACCCTATGTTACAAATCTTTAGTCATTTTATTATAGCATCAAAAAAAATTCAACAAATACTTACACATTTTCATGTTTGAAAATTTAATAATAGTTACCATGGAAGAATTTTTTAGATTATTTAAGCCAATTTATCCCTTGACCTGAGTTTTAGAAGAAAAAAAAAATTCAAGTTAGAGTTTCAGTGATTTGTTTTTGTTCAAATAAATTTGGGGACAAAGAGGTGAATTTAAAAATTTTTCTAAATAACATTTGGATGGCTAAATTTTAGGGTTAGACAGGGCATAAATATAATTGAGTTTCTCTTCTTCCTAAAATGGTTCAGTGAATAATGAGATTGGTATTTGTGGTTCCCTCATGGTCAAAGGGTTATAAAAGTGGGCCATAGTCAATCAGATTGATTTAATCTTTTGACCATGCTCAATTAGACCACACACATATGAATATGTCCAATGTTAGAAGTTACTTACATTCTTATGAATTAGTGTGGTGTCTACCTATTAACATGATAGCTATAATAAGATATTCTAAAACACACATTGAACTTTCATTTAGTCTGACTGAAATTGAGATTATAGTTAAGATCTGTTGACTTGTTTTCAGTACACTACTTATTTCAATGATTCCCCTTAAAATATTAAAGCAAAATCTTAGTGTACTTCTTATGTAATAAAAACTTTGGCTTGTCTTTGTACCCAGTTCCTGGGATGAAGCCTCCAAATTCTGGGTATTTCCCCAATTGTGGGGAGCGTCTTTTTATTTATGGTGAGCCTCTCGGACCACACCTGAGTTTATGCTAATGAGGTGACTCCTGTGGGTCCATAGATTGAGGATGGGCCTGGCCATACCAGAAAGGCCAGCCATGTGGGATTAGATGGTTAGAGTTTTGAGTCACATGATATCAGTTCAATCTCCTAGGAAGAAATGAGGGCTGGAGATTCAGTTTAAACACATGACCAATGATTCGATCAATCATGCCTACATAAAAAAACCTAAAAGAACTGAGAACATCCAAAGCTCAGGTATGCTTCCTGGTAGGTGATACACATTGATATGCCAGAGCGTGACTCATCCTGACTCCATGGGGAAATTATAAGAAAGCTCTGCATTTGGAACCCTCTCAGACCTTGCACTATGTGTCTTATTTTGGAGTGTTCTGATTTTTGTGCTTTATAACAAAACTATAATCATAAGTATAGTCTTTTCCTGATTTCTGTGAGTTATTCTACTGAATTACAAAACCTGAGGAGGTAGTTGGAACCCCAAATTTAGTAGCAAGTTGGTCAGAAGTGTGTGTAGCCTGGGAACTTCCAAATTTGTAGTTGTCCAATTTGAGAGAAGTGTTGTGGAAGACTGTGCCCATAACCTATGAAATTTGACCTAACTTCTGGTAGTCAACAATCAGAATTGCATTGCAGTAATATAAAAATTATTTTAGTTAAAATATGAAGTACTTAATGAGAGCAAATTATTTAAATATTCTGTAGCCATAAGCATAAAATACTGAATAATCTATAATAACAGGATGATTTATTCTTTAAAATAGAGTAGCTTTGTCACAAGGGCATTACAAACAATACATTTAATCAAACTGAGTAGCATTTTGAATAAACTAAAATATTAACAGGTGTCATATTTGAAATAAGTATGAAGAGTATTTCAAGCATCATATAATTTCCACATAAAATTAGTCAAAATAATAATGTCATGGAAATCTCTGAGAAAAACCAAGCAAGAGAGATATGGCAACAAAAATAGTTGTGAAGAGTATTAGTAAAATACTCAAAAATCTGCTGGGCTCATGATGTTTGACATCTTGGTATATACAGGTAAATACAGAGTAATAGATTTTGCAGTGTGTGTGTATGTGTGTGTGTTGCATTAATCACCTGAGATATTAAATATATGGACAGAAATGGGAATTATAGTATTCAAAAGCAGGAAGAATTACTCAAGTCCATGTTGTTAAATCTCAAAGCTATTTCCAGGGTCTCAGTTACTTCAGTCTCCATTATCTTTTCTTGATATCAGCAGCAGTGGCCAGAATTGATGGTGAGATTTAGAAAAATCTAACCTATCACCCCAAACTTACCTATGTGCTCTGGTGCTAAAAGGGTAAAACTCAAAAGCAAAATAGAGTTGGTGATGGCATTCTGCTGTCTATCCCTCTCATAATTCCTCCTTT
This sequence comes from Balaenoptera physalus, assembly GCF_965194825.1. NCBI lineage: Eukaryota > Metazoa > Chordata > Mammalia > Artiodactyla > Balaenopteridae > Balaenoptera > Balaenoptera physalus. Next base: position 63,987,124 of record NC_138888.1, read on the forward strand.
GGCCTTATTATTGGCAATATAAGATGCAGTTCCAAGATATAAGTAAAACTGAAACCTTCCCCTAGCCTAGTGTAGTCTAATTGGTTATATCTTCAAGGACATGTGGTTTTTCTGCAGGTCACTTTGAAAAACAAATTGGGAAGTACATTTTTATTGTCTTTTTTCTCATACATGTATAATGGTTCACAAGAATAGATAAACATTTCTATATTAAGAAGATTGATAATGGAGGTAAGCATGTCTGACAACTTTTTTCAATTAATTTTTTTCAATAAACCTTTTTTGGGTAATAGGTTTCAGGAATTGTGTAAAAGGCTAGAAATGCACAAATATGCCTTCAAGGAACTACTTAATCCAGCACTAAAGATAGTAGTGCAAAAAATAAATGCAACAAAATTGGCAAGTGCTATAATTGAGATAAGCTGGCATAGAGGAGAGAAAATGTGCTTTAGTTTCAAACAAATATTTGTCTGTTTTTACTAAATTTGGGAAAATAAATTAAATAGTCAAGGCTACTGTGCCCTTATTTTTGAATGTATGTAAGAAGACAGATTGCCATATTTTTATAATTGAGAAACTATATATTAATTATGCAGCTCAAGCTTTAAAATATATTTTAGCTATTATTTTTGCTTTCAATTTCTCTAGAAACACATATCAGAGCATGTTCAGAGAGTACTCAAGGGAAATTAGAGAGAGAGAGTAATATTTAGGTTGAGTTTTAGTGATCAGCAAGTTTCTCTTTGGATAATGTGTGGATGTTATTTAAAATAGAGCAAAGGTAGTGATGATATTTAAGCCATAGGTAAAGACAAAACAATATGATTTGAGCTATTCAAGTGTTCACCGTGTTCAGGGAATAGTGCAGTTAAGCATAGTATATATGAAATGATTGTTTGGATATGGGATTCAGGACAAGAATAACATCTCTTCTATGGTCCTCAAAGATAATATACTTTAATACCTGCAGTGTCCACATGATTTTGTAAGAATGTCTTCACCCATCATTCTCCCATTCCTTGAAGAAGACTGTGCCCCTTTTATTTTAGCAAAGCCATAGTCACTGTAATAAATGTGTTCTACAATGTGGGCTGACAATTCACAGCCCTTGAGCCCTATCTAACCCACTGACTGTTTTCATAAATAAGGTTTTATTGGGACAAAGATCATTTATTTCTGTAGCCTACATAACTTTCATGCCTATAAAGGCAGAGTTGGGTGTTTGAACAGACACCTTATTACTCACAAAGCCTAAAATGTTTACTATCTTGCCAATTACATAAAAAAAAAATTTGCCAACACCTGTTCCATAACATTCAGAAGGATGGAATGGAAAGAAGAAAGAGAGAATTGGTGTTAGCACACCAAGCAAGAAGATGAAGGATTAAACTAGGGCTGTGGCCATGAAATATTGAAAAGGAAAAAGAAATAATTAGTCCTACTTGAGCCCAGGACACTGATGTTGAATTATAAACATTAATGGTTTTAATAATACTCACAAAAAATACTAGCAGCAAGGTGTTTTGGATTGTTCTTATTTTCTTTGTTTTATGTCAATGAAAAAAAAGTTAGCAGAATGTTATAAAAATCTGTGAAGTTTTTAGACCAAAATTATACTCCCAATGGAGCAGGGCCTATAAGTAAGTTTTTATTGTTGTTATTTTTTGTTCCTAGGATTATATTCCAAAGCAAAGAGCAGTATATTCTTTTGCTACCCTACTGGGCACTTTCTAACATAATGCTTTCTCTTCTTTTTTTTTTTTCCTCAAGTGAATGCCAACCATTAGAGAATTCCTATAACAAAAATAATTCTTCCCTTTGACAATTACAGGGCTTATTTACCCATGAAAATCTAGAGAGTAAATATAACTTTTCACTCCACTTAGGGCTTATTGGCCTCAAATTCAATACAATTCACATTTAGTCACATATTCCCTTCACAAAAGAGCTTAGTAGTTGGCTAACTATTGCTGCCCTCTCTACCACACTCTGCAGTTTTTCTTCCTTCACTATTTTGCCCTCTCTTGGTAACTACCCAAATTCCCAGAGTCCTTTAAGTCCTAGGTAAATCTCATTCTTCTCAATAAAGATCTCTAGATTACTTCAACTCACAGTAGCTTCTCTTCCCAGTGAAATCCTGGGTTCTTATTCTATAAGCCATTAATTTTAATCACACTTTACATTTTGATGTATCTTGTATTTCACTATGAATTGTTTGGTACCACTTGCAATGTTTTTTTGCATTCTATGTTTATTTCTCCTTTCTCCCAGCACATTGCAAGGTCCTTACTACTATAGACTCTGTTGAATAGTTGATATGTATCTCTACCATCTTTATCTATGAATGATAATTTTTCCTTTCTCAAATGTTATCTTTTTCCTTTTATTTTAAATTACTACATTGCTGTGGGGTCTTCTGGTGGGGTCTTTGCATCTCTGAACAGTGTTTATTCTTCAGAAAAAAACAAGTAAGGAAGAAATTAATAACTTTTGCTCAGGGTAAAGGGCATGTACTACAGCCAGTATCAAATTTATTTATGTCAGCATTTGAGGAAATGGAAAGCAATATATCTTTTAGTTAGTTGTTGACATAAACTCCAATCTTCTAGGATTTGGTGAGGACTAAAAGTGAGAAAACAATAGAGGATGTCCAGTAGATAACCTGGCATATATTAAGTGTTCAACAAATGCTAGCTCTACTACTTTCTGCTTTTCCTTCAGAACAAAATTCTCATTCTTATTTTGAAAATGTTTGCTTCAGGAGGTATGACAGTCCATGCTATGCATGACATAGATGCAAAAAAATTCTTCAATAAAAGTGTTAATTGTTTCTTTTTGCTCCCACAAGTTTTTTACCTTTCTTCTATACTTGTGAGTGATATATGCACATTAATTTAAAAATACATTGTGGAATGCAAACTCTATTTTATAAGTATATACAAATAATATACTTTTTCAGGCTTAATAGGCAATTCATGATATTAAAAGTATGATTGGCTAATACACTAAAATTAGATAATTTATTTTTACATTTGTCATGAAAACTATTCAGTTGATCCAGAGGTAGTATCTTTGTGATTCTCACACTCAAAAATGGCTAATTTCAACAGTACTTGAGTTGGATATTGTGTTATTACTTCCAGATACACTCTTACGATTTAAAGATTCATCCTCCCAGTTTCTGGAATCAGTGCCAGAAAATATCCATTATCTGTCAGCCTATTGTACGTTTCGCCTTGGTTCAAAAAACTGCCTTGCTCAAGGTCACACATTCTTCCAGAGGCATCCCTCATTCAATACTTAATAAATATAAGGTTATATAGATATGGCTTCATCTTCCCAACTCAGAGTAAATCTGATAATCCATACTAGCTCTAGAGCTCCCACTGTTTTAATTAAGGCCTTTGACAGGAATGCATGGTGGCTCAACGTCTACCCCTTCTCATATTGCTTCTTTTTATACAAGGTTGAGCCCAAGAGCACTCCCTTGTGAACATCTTACATGCTAATGTATGTTAGAGTCTACTTTCTGGGAAATCCAATTTGAGAGTATTAAATAAATTTTGAATATTCTTCCAAATGCATAAAGATTTCCCTAGTCTAAATCCTTCTACATTTAGAAGCACAAAAGTGACATTCTCTTATGAAGTTGTATTTTTCTACTTAAATTTTTTTAAATACTCATAAGTAGGAGGGAAAGAGATGCCACAGTAAATCCTGCTTTGATTCTCATTTCCGAATTCAAGTATCAGATTCCTTCAACTTGAGAAACTAGAATATTTTATTTTTTATGTAAAAATTAATGGAAATAAATTGGCATCAACTGTATATTAAGTTCACTGTACAAGGAATGAAGAAAGTAGACCAGATTTAAAGAACTTCGCAGAATAATTTATTTTTCTTTAATTTTTTTTCACTTTTTTTTTCTTGGTTATCTATTTTATTTTATTTATTGTTTTAAAACATCTTTATTGGAGTATAATTGCTTTATAGTGTTGTGTTAGTTTCTGCTGTGTAACAAAGTGAATCAGCTATACGCATATATATATATACCCATATCTTCACCCTCTTGCGTCCCCCTGCCACCCTCCCTATCCCACCCCTCTGGGTGGACACAAAGCACTGAGCTGATCTCCCTGAGCTATGCAGCTACTTCCCACCAGCTGTCTATTTTACATTTGGTAGTGTATATATGTCCATAACACTCTCTCACTTCGTCCCATCTTACCCTTCCCCCTCCTCGTGTCCTCAAGTCCACTCTCTACATCTGCATCTTTATTCCTGTCCTGCCCCTAGTTTTTTCAGAACCCTTTTTTTTTCTTTTTTTAGATTCCTTATATATGTGTTAGCATACAGTATTTGTTTTTCTCTTACTGACTTACTTCACTATATATGACAGTCTCTAGATCCATCCACCTCACTACAAACAACTCAATTTCGTTTCTTTTTATGGCTGAGTAATATTCCATTGTATATATGTGCCACACCTTCTTTATCCGTTCATCCGATGATGGACACTTAGGTTGCTTCCATGTCCTGGCTATTGTAAATAGTGCTGCAATGAACATTGTGGTACATGACTCTTTTTGAATTATGGTTTTCTCAGGGTATGTGCCCAGTAGTGGGATTGCTGGGTCATATGGTAGTTCTAGTTTTAGTTTTTTGTTTTTAGTTTTTAACATCTTTATTGAAGTATAATTGCCTTACAATGGTGTGTTAGCTTCTGCTTTATAACAAAGTGAATCAGTTATACACATACAATATGTTCTCATATCTCTTCCCTCTTGCATCTCCCTCCCTCCCACCCTCCCCATCCCACCCCTCTAGGTGGTCACAAAGCACCAAGCTGATCTCCCTGTGCTATGTGGCTGCTTCCCACTAGCTATCTATTTTACATTTGGTAGTGTATATATGTCCATGACACTCTCTTACCCTGTCACATCTCACCCCACCCCCTCCCCATATCCTCAAGTCCATTCTCTAGTAGGTCTGTGTCTTTATTCCCGTCTTGCCACTAGGTTCTTCATGGTTTTTTTTTTTTTTTCCTTAGATTCTGTATATATGTGTTAGCATACTGTATTTGTTTTTCTCTTTCTGACTTACTTCACTCTGTATGACAGACTCTAACTCCATCCACCTCATTACAAATACCTCCATTTCATTTCTTTTTATGGCTGAGTAATATTCCATTGTATATATGTGCCACATCTTCTTTATCCATTCATCTGTTGATGGACATTTAGGTTGCTTCCATGTCCTGGCTATTGTAAATAGAGCTGCAATGAACATTTTGGTACATGACTCTTTTTGAACTCTGGTTTTCTCAGGGTATATGCCCAGTAGTGGGATTGCTGGGTCGTATGGTAGTTCTATTTGTAGTTTTTTAAGGAACCTCCATACTGTTCTCCATAGTGGCTGTATCAATTTACATTCCCACCAACAGTGCAAGAGTGTTCCCTTTCCTCCACACCCTCTCCAGCATTTATTGTTTCTAGATTTTTTGATGATGGCCATTCTGATCGGTGTGAGATGATACCTCATTGTAGTTTTGATTTGCATTTCTCTAATGATTAATGATGTTGAGCATTCTTTCATGTGTCTGTTGGCAATCTGTATATCTTCTTTGGAGAAATGTCTATTTAGGTCTTCTGCCCATTTTTGGATTGGGTTGTTCGTTTTTTTGTTATTGAGCTGCATGAGCTGCTTGTAAATCTTGGAGATTAATCTTTTGTCAGTTGCTTCATTTGCAAATATTTTCTCCCATTCTGAGGGTTGTCTTTTGGTCTTGTTTATGGTTTCCTTTGCTGTGCAAAAGCTTTTAAGTTTCATTAGGTCCCATTTGTTTATTTGTGTTCTTATTTCCATTTCTCTGTGAGCTGGGTCAAAAAGAATCTTGCTGTGATGTATGTCATAGAGTGTTCTGCCTATGTTTTCCTCTAAGAGTTTGATAGTGTCTGGCCTTACACTTAGGTCTTTAATCCATTTTGAGTTTATTTTGGTGCATGGTGTCAGGGAGTGTTCTAATTTCATACTTTTACATGTATCTGTCCAATTTTCCCAGCACCACTTATCGAAGAGGCTGTCTTTTCTCCACTGTATATTCTTGCCTCCTTTATCAAAGATAAGGTGACCATATGTGTGTGGGTTTATCTCTGGGCTTTCTATCCTGTTCCATTTATCTATATTTCTGTTTTTGTGCCAGTACCAAACTGTCTTGATTACTGTAGCTTTGTAATATAGTCTGAAGTCAGGGAGCCTGATTCCTCCAGCTCCATTTTTCGTTCTCAAGATTGCTTTGGCTATTCGGGGTCTTTTGTGTTTCCATACAAATTGTGAAATTTTTTGTTCTAGTTCTGTGAAAAATGCCAGTGGTAGTTTGATAGGGATTCCATTGAATCTGTAGATTGCTTTGGGTAGTAGAGTCATTTTCACAATGTTGATTCTTCCAATCCAAGAACATGGTATATTTCTCCATCTATTTGTATCATCTTTAATTTCTTTCATCAGTGTCTTATAATTTTCTGCATACAGATCTTTTGTCTCCTTAGGTAGGTTTATTCCTAGATATTTTATTCTTTTTGTTGCAATGGTAAACGGGAGTGTTTTCTTAATTTCACTTTCAGATTTTTCGTCATTAGTGTATAGAAATGCAAGAGATTTCTGTGCATTAATTTTGTATCCTGCTACTTTACCAAATTCATTGATTAGCTCTAGGAGTTTTCTGGTAGCATCTTTAGGATTCTTTATGTATAGTATCATGTCATCTGCAAATAGTGACAGCTTTACTTCTTCTTTTCCGATTTGGATTCCTTTTATTTCTTTGTCTTCTCTGATTGCTGTGGCTAACACTTCCAAAACTATGTTGAATAATAGTGGTGAGAGTGGGCAACCTTGTCTTGTTCCTGATCTTAGTGGAAATGGTTTCAGTTTTTCACCATTGAGGACAATGTTGGCTGTGGGTTTGTCATATATGGCCTTTATTATGTCGAGGAAAGTTCCCTCTATGCCTACTTTCTGCAGGGCTTTTATCATAAATGGGTGTTGAATTTTGTCGAAAGCTTTCTCTGCATCTATTGAGATGATCATATGGTTTTTCTCCTTCAATTTGTTAATATGGTGTATCACATTGATTGATTTGCGTATATTGAAGAATCCTTGCATTCCTGGGATAAACCCCACTTGATCATGGTGTATGATCCTTTTAATGTGCTGTTGGATTCTGTTTGCTAGTATTTTGTTGAGGATTTTTTATTTTTAGTTTTTTAAGGAACCTCCATACTGTTCTCCATAGTGGCTGTATCAATTTACATTCCCATCAACAGTGCAAGAGGATTCCCTTTTCTCCACACCTTCTCCAGCATTTATTGTTTGTAGATTTTTTGATGATGGCCATTCTGACTGGTGTGAGGTGATACCTCATTGCAGTTTTGATCTGCATTTCTCTAATGATTAGTGATGTTGAGCATCCTTTCATGTGTTTGTTGGCAATCTGTATATTGTTTCTGGGGAAATGTCTGTTTAGGTTGTCTGTCCATTTTTGGACTGGGTTGTTTGTTTTTTTGATATTGAGCTGCATGAGATGCTTGTATATTTTGGAGATTAATCCTTTGTCAGTTGCTTCATTTGCAAATATTTTCTTCCATTCTTAGGGCTGTCTTTTCACTTTGTTTATGCTTTTCTTTGCTATGCAAAAGCTTTTAATTTCCATTAGGTCCCATTTGTTTGTTTTTGTTTTTATTTCCACTTCCCTAGGAAGTGGGTCAAAAAGGATCTGGCTGTGATTTATGTCATAGAGTGTTCTGCCTATGTTTTCCTCTAAGAGTTTGATAGTGTCTGGCCTTACATTTAGGTCTTTAATCCATTTTGAGTTTATTTTTGTGTATGGTCTTAGGGAGTGTTCTAATTTCATTATTTTACATGTAGCTGTCCAGTTTTCCCAGCAGCAGTTATTGAAGAGGAGGCTGTCTTTTCTCCATTGTATATTCTTGCCTCCTTTATCAAAGATAAGGTGACCATATGTGTGTGGGTTTATCTCTGGGATTTCTATCCTGTTCCATTGATCTATATTTCTGTTTTTGTGCCAGTACCATACTGTCTTGATTACTGTAGCTTTGTACTATAGCCTGAAGTCTGGGAGCCTGATTCCTCCAGCTCAGTTTTTCTTTCTCAAGATTGCTTTGGCTATTCGGGGTTTTTTGTGTTTCCATACAAATTGTGAAATTTTTTGTTCTAGTTCTGTGAAAAATGCCATTGGTAGTTTGATAGAGATCGCATTGAATCTGTAGATTGCTTTGAATAGTATAGTCATTCTCACAATATTGATCTTCCAATCCAAGAACGTGATATATCTCTCCATCTATTTGTATAATCTTTAATTTCGTTCATCAGTGTCTTATAGTTTTCTGCATACAGGTCTTTCTTCTCCTTAGGTAGGTTTATTCCTAGGTATTGTATTCTTTTTGTTGCAAAGGTAAATGGGAGTGTTTCCTTAATTTCTCTTTCAGATTTGTTGTCGTTAGTGTATAAGAATGCAAGAGATTTCTGTGCATTAATTTTGTATCCTTCTACTGTATCAAATTCATTGATTAGCTCTAGTAGTTTTCTGGTAGCATCTTTAGGATTCTCTATGTGTAGTATCATGTCATCTGCAAACAGTGACAGCTGTACTTCTTCTTTTCCGATTTGGATTGTTTTTATTTCTTTTTTGTCTCTGATTGCTGTAGCTAAAGCTTCCTAAACTATGTTGAATAATACTGGTGAGAGTGGACAACCTTGTCTTGTTCCTGATCTTAGTGGAAATGATTTCAGTTTTTCACCATTGAGAATGATGCTGGTTGTGGGTTTGTCATATAGGGCCTTTATTATGTTGAGGTAAGTTCCCTCTACCTACTTTCTGGAAAGTTTTTAGCATAAATGGGTGTTGAATTTTGTCAAAAGCTTTTTCTGCATGTATTAAGATTATTATATGGTTTTTCTCCTTCAATTTGTTAATATGGTTTATCGCATTGATTGGTTTGTGTGTATTGAAGAATACTTGCATTCCTGGGATAAACCCCACTTGATCATGGTGTATGATCCTTTTAATGGGCTGTTGGATTCTGTTTTCTAGTTGAGGATTTTTGCCTCTATGTTCATCAGTGATATTGGCCTGTAGTTTTCTTTCTTTGTGACATCTTTGTCTGGTTTTGCTATCAGGGTGATGGTGGGCTCATAGAATGAGTTTGGGAGTGTTCCTCCCTCTACTATATTTTGGAAGAGTTTGAGAAGGATAGGTGTTAGCTCCTCTCTAAATGTTTGATAGAATTCGCCTATGAAGCCATCTGGTCCTGGGCTTTTGTTTCTTGGAAGATTTTTAATCACAGCTTCAATTTCAGTGCTTGTGATTGATCTGATTATATTTTCTATTTCTCCCTGGTTCAGTCTCAGAAGGTTATGCTTTTCTAAGAATGTGTCCATTTTTTCCAGGTTGTCCATTTTATTGGTATATAGTTGCTTGTAGCAATCTCTCATGATCCTTTGTATTTCTGCAGTGTCAGTTGTTATTTCTCCATTTTCATTTCTAATTCTGTTGATTTGAGTACTCTTGCTTTTTTTCTTGATGAGTCTGGCTAATGGTTTATCAATTTTGTTTATCTTCTCAAAGAACCAGCTTTTAGTTTTATTGATGTTTGCTACTGTTTCCTTCATTTCTTTTTCATTTATTTCTGATCTGATCTTTATGATTTCTTTCCTTCTGCTAACTTTGGGGGTTTTTTGTTCTTGTTTCTCTAATTGCTTTAGGTGTAAGATTAGGTTGTTTATTTGAGATGTTTCTTGTTTCTTGAGGTAGGATTGTATTGCTATAAAATTCCCTCTTAGAACTGCTTTTGCTGCATCCCATAGGTTTTGGGTTGTGTTTTCATTGTCATTTGTTTCTAGGTAGTTTTTGATTTCCTATTTGATTTCTTCAGTGATCTCTTGGTTATTTAGTAGTGTATTATTTAGCCTTCATTGTTTGCATTTTCTACAGTTCTTTTCCTGTAATTGATATTTAGTCTCATAGCATTGTGGTTGGAAAAGATACTTAATACGATTTCAATTTTCTTAAATTTACCGAGGCTTGTTTTGTGACCCAAGATATGATGTATCCATGAGAGTGTTCCATGAGCACTTGAGAAGAAAGTGTATTGTGTTGTTTTTGGATGGAAACTCCTATAAATACCAATTAAGTCCATCTTGTTTAATGTATTATTTAAATCTTGTGTTTCCTTATTTATTTTCACTTTGGATGATCTGTCCATTGGTGAAAGTGGGATGTTTAAGTCCCCTACTATTATTTTGTTACTGTCGATTACCCCTTTTATGGCTGTTAGCATTTGACCTATGTATTGAGGTGTTCTTATGTTGGGTGCATAAATATTTACAATTGTTATATCTTCTTCTTGGATTGATCCCTTGATCATTATGTAGTGTCCTTCTTTGTCTCTTGTAATAGTCTTTGTTTTAAAGTCTATTTTGTCTGATATGAGTATTGCTACTCTAGCTTTCTATTGATTTCCATTTGCATGAAATATCTTTTTCCATCCCCTCACTTTCAGTCTGTATGTTTGTCTAGGTCTGAAGTGGGTCTCTTGTAAACAGCATATATACCATTCCGTCACTCTGTGTTTTGGTTGGATCATTTAATCCATTTACATTTAAGGTAGTTATCGATATGTATATTCCTATTACCATTTTCTTATGTGTTTTGGGTTTGTTATTGTAGGTCTTTTCCTTCTCTTGTGTTTCCTGCCTAGAGAAGTTCCTTTAGCATTTGTTGTAAAGCTGGTTTGGTGGTGCTGAATTCTCTTAGCTTTTGCTTGTCTGTAAAGGTTTTTATTTCTCCATTGAATCTGAATGAGATCTTTGTTGGGTGGAGTAATCTTGGTTGTATTTTTTTCTCTTTCATCACTTTAAATATGTCTTGCCAGTACCTTCTGGCTTGCAGAGTTTCTGCTGAAAGATCAGATGTTAACCTTATGGGGATTCCCTTGTATGTTATTTGTTGCTTTTCCCTTGCTGCCTTTAATATTTTTTCTCTGTATTTAATTTTTGATAGTTTGATTAATATGTGTCTTGGTGTGTTTCTCCTTGGATTTATCCTGTATCAGACTCTCTGTGCTTCCGGGACTTGATTGACTATTTCCTTTCCCATATTAGGGAAGTTTTCAACTATAATCTTTTCAAATATTTTATCAGTCCCTTTCTTTTTCTCTTCTTCTTCTGGGACCCCTATAATTCGAATGTTGGTGCGTTTTATGTTGTCCCAGAGGTCTCTGAGAATGTCCTCAATTCTTTTCATTCTTTTTTCTTTGTTCTGCTCTGTGGTAGTTATTTGCACTATTTTATCTTCCAGGTCACTTATCCGTTTTTCTGCCTCACTTATTCTGCTATTGATTCCTTCTAGAGAATTTTAAATTTCATTTATTGTGTTGTTCATCATTGTTTGTTTGCTCTTTAATTCTTCTAGGTCCTTGTTAAACGTTTCTTATCTTTTCTCCATTCTATTTCCAAGATTTTGGATCATCTTTTCTATCATTATTCTGAATTCTTTTTCAGGTACACTGCCTATTTCCTCTTCATTTGTTTGGTCTGGTGAGTTTTTACTTTGCTCCTTCATCTGCTGTGTATTTCTCTGTTTTCTCATTTTGCTTAACTTACTGTGTCTGGGGTCTCCTTTTCGCAGGCTGCACATTTGTAGTTCCTGTTGTTTTTGGTGTTGGCCCCCAGTGGTAAGGTTGCTTCATTGGGTTGTGTAGGCTTCCTGGTGGAGCAGACTGGTGCCTGTGTTCTGGTGGATGAGGCTGGATCTTGTCTTTCTGGTGGGCAGGACCATGTCCTGTGGTGTCTTTTGGGGTGTCTGTGAACTCATTATGATTTTAGGCAGCCTCTCTGCTAATGGGTGGTGTTGTGTTCCTGTCTTGCTAGTTGTTTGGCATAGTGTGTCCAGCACTGTTGCTTGCTAGTCGTTTAGTGGATTTGGGTCTTAGCATTGAGATGGAGATCTCTCGGATAGCTTTTGCTGTTTGATATTACATGGGGCTGGGAGGCTCTGGTGGATCAGTGTCCTGAGCTTGGCTCTCCCACCTCAGAGGCACAGTCCTGACACCCGACCAGAGCACCAAGACCCTGTCAGCCACACAGCTCAGAAGAAAAGGGAGAAGAGAGGAAAGAAGGAAAGAAGGAAAGAGAAAGAAAGAAAGAAAGAAAGAAAGAAAGAAAGAAAGAAAGAAAGAAAGAAAGAAAGAAAGAAAGAAAGAAAGAAAGGAAGGAAGAAAGAAAGAAAGGGAGAGAGAGAGAAAGAAAGAAAGAATAAAATAAAAGTTATTAAACAAAAAAATTTTTAAATTATTAAAAATAAAAAAGTAAAAACAAAAGAAAGAAGAGAGCAACCAAACCAAAAAACAAATCCACCAATGATAACAAGCACTAAAAAGTATACTAAAAAAAAAAAAGAAAAGGACCAACGGAGAAAGTAAGGGAACATAAAAAGAAGTAATGAAGAAAAAAGTAATAAAAGAAATTGGTTGAAAAGAGAGGTTTCTGTATCAAATATTATAAAGTTATATATGTATTTTTAGGTATTGCCATTTGTCTAGTACTTAATACAAGTGTTAATAATGGCAATGTACAAATGCTAATCTTTGTGATAAGTTAGTATATTAAATATTTGAGATGTCATATTATGGTGAATAAAGTCTCATAAAATGTATTTTTAGAAACTTGGTATTTTTTTGAACAATGAAGTTATATCTGTATAGTACTGATTATACTGAGAATAATCCCCAATAGATTAAAGTTTAAAGTATAGAAAATAAAACTATGGGATGAGGACCTTATACATAACATGGACACACACACCGAGAAATCAAAAAGAATAGTAAATATTTTTAAGTCATACAAATAATAACTTTTGAGTAATAGTGCTATATAAGTAAAATCAAAAGCTACAAAAAATACCTTTAAAATAGTCTTCAACAACTGAAAAAGATGTCCTACCTCACTAATAAGGAAATTTTCATTTTAACTATCATATTGATAAATTTTACACCTATTCACCATAGTAGTTTGTCTTACACAAATTCATAAACATTACAAACTATTACATTTATATTTATAGAAAATATAATTTGACCCAATGATAAAGTCCCATTTGTATAAATAGCAAAGATGTCAATTATATGTTAATGAGTAAAAGAATAATTTCTAAAATAAAATGTGTAATAAACTCACATTTACTCACTATAACTCTAGCATAAGGATTAAAAGGCAAAAGTATTGAAAATAACTATAGCTACTATAATTTGTTAATGGATACACAATATAAAATAAAAAGATGTAAATTTTGACATCAAAAACATAAATTGTGGGGAGGGAGAGAGTAAAAAACATAGAGCCTTTGTATGTAATCAATTTAAAGTTGTTATAAGCTTAAAATAGACTGTTATAAGATGTTTTATGTAAACTGCATGTTAACTACAAAACAAAAAACCACAGTAGATGCACTAAAGATAAAAAGGAAGATATCAAAGCAGACAGTCACCAAATTACAAAGGAAGACAACAAGAGAGGAAGAAAGGAACAAAAGACATAAAACTCCTAGAAAACAATTATCATAACTGTAATAGTAATTCCTTATTAGCAATATTAACTTTCAATGTAAATGGATTAAATTCTCTAATCAAAAGTCACAGAATGGCTGAATGTATTAAAAAACAAATAAACAAACAAAAAAAACAACAAAACCTAACTACAAGAGTCACACTTCAGCTTTAAGGCTACATATAGACTGAAAGTGAAGAGATGGAAAAGATATTCCATGCAAATGGAAACCAAAAGAGAGCATAGTAGCTATAGTTATATCAGCAAAAATAGATTTTAATTCAAAAACTGTAACAAGGGGTAAAGAAGGTTACTAGATAATAATAAAGGGGTCAATTCATCAAGAGGATATACATGTAAACATGTATGCATACAATTTTAGAGGACCTACATATATAAAGCAAATATTAGCAGAACCAAAGGGAGAAATAGACAATAATACAATAATTGTAAGAGACTTCAATATTTCACTTCCAACAATGAATAGATCAACCAGACAGAAAATAAATGAGGAAAACTTTGGACTTGAACTACCCTTTAGATCAAATAGGCCTAAAAGATATATAAAGAACTTTTCTTCCAATAGTCATAGAATATACATTCTTCTCAAGCACACATAAAGCATTCTCTCAGATAGATTAGGCCACAAAACAAGTCTTAACAAATTTAAGAAGGTTGAAATTGTATCATGCATCTTTTCTGAATAAAATGATATGAAACCAGAAATCAATAACAGAAGAAAAACTGTAAAATTCACAAATATTTGAATACTAAACAATAAAATCTTAAACAACCAATGGGTCAATAAAAAATAAAAAGAGAAATCTAAAAATTAAAAAAATGAACATTTGAAATGTGAACATGAAACAAATTAAAATGGAAACACAAAATACCAAAATTTATGGAATGCAGCAAAAGCAGTTCTAAGAGGAACGTTTATAGTAATAACCATCTACTTTAAGGGAAAAAAAAATCCTAAATAAACAACCCAACTTTACAAGTCAAGAAATTAGAAAAAGTGAACAAACTGAGCCCAAAGTTAGCAGAAGGAATGAAACAACAAAGATCAGAGAAGATATAAATGAAATAGATACCAGAAAAACAATAGAAAAGGTTAACAAAACTAGGGGTTTTTTTTTTTTTTTTAAGATAAACAAAATTGACAAATCTGGAGCTAGACCTAATGAAGAAAAAAGAGAAGTCTCAAATAAATAAAATCAGAAATGAAAGATGAAACATTACAACTGATGTCACAGAAATGCAAAAGATCATAAGAGACTATTATGAACAATTTTAAGTCAACAAATTGGATAATCTAGAAAAAATAGGTAAACTCATAGAAATAAATAACCTCCCAACACTGAACCATAAAGAGAGAGAAAATCTGAATGGACCAAAATGAAAAAAGGAAATTGAATTAGTAATCAAAAACCTCCCCCAAAAAGAGAAGCCCAAGACCTGATGGCTTTATAAACAAATGAACTTACAAGCCAATAACCTTGATGAACATAGATGCAAAATCCTCAAAAAGTATTAGCAAAATGAATCCAACAGCACATTGAAAGTATCACTCACCATGCTCAAGTGGGATTTATATGAGGGATGCAAGGTAGTTCAACACATGTAAAACAACAAATGTGATGCACTACATTAAAAGAATGAAAGATAAAAATCAATCACGATCATCTCAATAGATGCAGAAAAATCATTTGAAAAAATTCAACATCCTTTCATGTAAAAACCCTCAACAAATTCGGTATACTCATGGCATGTTCTGCAACATAATGAAGGCCACTCATGAGAAATCCACAACTAACATTGTATTCAATCATGAAGAGCTAAAACCTTTGCCTTTAAGTTTAGGAAAAAACAAGGATGCCTACTCTCACTGTTTCTATTCAACATAGTATTGGAATTACTAGTCAAAGCAATTAGGCAAGAAAAAGAAAATGCATCCAAACTGGAAAGGAAGAAGTAAAATTTTCTCTGTTTGCATATGATATGATCCATATATAGAAAACCCTAAAGTTTTCACCAAAAACTGTTAAAACAGTTTAAAAACTTCAGTAAAAGTGCATGATACAAAATCAATATGCATAAATCATTTGTATTTCTCTACATTAAAAATGAACTATCTGACAAAAACATTAAGGAAACAATCCCACTTACAGTAACACCAAAAAGAATAAAATACTTAGGAATACATTTAACCTGAGAAGTTAAATATCTGTACACTGAAAACTACAAAACGATGATGGAGGATATTAAAGAATATATAAGTAGATGGAAAGATATTTGATATTCATAGATTTGAAGATTTAATATTATGAAAATGTCCATACTACTTGAAACAATCTACAGGTTCAATGTAATCCCATCAAAATTTCAATAGCATTTTTCACAGAAATAGGAGAAACAATCTTAAAATTTGTGTTGAATGACAAAAGTCACTGAATAGTGAAAGCAATCTTAAGCCAGAAGAGCCAAGTTGGAAGCATCACATTTCCTGATTTTAAACTATATTACAAATCTGTAGTAACCAAAGCAGTATGATATTGGCATAAAAAGAGACACAGAGATCAATGGAATAGAACAGAGAGCTCAAAAATAAACCCACACATATGGTCAATTAATCCACAACAAAGATGCCAAGAATACACAGAAAAAGAATAGTCTCTTCAATAAATGGTGATGAGAAAACTGGATATCCACATGCAAATGAATAAAATAAGAACCCTATCTTACACCATACACAAAAATCAACTTAAAGTGGATTAAAGTGCTAAATGTAAGACCTGAAATTGTAAAACTCCTAGAAGAAAACATAGGGGAAATCTCCTTGACGTTGGTCTTGGTAATAAATTTCTAGATTTGATAAAAGCAAAGGCAATAAATTTAAAAAAGTAGGCGTACATCAAGCTAAAATGTTTCCTCACAGCAACAAAGGAAACAATAAAAAAATTAAATGGTAACCTAAGGAATGTGAGAAAATATTTGCAAATCATATATCAATAAGGTGTTAATACCAAAAATATATAAGGAGCTCACAAAACTCAATAGCAGAAAAACGAATAATCCACTTACAAAATGGGCAAAGACCTGAGAAATATACAAATGGCCAATAGGTACTTTAAAAGATGCTTGGCATCACTAATCATCAGAGAAATGCAAATCAAAACCACAAAGAGTTATCACCTCACATCTTTTCTGATATCTATTATTAAAAAGACAAGAGATAACAAATGTTGGTAAAATATTGAAAAAAGTGAAGCCTTGTACAGTGTTGGTGGGACTGTAAATTGGCACAGCCATTATGAAAAACAATACAGAGATTCCTCAAAAATTAAAAATGTAACTGATGAGCCAACAATCCTGCTTCCAAATATCCAAAGGAAACAAAATCACTGTCTGGAATTGATATCTGTACTGCTGTGTTCATTGCAACATTATTCACAATAACCAAGAATGGAAACAACTTAAGTGTCTGTAGAGGAATGGATGGCTAAAGACACGCACACACACACACACACACACATTCACACACAAGGGAATATTACTCAGCATTAAAAAAGGTAATCCTGCCATTTGTGATAATACAGATGAAATTGGAGGGCATTTTACTAAGCAAAATAATCCAGATTTAAAAAGACAAATACTACATGTTATCACTTACATGTGAAGTTTTACCAAAAATTTGGTCAAACTCATAGAAACAGAGAGTAGAATGGTGGTTGTCAGAGGATGAGGGATGGAAGAAATGAAGGAGAGGTTGGTAAAGGGTACAAGCTTTCAGTTATAAGATTAATACATTCTGAGGATCTAAGGTATAGCATGGTGACTATAGTTAGTAATAGTATATTGTATACTGGAAATTTGTTGAGAGAGTAGATCTTAAACATTCTTACCAAAAAGAAAAAAAAAAAGTAACTGTTAGTTGATAGATGTGTTATGTAACTTGACGGTGGGAATGATTTCACAATGTATGCATATATCAAATCATCATGCTGTACACTTTAAATTTATTACAATTTTATTTGTCAATTATACCTCAATGAAGCTGGAAAAAATTAAAGAATAAAGCAGAAAACAGGAAAGAGGGAGAGATAGAGAGTTTTAGAAGTATATCTAAATATTCACTAAATGTATAATGGTTTTCTTGGGACTAAACATACCAGAAGTTAGGGAAATTTACATTTGTTTAAACTGTTATGCTATCTTGTAATTTATAAAGTGTCATGTGTTTTCATGTTGGGGAAAGGTTACTGCTGTTTCTGCTCTAGTTTGTCATTCTGATTCATGCTGTCTATTCACCTTAACGGCCATATCATTAGATTAGCCACTCATCTAATTTTTTACATAGAATTATCTGGATACAATTGGATGGCTCTCTTGTCCAGGATCTATGCATCATTAAATTATAAGAATTTTAAGATACTTTAATAATCAAGTCTTTAATAGTTTGGCAAAAACTTTATCTATAGGCTATCAGGTTTGATAGATGAGGGAAGTTAAAAGGGACAAACTTCCAGTGACAAAATAACTCCATGTTATAAATGAGGAATCTGAGGCACAGAGTGTTGAGTTAACCTGCCAAAGATTAAACATCTTAGTGAGTGGTAGAGTCAGAATTTAAATCTATGTAATTTAGTTCTAGTGTCTGTGCATTTAACTACAACCATATAATCTTGAAGATTGTTCCACTTAAATATTAATTTAATAATACACCGAATATTTATTCCACTTAAATATAAATAAATATAGTCACTAATAAGGTAATATCGTTGTATGGTGACAGAGGGTAACTAGACTTACCATGGTGATCATTTTGTAATGTATAGAATTATTGAATCACTATGTTTTGCACCAGAAAATAACGTAGTGTTATAGGTCAATTATACTTCAAAACACAAATAAACAAATAAACTCATAGAAAGGGGGATCAGATTTGTGGTTACCAGAGGTGGGGGCTGGGGGAAAGGGAACTGGATGGAGGTGGTCAAAATGTACAAACTTCCAGTTATAAGATAAATAAGTACTAGGGATGTAATGCACAACATGATTAATACAATTAACACTGCTGTATGCTATATATGAAACTTGTTAAGAGAGTCATAATGTTGCACATCTTAAAATTATACAGTACTGTATGTCAATTATATCTCAATAAAAATGGAAGAAAGAGAAAAGAAAATTGTGCCCCTAAATTTGTTTTCTCTCTGGATAAGTTCTAGAAACAAAGAGGAAAATATATTCTTAACTCTATATGTATTGCCAGAGACTAGAAACGCTAAATGACAGATAAACCTTGAGCTAATTTTATTTAGAGTTCTTATGAGGGAGCCAGTTGATTCAATTTGTGATGCTTTTTTTCCCTTTTAATCTCTATGCATACACATAAATTCATTTGAAAGGCCCATTTGACTTTTTCTCATTCTGATCAAACCACAACAGAATTAGTGAAATTACTTGCAAAATAATTAATCTCAAATTATAGTGAAGACCCAAAAGAGAAAATGAGGTAGAAAAGTTTCTGGTTAAATAAAAACAGGAGGATCAGAACAAATTTGGAAAACATCAGAGTTGACAAAAAAGGCAAGGTTTGTTGAAGGAAAAACTCATATCCCTGGGATATCTTCAAACATAAAATATATGAGTATTAACTTTCCAAACATTAGAATAAGCAAATTATGGAAAATGTATATTGCAAAGATTAAGCCACTCATCAAAACTGCTTATCTATTCATCCCAGTACTTTTGCTTGAATTTCTCTTATTTACTTCTTCCATCAACTATATTCGCCCAGTGAATATAGTGTACTTGTAATTTGTTTCTCTACTATTCCCAGAATTACTTCCTTCACATTCTTATAGTTACATAGACTTAAAAGTACATCAAATTGCATACTTAGTAGAAAATTTACTATTTTCCGTGCCAGATCTATTGCAACTTAAAAAATATATATACACATATATATATTTAATTTGTGAAATTATCCTCAATAGAAATTATAAAAATGTATTATTTATTTTAGAAATGAGATTCAATTATGGTATGATATTTTTGGTTTTTAATATCATAGCCACTATCTCTTAATGTCCTTTGGTTTTTAAAATTACTCTTTTTACTTTGCTATTAAATCTAAACAGCTTCTCTCCTGAATCCAGCACCCTCGATTTTATTTTACTATATGTTAAAGTGGAAATGATCCACTTATTTTACGTGCTTCAGAATGTTTAGACATAATGCATGGAGAATGATTGTTTTAGAATGGAATGAATGATTTTTAGTTAATTACAAACAAGTCTGACTAATCCATGCATAATTTGTTTCTCAGTGTGGCTGCAGAAAATGAAGTTGTGATCAACTCAGAAGAAGGAACTAGTGCGTTAACAATATTTTTTTTTTAATATATCTTTATTGGAGTATAATTGCTTCACAATGCTGTGTTAGTTTCTGTTGTACAGCAAAGTGAATCAGCCGTATGCATACATATACCCCATATCCCCTCCCTCCCACCCTCCCTAGGTCGTCACAAAGCACCGAGCTGATCTCTCTGTACTATGCTGCTGCTTTCCACTAGCTATCTATTTTACATTTGGTGTGTATATATGTCAGTGCTATTCTCACTTCACCCCAGCTTCCCCTAGAGTAGGCCATTTAATTTTCTTCCTAGTATCATGTGAACTTGGAAGGGTCAGATGACCTGAAAGTATAATGATAATTGTTTATGTTTTTCTGCAAAGTATGAAGTGCTAAAGATGTCCCAACACTTAATCCTAGCTTTTCCTATAATACTCAAACAATTAGTATATGTTAAAATGCTTTATTAGAATTATAAAAAATAAAATGAGCCTATGAAACAAACCAGTTGAAGAATTCCAATGATTAATACAAATAGTAAATTACATATTAAAGTTTACTTACTGTAGAAATACCAAATTCAGGCTAGTGGATATTATAGCCAAGAATTTAAAATTCATAATAATTTGAATTAATGATATTCAAAATAATCTAAATAAGAATATTGTGATTTTCTTCTTATTTTACTATGATTTTCCTACCTACTGTAAACATTTTGAATCCTAGAGAAAAGTTGAATTTTTCAGTGCATATTCTTATATGATTTACCTAGATTTAAAGAAAAAATAATTTTGCCATATTTGATTTAGCTCTCTCTTTGGTTTTGCCATACTTTTAGAAGGTAAAGTGCAGGCTTCATGCCAATTTATTCCTAAATATTCCAGCAGAAATCTTGTATTTTTAAAAATCATACATACAATTAAAATAATGCTATCTTCATTTTACTTAGGAGCTGTTGAGACAGTTTGTTTAATTGACTTCTTATTTACCATAGTAAAAAGTCAGAATAACATTTTGAATTGAGAACTAATTTCCCCTCAAACCTATTCCCTGATACTTGAATCCTATAATCAGAAATCAGCAAACTATAGCCTATGTCCTGTTGCCTATTTTTATAAATACATTTTTATTAGACCACAGCTACACCTATTTGTTAAAGAATTGTCTGTGGCTGTTTTCATGCTAAAATGATGTGGATCTGAGCTGTTGTAACACAGGCTGTGTAGCCCATAACCCTAAAATATTTAGTGTCTGGTTTTATAAGAAAAGTTTGCCAAGCCATGCTGTAGATCCCACAGTTCTTTCAACCAAGCTTCTTGTACAGAAACTTGCACCACCTGAAGAGATTCTGTTGAAATGGGTCTAACTCAAATCTGTTAGCCTTTTGGGTCAACTGGTTAATTCATCAGAACACCTAAATATGTCATATGATGCCTTTTGTCCTCCATTTTGAGAGAGATATCACAACATGCCAGGCCTTCCTTTTCATCAGATGATTTACTCAGGGTCAAACTTCTGCATGTTATGGGATATATCTCTTACCAATAAAAGAGTATTGAGTTTCTATTAATTTCTGATTTCCTGTTTTATCAATATAATATTTTAAATTTATGGACCAATTCAAGGGTTTATGAAATGAGTACATGATTAAAATCTTACAATCCAAATTATGGTGCAGAATTTAAAATTCACTTAATCTGAAGGAAAAAATGGGAAAGATGTTCTAATGTCTCTGACAGACAAAAACAATTTCTATAATATTTTTATTTAATGAGACTGAGAATATAAAGGACTTTCTTCAGCAACAGCTAGATACCAGTTTCTTTACTACTCTAGCTTGGCATCAATATGTATTATTCTGAGTTATCCTAGTTGCAAGCAATAAAAACTGATTCTTAATTATTTAAATAGAAAATATATTTATTGGTCACAGAAATCCTGGGATAATTGAAGAACCAGGCTATAGAAACAGACAGTAACAAAGAAGGTTATGTACCCAGAATCACTGTCACAATCCTACCATGGGGTCAGTTTGTTTAGAGTACTATTACATCAATCAGTAAACATCAGAAGCAACAATTTCTTATAAAAAGATGACGTCTTATGTAGTCTTACCATAAAAAGACCACTGGACACTGCCTCTGCTATCATTGTCATTTCTGTTTGTATATACTAAATATCACTATTACCACTTCTGTCACAAACATGACTTCATCAGTCTTGCTTTTTGGTATCTTTAGCTTCCAATTCAAAATCCAAAGCAGGTATACCTAACTTCCCATGTTTAGGTCACTCCTGTGTTTTCACTACATGGGAGTCTTGAACTATGAACATCAGATCTAAGTAAAGTGTTTAAATATGGTGTTTAAAGATGGTGGTAGGAAAAAAGGTATTCCCAGAAGAGAAAGCTAACAATTTAGGAACATGAATGAAAGGCATAGTTGAGGCATATGATGGAGTACTTTAGATGTTCACCATGTTTACATTGAGTATATATTGCTCAATATTGTATATATTGAGAATATATGTATTCAGTAATACTGTGTATTGAGAAATAAGGCAAGAATAACCCTTTGGAACCAAAGTTAGGCTGGTCTAGAATGTCAAGAGGATAAATTATAAAGAATTGTTTGTTCATGATTTTTCTAATCTTGTTTGGAAGTATAAAACTCACCCACCGAGGAGAGAACGGTAATGGCCCAAGTGTTATAAACAGAGGAACAGATTAAGACTACCAGGCAGGTGTCAAAAACCTGCTGATAAAACCAATGTGATTCATAGAAAACTATTTATTAATGTGGTTTCATATATTAATGGACCATAAGTTATTGAACTTTAGCCCATTTTGTGAGTCCTTATGTTATTATTCAGTTCCTATTTATCTTTGAAGACCAAGAAAAAGTGCACATAGTCTCTAGAACCTAGACAATGATAAAAGTTACAATACTTTCCACTCCCTCTTTTCCTTTAGCATGTGCTAAGTAACATCCCAGTTACAATTCTGAAACTTAAAGAGTTTTATTTGAGAAAAATGTCATCATGCTGCAGAGAAATGGACCTAATATATAAAAATAACAGAGCAACAACTTGAATGACTGAATACAATAAACATTTATTAACATGTAGGTCTTTGATGGTTGTTGCTTAAAATGCAGTAGCTATTATTATTATTAATTAAATTCATAATGTGGCACATCACATTAGATTGTTTCTTTTTTTTCCTTTAAATGAGCAATACAAAAAAAACATGACCTCCTTCTAATAAGCATAGATTTGAAATTAATGACATCATCAAGATCAGAAATTGTCTTGAAATTAGGAAGTTATTGGATACATTCTATTACATAGTAACTTTTACAGCATACATTATCAAATATAAGAGTCTATAGCTCAGTTTTTCTTAAGGTAAATGGATTGTTTTATTTCTATAGGAAGTTAGAATTAGAAAGCATAGTCAAATATTTTAGTTTTGCAGCATTGCTCCATGAGTATCAAAAAATATGGTCGCCAATCATACTAACATAATTAACTTCAAATAATATACAGTAAGAAATGCAATAAATTCTCTGGGTTACACTCCAAGCCACACCCACTCCATCGCTGCTCTGAAGCTAGATGTCAATTGCCATTTATTAATTGTTTGCTCCACTGGTGCTTTGCTTCAACCCCACCTGCCTGGCCTGTAGGCACATGTGTCTTGAATCCAATGCACTACTGGATGAGAGGATAGTAAGGACTGTGCGTCCCAGAGGCTGCAATGGTGCACTGGCTCTGGCTGAGAAGAATTTATTCTTATCAGATAGAAAGTATTTTCAGGACAGGGTATGAGAGTCGGCCAGAAAAAGAGGTTTAAGCTTTTAGAAGTAAGTAAAGAAACAGTAAACTCCCTGATGATCTGGTGAAGAATGAAGCTGAATGCTTCTAAGGTACTCCAGGCTGTGCGTGAAAAGCTTCAAGTGATCAGGAGGATGGTATTGTTAAGGTTTTGTGAATGAGAGCCCTCCAGAATCTTCCTTATCAATTTCCCTTTCAACAGTTCCTTCTTTCTTGCCTCAGTATGAAGTGTCAATTCTGGTATTTTTAGAATTTTTTCTTCCCTTGAATTGTTACCCCAACAGGTTCTTTTGAAAAAATAGTACATTTAAAAGTTTTATGTAATTACAACCTGAGGTCCACTAGCACTGAGAGGAGCTTTATAGTTAGAACTCCTTGCTGTTTGCACAGAAAAATCCTGTGGTTCACTGCTTGTCTGATACTTCAATTATATGACTGTAAACACATACTAAAGCAGATATTGATTTCCTAGGTATTCAAATTACACCAAGTGCAAGCACCAGTAAAAGGGTTTTTATCATTTTGAAGGATATTCAATTTGATGTAATGGGCTTGTTCTCATATACAGGTATATATTCATGTATTTTAAAAGCTATATTATAAAACCCTATCATGTGGATAATTTTTAGACATTTTTAGACTTTTTCTTGTAGGGGGTATTCTTTTCATTGGCATATAAAAGGAAAGGTACATTATGATTAGAAGATTGGGACATTCATGAAAGTAAACAGTTATTTTTTTCTTCTACAATATAAGCAGTCCATGTATATTTATTTTCATTTCTGTGATTTATAAAAGGTGTGTGATTGTAGAATCTCCAGGCACATATCAAATGTAAAAATAGTGAGTATTAGCAAATGAAAAGAAGCTTGCTTTGTCCGATTTTTTTTTGAACTATTTTCTTTCTCAATATACCGTGGACATCTCAGGGAAAGATATTTTATGCTGTACCTATTTAAAATGATTGATTATATCAGTGTGATTTCAAAACCAGTGTTTGAATATTTCTATAAACAACTCATTACTTGGAACAAAAAAATGTGACTAACCATTCACAAATTTGGCCCTGACCAAAGCAACTATATATTCCTTTCCTATCTGTTTCCAAAGCTGAGGGAGAGAAATGTTGCTCATAAGATACAGAAGGAAACATTTTCCAGTTGTTCTTAGAGGTTGGGGTAGCTGGTTTGAGTTAGAACACACAAGCTGCACCAAGGGAGAATGAAACTTCTTCATCCAACAATTGCACTTTTTGCAATGGGCCATTTTTCTCATCTGGAGAGAGTTTTGGTGAAGTCCTTGGCACTTTTAGATTACTGTCTTATATAGAAATAAGAGTCTCCTACCTTTTTGTTCTCCTCCAAGTAAATGAAACACTGTGAGAAATCTGTAATTAGTGATTAAAAATTTGCCTTATTTCTCAAACGGCCATAGTTTTAAAGGAAAACAACATGTACCTGGTTGGATATTTAATAGTTAAATTTTGTGAGAGGTTTTTTTTTTTTTTTCTCTTAAGAATTTCCTCAATCTATCAGAGTATTTATTTATTTATTTATTTTTCAGGTAAACTTGGTACGTAACATAAGTTTTGAGTGTAGAACATTATAATTCAATATCTGTATACCTTAAAAAGTGATAACCACAGGTCTACTTACTATCCATCACCATACAATTGACCACCATCATCCATTTAGCTCACCCCTCCACCCTTTTCCCCTCTGGTAACCACCAATCTGTTCTCTGTAGCAATGAGTTTGTTTTTGTTTTGTTCTCTTTAGATTTCACATATGAGTGAAATCATACAGTATTTGTTTTTCTCCATCTGACTTATTTCACAGACATAAATCCTCAAGGTCCATTCATGTCACAAATGACAAACATACCTTCTTTATCCATTCATCCATTGAAAGACATTAAGGTTGTTTCCATATCTTAGCTATTGTAAGTAATGCTGCATTGAACATAGGGGTGCATAAATCTTTTCTAATTAGTGTTTTCATATTCCTTGAATAAAAAACCAGAGAAGGAAGCTAAATCGTATAGTAATTGTATTCTTAATTTTTTGAGGCATCTCCATACTAGTTTCTGTAGTGGCTACACCAATTTACATTCCCAGCAATGGTGTACAAGGGTTCCCTTTTCTCCACATCCCTGCCAACACTTGTTATTTGTTGTCTTTTTGATAATAGCTATTCTAAAAGGTGTGTGGTGATACTTCATTATGATTTTAATTTGCATTTCCCTAATAATTACTGATGTTGTACATCTTTTCATGTGCCCGTGTGTCTTCTTTGGAAAAATGTCTGTTTAGATACTGTGCCTGTTTTTAATTGGGCTTTTTGTGTTTTTGTTATTGAGTTGTATGAGTTTTTTATATATTGATATTTTGGATATTAATTCCTTATAGGATACATGATTTGCAAATATTCTCTCATTTGGTAAGTTTTCTTTTGGTTTTGCTAATGGTTTCCTCTGCTGTGCAGAAGCTTTTTAGTTTAATGTAATCCCATTTATTTTTGCTTTTGTTTCCTTTGCCTGAAGAGACATATCCAGAAAGATATTCGTAAGACTAATGTCAGGGTGTACTGCCTATGTTATTTTTTCTATGAGTTTTATGGTTTCAGGGCTTACAGTCAAGTCGTTAATCCATTTTGAGTTAACTTTTTGTATGGTATGATATAGTGTTCTAGTTTCATTCTTTTGTATGGATCTGTCCAATTTTCCAAACACCATTTATTAAGGAGACTGTTCTTTCTCCATTGTATGTTCCTGGGCCCTTTGTCATAAATTAATTATCCATATATATGTGTGGGTTTCTGAGCTCTCTATTCTATTCCATTGATCCATATGCTTGTTTTTATGCCAATACAACACTTTCGTTTTTTTTATTACTGGAGCTTTGTACTGCAGTTTGAAATCAGAGAGTGTGATACCTTCAGCTTTGTTCTTCTTTCACAATATTGCTTTGGCTATTTGGGATCTTCTGTGTTTCCACACAAATTTTAGGATTATTTGTTCCAGTTCTATGAAAAATGCCGTTGGTATATTGATAGGGATTGCATTGAATTTGTAGATTTCTTTTGGTATACGGACTTCTAAACAATATAAATTCTTCCAATCCATGAGAATGGTATATCTTTTCATTTATTTGTGTTGTCTTAAATTTCTTTTATTACTGCCTTATAGTTTTAATTGTATAGGTCTTTGACCTCCTTGGTTAAATTTATTTCTATGCATTTATTCTTTTTGATGCAATTGTAAATGGGATTGCTTTCTTTATTTCTTTTCTGATAGTTCATTATTAGTGCATAGAAGTGCCACAGATTTCTGTATGTTTATTTTGTACCCTGCAAATTTACTGAATTCATTTATTAGTTGTAACAATCTTTTGGTGGAGTCTTTTGTGTTTTTTATATATAGTATTATGTCTTCAGAGAGTGACAGTTTTATTTCTTCCCTTCCAATTTGGATGCCTAAATGTTTGGCTAGGATTTCCGAAAGTATACTGAATAAAAGTGGTGAGAGTGGGCCTCCTAGTCTTGCTCCCGATCTTAGAGAAGAGGTTTTCCTTTTTTACCACTGAGTATGATGTTAGCTGTGGGTGTGTCATATATGGCCTTTATTATGTTGAGGTATGTTCCCTCCTTACTCACTTTGTTGAGTTTTTATTATAAAAGGATGTTGAGTTTTGTCAAAAGCTTTTTCTGCATTTATTGAGATGATCATATGACTTTTTCCTTCATTTTGTTAATGTGATGTATCATGTTGATTGATTTGTAGATGTTGAACCATTCTTGCATCCCTGGAATAAAACCCACTTGGTATTGGTGTATGATCCTTTTAATGTATTGTTGAATTCTGTTGGCTTATATTTTGTTGAAGATTTTTGTGCCTGTTTATCAATGATATTAGCCTGTAACTTTTGTGTGTGTGTGTGTGTGGTGTCCTTGCTGGTTTTGTTATCATGGTAATGCTAGCCTTGTAAAATATATTTGGATGCCTTGCCTCCTTTTCATTTTTTTTTGGAAGTGTTTGAGACAGCTAGGTATTAAATCTCCTTCGAATGTTTAATAGAATTCACCAGTGAAGCCATCTGGTCCTGGACTTCTTCTGCTTCATCCAGTCTGCTGTTGAACCCCTCTATTGTATATTTATCTTTGGTTTTTGTACTCTTCAGCTCTGTAAGTTTTCTTTGGTACTTTCTTATATTTTCCATCTCTTTGCTGATATTCTCACTGTGTTCATCCATTCTTCTCCCAAGTTTGGTGAACATCATTACGACCGTTACTTTAAACTCTTTATCAGGTAGATCAATTGTCTCCATTTCATTAAGTTCTCTCTCTGAGATTTTGTCTTATATTTTCTTTTGGAACATTGTTCCCTGTCCCCTCATTTTGCCTGACTCTCTGTGTTTGTTTATGTGTGTTAGGCAAATAAGTTACCTCTCCAGGTTGAAGGAACAGCCTTGGGTAGGAGATGTCCCATGGTGCCAGAGGTGCAATCCCCCAGACCACCAGAGCTAGGCTCTCAAGGGGCATTACCTGTGTGGACTGTGCATGCCTGCCTGCTGTGGAGTGGGTATGGGCAGGGCTCTCCCACCTTGCTGTGGTACTCAGCTGTGCCTTGACAGTTAGAAAGGCTTTCAGCAACGCTTGCCTCCTGGCACTAGCAGGTTAGAGGGCAAGTTCCAAATGGTGCCTGCCAGTGCCAGCAATAGTAAGGTAGAATGAGATATCAAAAATGGTGCCTGTCAGTGTCTCCATCTCCTAAAAGTGTCTCAATAGGTTCCCTCCTCCCTGATAGATGCTTTAATATTAGAAAGTCTCCTTCATTTTTGGTCTTGGTACTTTTCAAACTGCTGTTTTTGTGCTGCATCCCAAGGTTAGTGAGTCTGTGCATGAGCCCTTTATGAGAGGATTCTCTGTTCCCTACAGTTCTATGTCTTTCCTTAACATAATCCTCATGGTCACAAAGCCACGCTTTGGGGGCTTCATCTCTCCTGTGTGGGATCTAAGGGTTGCGGTACCTAATGTGGAGCACAAACTCTTCATTTCTTAGGGAAAATTTCCCTATTTTTGAGGTCCTTCACAATTGTGGACCATGGCACCTGGGGTGGCATTTTTTGTTTGTTTGTTTTTTTGGTAAGACCATGTCTGTGCCTCTTCTACACATCTTGATGCTGCTTTTGTTGTGGAGGCTCTGTTCATGCAGTTTTTAGGGCTTTTTCAGAGGAAACTATTTCCTATGTAGTCATAAATGTGCTGTGTCCATGGGAGGAGGGAAGTTCAGGAGCTCCCTATCTTGCCATCTTGAACTGCCTCCCAGAATTACTTATTTAAAAATATAATCACCATCTTCATCTTGACATGTTTTCTCTTATATTTCCACCAATAAGCGATAATGGAAATCAGGATGATATTTTTATATTTTTATTCTATTTTTGAGTCTTCTATTAAATCTTTTATACATAATCAATATAATTAAGGTGATTTAAAATAATAGTTTATATTATTTATAAAGATACTGAACACCAAATTAAATGTCATCTTGACTTTAAAAAAAAATAGTTTGACATTTGTCTTCCCAAAAGAGATTTACTGACTCTTCATTGACATATAGCCTGACAGGTAGAAATAATTTTTTTGCTGTCTATCATCTCAAAATTTTCTAGGTTTATAAAGCTGTGAATAATAAGCATTTACAGAGGATGCTAATTCTTGGTAGTAGTTACGGAGAAATAATTCTATGGTTGGTTTTATATCATATTATTTTTTGCTCATTTTTAAAAGCTATTGAAAACATCAAGAAAATTAATGGGTCTATGCAATGATGAACACACACACACACACACACACACACACACACACACACACAAAATCAAGTGTACAATGGAGCAAAGTGTGGTGTCTTACTGACCAAGCCTAATTATAACTCAATCTAGCTTTCTCTTTGATTAATATAATTTACAAATTTTATTTAATAAGTGTGATTAATGATAAGCACAAATCATCTGGCAGCAGAAAGAACTGTGTTAGAATCCAGTTCCAATTTACCTATTGTGTGACCCTTAACAGGGACTTAACTTTTTGAATACTGAAGTTTCATTTTCAATAAAATTATGATATCATTAAGCACACTGCCTAGTAGTTCTCAACATTTGTTAACTGACACAAGAGCGCTACCACTGATATTAGTGTCTCTTTCAGCTTATAACCTAAATGTTCTAAAATTATTTTCAAAACAGCACCTGGTGCAGTGACCAGACTATAAAAAAGTACTCACTAAGTATTTATGGCACAACCAAGTGAATTTTTGAAAAGAATTTGTATGGGTTGAATTGTGTCTTCCCCACACCGAAAAAAGATATGTTCAAGCCCTAACACCTGGTGCCTGTGACAGAATTTAGAAATAAGTTTTTGCAGATGTAAACAAGGTAACATGAGATCATACTAGGTTATGGTAGGCCCTAAATCCAATATGACTGGTGTCCTTGTGAAGAAGAGAGGATGCAGAGACATAGGAGAAACACATATGGAGAATACCACATAAAGATACACAAAGGGAGAATACCACGTGAAGACAGAGACAGAGATTGGATTGCTGAGTCTGCAAGCAAAGGAAGAATAAGGATTGTCAGCAACAATCAGAAGCAAGGAAGAGACTAGCAAAGAGCTTTCCTTTGAGCTTTCAAAGAGAGCATGACCATGTTGACACCTTAATTTTGGACATCTAGTGTCCAGAAGTTTGAGAGAATAACTTTCTGTTGTTTTAAGTCACCCAGTTTATGGTACTTTGTTAAGGCATCCCAAGGAAATGAATGTAACTGTTCATATTTCATTCCAATAAGATAGTTTAAACCCATAATATAAATAAGTATTGCTTACATTGTGCCAGGTATCATTTAGATACATATAAGTTTCTTTGGTAACTTATTTATGAATGTATAATTTTTTACATTATATGCATTAGCATTAACTTTATGATTTTGTATATATTTTCATAAATTAATTGATTTAATTCCCAGAACTAAGAGGTACATATATATCTCTATTTTACAGCTGAGTTAACTGAGGCACAAAGAGGTTAAGTAATTTGTCTTATGTCCTTAGAGCCAAACTATCAAAGCACAAGGTTAGGATCTGCTTATAAAATTAAAGAAGAATAGAAAGAAGTTGCTATTACTGTCTCAGTAAGGGACACACATATACAAAACTGAAATAGCTATAAAGGATCCCCACCTTTAATTGTTCAGAAGTTAAACTGCACCTTAAACCTCCTTGACCTGTGTGTTCTTTCCCCCATTAATATAGTTCTCACAATTCTCTATTCTTCTGTATTTCTTCTTCAGTAGATAGGAAAATCCCATGATAACCATGTAATTGATATAGTATCCAAGCTATTCATTACCTTCCAAATTGTAGCAGCTGTACACGCTCCTGTAAATCATACTTGATACTGTCATTCACTTTATCTTATTTCATTTGTTGAACACAGTAGTATCAAAAATGATCTTGAAGTGCTTATTTGTTTATATTCCTTTTTCTCCCCAGAATAGTTAACATCATAACCAGCAGGGCCTAGGGCAGTACCTGGCCTAAATATTAAATAAACCTACATTTCCTATTTATTTCCTTAGAACTACTTTACATGTGTTTGGTGGGTTTTGTTGTTGTTGTTATTTGTTTGTTATTGTTGTTTACTAGGGTATATTTGGATAAAGAAGACAGCAGTACTGACAATTTTCTCTCGTCCCACATTTCATATGTACAATTAATGTAAGGAGAGGATTTGTCTCATCTACCACATGTGGATGCTGATTTCATCAATATCCTTTGCAGTGAGATACTGGGAGCACCCAGATCCATCTGGGAAATTGTTAGGGCTAATAGAGTTATCCATTCCATACAGGTTTGCAATTATATTGTGATTATTATTATTTGCTCAGCATTTAATACAGTGTCTGGCACATATCTGACACTCAGTACTCTTTCATCAAGTGAAAGAACAGATCTGATATATCAAAAGATGCTATAAAATTCATAAGTAAAATGTTTAATGAGATTCCTGAGAGTTGGTGGGGACAACTGCAAATGGGAGGAATTCATCCCATGAAGAGGGTTACCCTCACCCATCTATCTTCATAATACTTTCTAACTATTATGGGATATTGGTTGCTGTTGTGTTGATGGTAAGAGGATCAAACTAAAAGAGATAGCAAAAGTGATGCAATACAGAAAAGGCTTAATCTATATATAAAACATTGTTAAATCTGTTGAAAATGAAATCTTGCATTGTCTATTTCAGGTCCAGGTTGCTCATATTAAACAGAGAATCTATATATAAGTACTGACCTCTGTTCTCTTCTGGTTAACCCAGAAATTCCATGAGTTAGGACTAGTGGAGAGGGGGTATCCTGAAACATTAGCATCCCTTTCTTAAAAGTACTCCTTTGGTAGAGAATTATTTGTTTGTGTAAACTTGAACAATTTTTGGTTAGTTAATTAAAAACTGAGCTTTTAATATGTTATGGTAATATGCTTACTTATGATGAGATATCAGAAGGTTACTTTATTGCTGATAAGACTGGCATAACAGAAAATATACCTTCAGATCTTACTGGATTTGGCAATGAAGAACTGGCATTTCTGTTTTGATACGTAATTAGGGTAACTGCTACCTTCAGCAGCATGGAAGCAGTTAAGATACGTAGTACACAGAGCAGTGAAGAGTCTCTGAGATTGATTAGATGCCAAACATAAGCATTAGTCTTGTCAGTTAATCAGACTTTAACGATGTTTATTGCAAATATACTACAAGGTACTGGAGATCATTGCTGCTCTGAAACTAACTAATACAATGTGTAGAAGTAAAAATTAGGAGAATTTTAGAGCCACACGGCTCTAAATGGGAACTGCCTTTGCTGATGCATTGAAATTATTCTTGAATGACTATATGCTGGTCCATAAAACAGTGAAAGTCCAAAATAAGTTAAATGTAAGATATACAAAGTCTTGCCTTTTACTTATCTTCTGCTACTCATTTTGATTTTGTGACTAGGATAAATCAAATTGTAACTTGTTCGTAAAAGAATTCTTACAGGCTTAACCATCACTTGTGAGTTTTAAATAACTATTAAATTGCTAACTATCAAATATTTGGAAATATTTATAAAACTTCAAATAAAAATTTTATGTCCATATGTCTCTGACTTAAAATGGAAATATAAAAATATTTCTGTAAATATAACAGAATCAAATTTTATTGTCTTTAATAAATTTCTGTGAGCTGTTCACTTCACTGAGTTGCTTTGAAGGAGATAGTCCATTACAGCTATTCCATAGATAAGAGCAGTCACCTTAATTCTTTTCGGAAAACACAAATGCCAAATGCACAAAGAGAAGAGTCACTCAAATTCACTCTCTTTCTCTCTCCCTCTCTCTATCTCTCCATCTGTCTGTGTCTCTTCTCTTTCTCTCTTCAAGTGTACCTCTTCTTTATAAACCTGAACACTCTACTGCTTACAAGTACCAAATACTTCAAAACAATGTATTTTTAAATGATTTAGAAACAACCTAAATGTCCTACATTAGGTAAATATTTAAGTAAACAGGAATCATTTACTCAATGAAAAATTATGTCCTTATTGAAATGAATCACAATGAAGATTATTAATATCTAAATACTTCTACTATTGTGATTTAAGGAAACAAGATTTTTTATATTGTGTGATATGACTACTTAAACTTTTAAAAAAAAATAATAGACTGGCCAGAAAGATTTGTAACAGACTGTTAATAATGGACGTATATGTACTATGGAGCTTAGGATGACTCTTTTCTACTCTTCTTTCTTTTCCCCTTTCTCTAAAGAAACATTATATACATATTTATTTCAAGTGAATAATGGATTACTCTAGAATAAATATAAAGCAATATATTCTCCCTCTTTCCATTATATATATGTACATATAATTATTATTTATATATATAATTACTATTTCCTATGTACTTACTCCTTAACAATACAAAAATACAGTTTTGTATTAGCTTTCATCGAATATATTCTGAAAAACTCATATAATTTTTAAGTAAACAACACTGAGTTTTATTCTATAATATAGAAATACATTTTTACTCATAATCCAAGATGAATTCAAATCACCCAGATGAATAATTCTATTTTTAATAAACTTTTTATAGTTGAATAATTTTAGATTTATAGACGCTTGCAAAGACAGTACCAAGAATTGACATATACCCAGCACAAAGTTTCCCCCATTATTAAAATCTTATGCTTTTCACTATTAATGAACCAATATAGACACATTATCATTAACTGAAATACACACTCGATTCAGAGTCCCTTATTTTTTTACCTAATATCCTTTTTCTGTTCCAAAATTTTATTCAGGATATAACATTATACTTAGTTGTCATGTCTCCTTAAGACTCCTTTCAGTTGGAACAGTTTCTTAGACTTTCCTTGTTTTTCATAACCTTGATGATTTTGAGGAATGCTAGTCAGGTATTTTGTAAAATGTCCATCAATTGGGATTTGTTCAATGTGTTCCTCATGATTTGACTGGAAATTAATCCCAACTTTCATAATGGGTTTTGACCATACAGAGAAGCATTCATAGAAATATTAATTAATTTATTATTTGGAATATGCCAAATGCATTGACTACCAGGTAATTCTCCTGAAGCATCACGAAGTACTTCATATTAAATGGCTAAATATGAACCAGAAATTCTACTGTGCTTTGGAAAAATATATTCCTGAATTTTAAAAATATTCTGTCTTTCATGGTTAGCTGCTTTTCTGTAAAAATTCAAAAAAAGAAGGTACTCAAACTAAAACTACTGATATATTGGTCACTGGAGTATGACAAATATTGTAGGATAGGCCAAGTTTGGGGAAATAACAAGCCTGGCATCCGAAATGTAAAGTCATGGCATCCCTAGCAAAATATAGCTAAAGTAATGACATCAGTAATCTAAAACAGAACAGATTATCCTTTCAAAAGAGAAATCCCTGTGACAGAGAATGCACGTAAGCCAGCTTCAGAAATTCAGTTAAGCAGATCATCAACTTGACATCTAGTGGAGTTGTCTGTGCCCAGGAAGTGGAGCCCAGTTCCACTAGCTGAAATTTAGAGCCCTGACTCTGTAAAGGGGTCTATTCACTCTGAAAAATTATGTAGAATGACTTTCTGCTTCTGAAAATGTTGACAAGATATGACTTGAGGAAATGTATATGATTACATTATAATTATAATAAAAAACATTATTCTTAAGCATAAAACAAAATGAGCAAAAACCTGACCTAATTAACCATGTATTCTAACCCTATTATCTTTACAGACCAATATATCTCTCTATTTTAAAATTTAATAGTTATAATAGACTTTAAACAATCTTTATATATTTTATTCCAAAGTTTTGCATTTGTTTCAAATTTATTTTTACACCATTCAAAAATATTTAATTCCCTCTGGTGTTCATTTAGTGATTTACATAGGAGGCATGCTGTGCAGACAAAGCAAGTTGTCTTACAATTTTCATTTCTCTCCAATTAATTTTAAAACCAGAGACAGCAGTAAATTCATCAGTCATGATGTTGGAATGATCTTTCAGGCTTACATAGGCACATAAGGATATCATTATGGAGGTTTGAATCATTTCCCTTCAGTAAAAAAACTGATGCAAATCATTGGTTTGCCATATTTTAAGATAGACAAGGACAAAAGTATCAAAAGGTAGAAATGTTTATTTTTCTTTTTATAAGCTTTAAAAATCCTTATTTCTTGTTATACAGCCTTACTAGTTAAACTATTAAAGCCAAATTAATAAATATGTTTATTATAAATATAACTATAAATCAGAGTGGGCATGAGTGTTATTGGTATTACCCTTAGGAGGAAAATAGGAATATGACTTTTGGGGAGACTTCAGGCATGCAGTGCCTTCTTTGTGAAATGAGAATCATCAACCCATCATTACTAGCTGATTGGACAGGAAGTGAACAACCAATCCAAATTGGATGTATCAATTTCTTTCAATCATAAAGTTAATATTTAAGTAATGTCATCTCTGATGGAAATTTTAACTGAAAGCTATGCAAAACTATGAGGTACAAAGAAAGTCCATCAATAGAAAGAGATAAGAATGAAGTCTACCCAAATAGAGAAGCAGAGGCAAGTAGAGACAAAAGCATGCTGCAGGTAAAGTGAACTGTTCTCCTGATATCCCAGGTGAATACCAGTTCTTTGAGCTTTAGAATTTTTTACTCTGCCTGGCTTCCATGAGATGGCTTTCTCAACTTCCAACTCACTTCTCTTTTTACTTAAAACATGTGAGTGGTTTCTTGCAAGAAATTGTCCCTGAATAAATATTAACTCTTTTAATTAAATAATTAGTTGTTGATCAGTAAATTAAAAGATACTTTCATGTACTTTTGCTCAATTTTTGTCTCATAAAATAAGGTGGTTTAGGATTATTGGTATCATTCTGGACTAGCGTTTCACAGGGGTACAGAAACTGTCTCTTGGTCATGGAATCACATCAAGAGTAGAGCACAAAGGTACAGGTCTGTAGCCACCTGTCCCTAAAATCTCTAAAGTTGTCCCACTCTCGCTATAACACAGATATAAAATTTTCCATGAATTTTGTAAGACATATGCCATTAAAATAATACTTCCATTTCTTTTGTTTAAGCTATTTTGTAGAATTTTTGTTTCCTTCAACCAGAGGTGACTTAAGACGAAAGACTAAGAAATGTTGATTATTCTTTCTTTCATAATCAACTGCATGATATTAAGAAAATTTTAAAATTTATTCTTAACCTCAGTTTTTCTTTTGATAAAATGAGGATATAGGATTGTATGAGGATTAAGTGAAGTACTATATATAAATAACATAGCATAGTATCTGGTACTTAAAGATGCTGTAATATCATAGCTAGTATAATAATATGATGACTCACTATGAAGTCATTGATAAAGAGAGGTGACAACTGAGAAACTAAACAGAAATTAACAATTCTGTAAATGGACTTAATATAACTTCATGAATGAGGATCACATACCTGCAACCTTTTAATTGACAAGTGGAATTTTACTAGACAGAGAATATGAGGAAAGAATTTCAAGCTGAAGGAACTATATGTATAGATGCCTAGAACTGTAACACAGATAATATTTTAGCTCAGCAGTTAAGAATTTGACACACTGGGATGCAGTGATGTGACTGGATAAGAAGGTTGGGTCCCACATGGCTGGATTCCTTTCTGAGGCTGATTCTTCCATCTAACAAGTTCCCTAGGTAAATTTTTATTATCAGAGAAGTTTGAGATTCCAGACTACAGTCACAATTACAAAAAGACCCATTAATTCCCTATAAAGGGTACTTGTTATGTAGGTAGTTTCTATCTCAAAAAAATCACTTCACTTTCCTTAACAGACATATAAATATTGAAGATACATGGAAGATTTTCTAAACTTGAGATTTTTAAGGTAAATAACAGCAGGAAGCATTAATATTTATTTACTTTTATTCCCTACTTTAACAACAAAGTTATATTTACTCTCTTTCTCTAAAGCCAAGTGAAGTGAATGAAGAATTTTCAGGTTAGAAGGTGGAGAGACTGATTAATCTTGCTTAAGTCACATTGTACTTATTCACTACTAATTATAAATGATATGGTAAATGTGCGTCAAGATCAGGGATATATGTAATATCATCTCTATTGAACATCTTAACACACAGGATTATTACCTGAGAAGTAGTCAAGGATCATGAAGAATTTGAGAAGAGCACTGTGCTTTTCTCTTATAAAAAGGAAAAACTGTTAAACATATATTCCAAATAAATTGCATTTCAAAACTTGCAATTTTTTTTCTAAATAAAGCACCACTCTCTCCCTTTGCTGTAGTAATAAAATTAAGTCAGCCCATTTTTAGAATTAGGAATGCATTTTCCATATAAACAATTTTACATAGATTATGTTTCTAAACTTTTCTAGGCTACTCCATAAAAGATTACAGATCCCATATCATCAGTAAAATATTGAATGTTAAAAGAGAGAAAAATAGCCTATTGTTAAATAGGAAACAAATAAAACTGAAAATCTGACTGTAAACCAGGTTTTTACTCTTATCATGGCTGCTTGGATTTAAGGAAAAGCAATTTTAACTAAAAGAGGAAGAGAAGCAAGATGAAGATTTTGAAAGGAGACTTCTGGACATTTTCAGTGGCTTTAGTAGTTGATGGTTCTGGTACTTTATTGTTCCTAATCTCATTCTGAGTTTTAAATTTGCTTTTTCTTTATGCAGCACTTTTCATATTCTTTTCAACAGAAAGAGGTAAGGAGGACCGCTACTCTCCACAGTAATTTTATTGGAAAGGAAACTGAGAATTCATTTTTCAAGTGAGGACCAGAATTACCCTATTTCCATAGTTTTAATTATTTTATACTTTAAAAAAGGTAAAGAAACTGATTTCCCCCAATCTGTGTTTTTCCTTCCTTCCTTCTTTCCTTCTTCTCTCTCTCTTTCTTTCTTTTCTTGTGTTGTTTTTGCTTTCTATTATAATGAAAAATAAATGTGGATTTTTTTAAAGCTTACTAAAAAGGGTACTTCTATTCACCAGCTATTATAAATTTTGAAAAGGTTACATACTATCTCTCAGAGCCAGATTCTCTATGTTTTAAATGAGAAAATACATCTATCCCTTAGACATATTGTGAAGATTAAGTGAGATAATGTCCTAGTATTTGTTTTGTCACATAGAATCTTCTCAATAATTTTGGTATTTACAATATTAATAGGCCTTTCTTTTGTCTACTCTGAGATATTTTTTGCTAACTCCTTGTGATATTTCTGCATGCCAAACTGATATTAGCCACATTTCTAAGGTTCTTAAAAATGCAAAAATGTGCTTTCTCTTTTCAACCAGCGGATGCCTTAAGAATTTGATTTTATCATAAGAAATTGATTTTCAAACACTACTCCCCTAGGGGACACTAGAGTGAAAAAATATTCTTGGAAAACCTTCATGCTTATTTGTAAATGCCCACATCTTCACGATTTTGAAATGAATCAATGTGAAATACAAGCAGACTAACAAATGAAATGCTCTCTGTGGCTGTCCCTCATTGGTGGACAATATATCCAGTTATGTAAGAATTGTCATTGCAGTATGTGATGTTTTAATCACTTCCTATTCAACCCTTTGGTGAAGGAGAGATGCCCACCCTGCAATTACAGGGATGGATAGACATAGGATACTGGGCACTGGACAGATAAGACAGTAATTTACGAGTCACGTATACTCACAGTTCAGGGGAGGACACCCACTCCACACAGGGCCACACAAGGTCTGCAGTCTGGAACAGAGTGAAGAACCAGGGTCTGTGGAAGGCAGACACACAAAAGGGTAACTAAGGTGCCCACTGATTTCCCGGGAGGATGTGATGGGCTTGTTTGAATCACTTTGTGGGCTGGCCTGGAACTGACATCTGCTACTTAATGGTAAGCAATAATTTCACCTGGTCCATTGTAAGGGGATTTGTTTGGCTAAGGGGACCTTATCTGCAGGAACAGAGAGAAAACCTTAAACTTTTGGTTAGGCCATTTGAGACTTTCTTAATTTCACCAATCAAGGTTGCACATAACATTGAACCTTAATTTCAGACATTACACCTAATGTGAGGGAAAGAAAGTCCAGGGATTAATATGATAAGTTTATACCAAGCCATGACTCCCAAACAGGGTTGTATAACTCAGATAATTAAAAAAGGCATCTCTAATATACTGAAGAACGGAGAGGAGGCATTTCTTGGGATATCAAACTGAAATCTGTAGTCCTAATGGGTATTTCCTAGATTCAAGTCATCTCAATTTTGATTGCAATTACTTTTAGTTTTTAAAATATCAGAAATTCGTTATTCTTTGAACAAGATTGTTTTAAACTCAAAGTAAGTGGCAAAGTTATAGTTTTCTAAGTCACTCAATAAAAGTAGTCTTACTAGTTTGAAAAGAATGACTATATCAAAATTATCATTTTGTTCACTTGTTCTTTCTATTGCTAGAAAATTAGCAAGGCCTTTTAGTAAGTTCCTATCAATCATATTAGCATTTTAAATAGATTATTTAAATAAACGGGATCATTTTTTGTTGTTTTAAAAGGATGATTTAGATGCACCTCTAGTGATTTGGGGTTAGTTTCAACCTCTTTGTACTTTCTCTTTCCAAAAACATGTGCTAATAAGTTCCCAGCAATATTATAAAGATAAACTGAAAAGCACTTTGCATAAATGAAATGGTATATAAATGCAAATTAATAGCACTAATGTATGTTATAATTGTATACAGAATCTTCCAAAGTGAAGCAGTCTTAAGTTAGGATACATTCCCTGGGGGAAGATAAGGATCAAAGAGTTCATAAAAGGACACATAAAATGTTTAAAGTAGAATGAAACTTATGCATACACAAAAGGAAAGTAGGGAAGCTAAGATTATTGCCTGGAAATGTGAAGAGATAGAGCAAATATAATTGAGTTATTTAAGATTTTGAAGAGTATAGTAAAAATTGATAAGATCCTTTTTATATGCTATTCCATAATATAAGAAGGAGAGATCACTCAAAACTAATGGAAGTTTAATTTAAAAGGAATAAAAGGAAATACTCAATCTTCACATAGTGTAAAGTCAAACCACATAATTCAATACTTCAGGAGATTATAGATTAAAACACAGGGGCTACATTTTTAAAATAGGAGAAAAAAAAGGACATTTGTAGACAAAGCAATTTTCCATATTAAATGGAGGAAAATAAAAATGTATGTCCAATGTAATTAAAAGATGACTTAGTATTATGGTCACTTCATTTCTCAATTTAAGCATAGAATTAGCAATGGGCCAAGAAGCTTGCTAAAGTTTTATTACTCCTGAATCTTTTGTAATTTTATTTAAAAGGAAGAAATCATTGAACCTGTAGATGTGTCTATGCCTCATCATCACCACACTCCATATTTATCCCACATTCTTATTTTTCCCTACTAATGACCTGGATTCCTTTCACCACTGTACAATTTCATCTATGTACATGATTTATGCTGCCAGTAAATTATTGGTAGCACAGCTACAGAATCAAATATTATATATAAAAGTTTGAATTTTGCAAACTTATTTTATATTGAAGAGCTGTGGGCATGAATTCAGTAAGCAGAAATTCTTCCCTTATAATTTTCAAAATTTTGTGCTGTTATAGTTATAAAAATTAATACATTAGCAATTTCAATATAAATATTTTGGAAAGGAGAATGTTTTTCAAGTATCCATGCATGTATTTCAAGTATCCATATAGTTTTTTAGAAAACAAATTTCTGAGAAATAAACTATTACCATTTAAATGTTTGGGGACATTAAAAAATGGGGAATGAAGGTAAATATAAGAAGCTGAATGTGAAAAGATATTCCTAAATACAAATAGTAAAGATACATAGCTCTTATTTTATTTCTATTTTGAAAGTTTAAATGAACTTTTAATTTAATGTAAATTTTTAACTAATAAATGTGACATTAACAGTTAATGTCATTTTTATTAATTAATATTGCTTCTAAAATGTTTTGAAAATGCAAGTTATATTTTGGGGGGAAAGACTACAATTTTACTAGAACAAATGTTTGCTTTGTTATAAAAATCAATAAAGTCATACTGACTCTTTTGTTTTTCCTACTAGAGAGACCGACATTTTTATTTGGTTCTTAGATTCTTTCCGGGGCAACATCCCAGTGTTAGAGGATTATAGGTTCCAGGAACAATCCAATAGACCTGTTTTAGTTGAAAGCTGATTTTAACAGCTCAAGATTTAGTGACTAAGGATTTTGCTTAAATGGGACATGTACAAATCCTCTATTGGGCAGAAATTTTAGGATTTCCAAACTCAGAGAATTCAAAGCTCAGTGTCTGATAGCTGTGACTTTAAGTCATATCTTCCAATAACTAGAGCCAAGACATGAGAAATGTTAAGAAAAACTAGATGAACATACTGTGCCTAAATTGTGAGAAATGTGAGAGGACGTTAAGATAAGCTGATAGAAGTGATATGCATTATGAAAGGGAGGATACAAGGTGTTTTATTTGTTTTGCTTTTTTGTTGTGTTTGCATGCAATCAGTGAATATTTTAATCATTATTACATATTTGAGATAAATTTTTTTCAAGTTAGAAAAAAAATCAGACTCACGAGAAAAATTTGTAAAAGTGTGGCTATATAACTCATTTTCAAAATTAAACAATTTTCTAGTGTAGTTTAAGGAAGCCCTAGCTGTGAACATGTGCTTCAACTCTATAGAGCTAAATTTTAACATAATGAGGTTATAAAAGATATTTAAATTTCCCAAAGCATTCCCTTACATATTGAAACTTAATTGCTCCCCCCATAAAATCGTTAATGTCATCATATGATTTATACGCCAACTTATGGTTGCCATTGTCTTGTAATTATGTGAATGTTATTCAAATACATCAACAATACTATTAGGATTTATACTTAGGAAAGAAATTATTTTAATTTAAGTAATTTTCATTCTGGTCATTTTCTTTCTTTTAAGAATATTATGATCAAGTCTAGAGAAAATTAAAAATGATTTAATTGATGATGCCTTAAAATTAGGATATGGGGAATATATATCCCATTGTTAGAATGAATCAACTTTTATATTTTTGAATAGCCAGTAGTTTTAATTGGATATTTATATTTTTAAAATAACATATCAAGAATTTACTAGGTAAATTGTTTCAATCTATCAAACTTTGAGAGAGCATTTACAGATCCGAAAACTAGACTTGGAGAGAATAATAACTGTTCACTTTTCAAAAAATCATCCAATTATTTTCATCTTACATGCCTCTATTTGAATTAGGAAGTAATGCTGATACAAATGTGGAACTTGTAGAAAGAGATTATTGGTGGGGATACGTATGACAACCTGGGATTACAGAGATAAGTTAAAAGGACACATCAATATTGACTGCTATTTATAATGAGAGAGTTACTAGTAATTATAAGTCTAATTAAGCAGCCATTGACTGGCTAGATATCGTGGAGCTGAAGAGTTTTCTGATATCACATGTTAAAAGTTTCTGATTTTTAAAGTTTTCTTGGTATTTTAAGAGTTTTTCTTGTAATACTAAGTGAAAAATGTAAGTACTAATGTCAAAAAAAATTGCACTGGACAGTGTTAAACAGGCAGGAAAGTCTTTATTCAAGACTATTGCCATAACGGAGAGAGATTGAACCCTATCCCCCTAAAACACAAGGCAGGAAGGGTGAGATAGTCAAAAGTGCTAGAGGACATCAGCGCAGAGGTTGGAGGGTGTGATTAGGCCATCTGTTTGCAATTGCAGCATCAAAGTTAGGCTCCTTCCCTCCCATGGAGACTGGGAATTGGGATGCTTTCTTCCTTTATGACTATATTTCAAAGGGATAGCTCCCAGATCCTTGAGAAAGGCACACCTGGGTTGTGAAATTGGCTAGAGGCTGGGAGAAAATGTACATCTCAAAGGGGCCAAGAAAGAATTTACAATTTCAAGTTTTCTAAAGTAAATGCTCTGAGAAAAGGAAAGTCAGAGGTAGATAGGAAAACAAAAACAAAAACAAAAACACAACTGTCTGAAATTTGGTCAACATGAGAGGAATGTAAAGGCTATCTTGGTCACTAATAAATTTCTCCATTAGTTTTCTATATTTCAGTAAATATAAAAGACTTTTTGTTTGTTGTTTTTTTTTTTAGATTCCATATATGTGTGTTAGCATATGGTATTTGTTTTCCTCTTTCTGACTTCACTTTGTATGACAGTCCCTA
The DNA here is from genome assembly GCF_965194825.1 of Balaenoptera physalus. Taxonomy (NCBI): domain Eukaryota; kingdom Metazoa; phylum Chordata; class Mammalia; order Artiodactyla; family Balaenopteridae; genus Balaenoptera; species Balaenoptera physalus. Next base: position 64,030,807 of record NC_138888.1, read on the forward strand.
GGTCCATCCACCTCACTACAAATAACTCAATTTTGTTTCTTTTTATGGCTGAGTAATATTCCTAGGTGCAGCAGGAATAAAGATGCAGGCATAGAGAATGGACATGAGGACACGGGGAGGGGGAAGTGTAAGCTGGGACAAAGTGAGAGAGTGGCATGGACATATATACACTACCAAATGTAAGATAGCTAGTAGGAAGCAGCCACATAGCACAGGGAGATCAGCTCAGTGCTTTGTGTCCATCTAGTGGGATAGGGAGGTTGGGAGGGAGATGCAAGAGGGAGGAGATATGGGGATATATGTATATGTATAGCTGCTTCACTTTGTTATACAGCAGAAACTAACACACCATTGTAAAGCAATTATACTACAATAAAGATGTTTTAAAAAAAAAGATTTGAATATAGGGTTATAAAAAATAGCTATTGTAATTGTGGTTCCACAAGAGCCCATGAAGTAGGGTAGGCTTGGAATGTTTGAACCTATGTTCTCTAGGTCGCCAGGGTCACAGGTCATCTTGAACAGTGGATTTTAGCAAATCCAAGTCTCACATTCAGATAGACATTGAATTATGTCTAACAGAGAAGAAAAATATAACCCACTGTTATATATTTAACATATGTAAAATATTATTGATATTCTTCTTATTTACAATCCTGCTATTATGGTTGTCATTGTTATTGTTACTCATGCTAAACTTTTAAGTGAGTTCATAAATTCATTCATGTTTTTATTGTAGGTGTTATGTTTCTCAATCACATGTTTTCTACTGACTATATACTATAAGCTAAATATCTAATTGAGGAGAGACTTCCATTTTATATTGATTTCTCTATTTCTTGATCTCTTGCATTAATGATGTGCCATTTTATTTATGGCACATTGTTACACAAACATTACAATTTACCAAAATGGTTCATTAGCATATTGCTTTGTTTTCACAAATTAACCAAATTATCTTCATTTTATAACTACAGGGAATCCTAAAGTGTTATCAAATGACCATCTGCATTAGAATTACCAGAGATCTTTGCTAAAAATTCACTTCTTTGAGCACCTCTCCAGACTCACTATATCAGAATCTCTTTCAGAATCTCAGAACACAACTCAGGAATTTGTAGAGCTCCCTGGACTGATGTTTGAGGAATGAAAGAAAGAGAAAGAAAGAAAGAAGAAAGAAAGAAAGAAAGAAAGAAAGAAAGAAAGAAAGAAAGAAAGAAAGAAAGAAAGAAAGAAAGAAAGAAAGAAAGAAAGAAAGAAAGAAAGAAAGAAAGAAAGGAAGGAAGGAAGGAAGGAAGGAAGGAAGGAAGGAAGGAAGGAAGGAAGAGAAAGAAAAGAAAGAAAAGAAAGAAAGAAAGAAAGAAAGAAAGGAAGGAAGGAAGAAAGAAAGATAAAGAACTGAAGGAAGGAAGGGAGGAAGGAAGGAAGGAAGGAAGGAAGGAAGGAAGGAAGGAAGGAAGGAAGAAAGAAAGAAAGGAGGGAGGGAGGGGGAGGGAGAGGGAGGGAGAGAGGAAAGGAAGGAAGGAAGGAAGGAAGGGAGGAGGGAGGGAAGGAAGGAAAGAAAGAAAAAGAAAGGAAGAAAGAAAGAAAGAGAGAGAAAGAAGGAAAGAAAATATGTGAAATATAGATGTAAAATGAGAAAGAAAATATATGGCATGGGAAATTTGCACAGTAGTTGTAGTACTACAGTAGTAAATGTACATAATGAATATATATGTGTGTTAATATATATGTATATATATATTAGAGTACCATATTATAGTATTACAAATATTTTTATTATGTTCCTTAAAATTTGCATTTATTCCAGGATTCAGTTTAAGTATATGTGGCATAAGTCTTATGACCCAAGTAATATGCTAGATGCCAGTAATGTAAAGAGTAATAATAACAGAGAAATAAACTTGATTCTTTTCCTCAAAAAATAAACATGATTCATAAAATAGTAAGGTTATAGTATTTATACCCCTATGGATCATTTTAACAAAACATGTATGCCTAGGTACATTTGGTATTCATGTAAATACAATCAGAAGAAAGGAAGTTAGGCTATGATAGAAATTCTATAAATTCGTTCCATTTAAGTGTTCTTGGTCACTGTTTCCCAAACTACTACTGGTGATTTGTGAGATAGTTTTACATCAATAATGATGAAAATTTTAATTTTTGTTTTATATACTTACTTAAATGTACACATTAAAAATATACAACATAAAACATAAAACATAAAAGCTATGATTTTAGGGGTATTATTGATTAGAAGGAGGCTTTTGTGGGAAGTGTTTTAGTATTCTAGCTTGTTCTGAGTGCCTGAATTACAGACCTGATGCTTAGGTGTATCTATGTCAACTTCACACCTGCAGCAACTGAATCTTCCCCTGCAAGTATTCAACTATATGGCTAGCAGAACCAAGAGGGGACACTCACTACATTTCTGTCTCTGAATTTCTATGCACACAGTTGTGATCTTTTGGATTATATATTATAATAAAATAAGATTTCTTGTGATACACAGATACAGCAAGAAACATGATGAGCAAAAATTTGGTAAACAATGCATCTGGCATCTAGTAGATGTCTACCCTAAGTAATGTGATCAACAATAGAGACTATAAAATACTGCAGGCATTTTAAGTCTTATGCATTGTTGAACTAATGTTTTATTGGACAAGACACTCAAATAAGCAAGAATTAATATTATCCTATAGCACTGAATGAGAATGAAAAGTTTAGACAAGTTCAACAAACAGAAATATGTGAATTATTGTGGCGGTGTTATTTAAAAAGCAAGAAGGCATGTTATTTTTACTTCTTTATCACAAAACCATAAGAGAACAAAAGTAGAATTTAAAAAATGATGTTAAAGCAATTAAAAAAACATTAATGAAATAATGTGCCAACCATAGTGAAATACTGGCAAAGGGATTCTGCCAGGTAAAAGCAACTTAGAGGAGAACGAACTGTACATGAGTATGAAAGGAGGAATCAGAGCAACCTTGAGATGTAATGCAGGATTCTGGGTTGCTGTGTTCTTGGGATGTTATACAGGAATTCAGGAAGGAATAGAGAGAAAATCAAACCTCATTTAAAAATTCAGAGATAAAGCAGAAACTAACACACCATTGTAAAGCAATTATACTCCAATAAAGATGTTTTAAAAAATACAAAATAAAAAAGAATAAAAGTTCAGAGATAGGATTAAATAATTAATTGACTAAATTAAGTTAAATTAAACTAATTTATTCAGTAAAATAATACTATTAAGCAATGTTATGGGGCTTACTTGTAAGAAATTTACAGTCCAAACAGTGTTGTACCAAGAAATTTCTCCTTGCCTATAAATATTTATTTACTTTTGTGAAACACTATCTTGAAAACAAGTATTTTAAACTAATTTTGTAAAACTGAACAAGTAATTGTTTTACTTGTACCAGTAATTAAAACTAAGTGTGTCTTTTTATACCTATAGAACATAATTCTGTAAAAGCAACATAAAAATTATAAGTAATTATTTTATTTTACATCAATAATTCTTTGAGTGCTGAAGTATGAGATATGAATTCTCTTCTACTACTTTGCATAACTATAAACATGTCAGTGAGTTATAAAATTCGCAATTTTAAGCATACCCTTTTAAAAATATTCATAGTTTTATGTTTAACGTTATGCTTATTTATAGCCATTTAATTTCACATTGTGTGTATGTGCAATTTAACTACTCTAAAATTACTGATAATTTTAAAAAGCTTTAAGAGCAAATAAAATTAGGGTTTATTATACTTAATTATCAATTGATAGAGTTAATGTGATGAATTAAAAAACAAAAATTCTACCACCTAGTGGATAATTGCCATTAGCTTTTTTTCTAAATATCAAAAAATACTTTATTTTTTATTTATTTATTTATTTTGTAAACATCTTTATTGGAGTATAATTGCTTTACATTGGTGTGTTAATTTCTGCTTTATAACAAAGTGAATCAGCTATACATATACATATATCCCCATATCTCCTCCCTCTCACGTCCCTCTCCCTCCCTCCCTAACCTACCCCTCTAGGTGGTCACAAAGCACGGAGCTGATCTCCCTGTGCTATGCGGCTGCTTCCCACTAGCTATTTTACATTTGGTAGTATATATTGGTCCATGCCACTCTCTAACTTTGTCCCAGCCTACCCTTCCCCCTCCCCGTGTCCTCAAATCCATTCTCTACATCTGCGTCTTTATTCCTGGTCCGTAGGTCTTCATAAACTTTTGTTTTTTTTTTTTGAGCTTCCATATATATGTGTTAGCATACACTATTTGCTTTTCTCTTTCCGACTTACTTCACTCTGTATGACAGACTCCAGGTCCATCCACCTCACTACAAATAATTCAATTTCATTTCTTTTTAAGGCTAAGTAATGTTTCATTGTATATATGTTCCACATCTTCTGTATCTATTCATCTGTCAATGGACACTTAGGTTGTTCCATGTCCTGGCTATTGTAAATAGAGCTGCTATGAACATTGTGGTACATGGCTTTTTGAATTATGGTTTTCTCAGAGTATATGCCCAGTAGTGGGATTGCTGGGTCATAGGGTAATTCTATTTTTAGTTTTTCAAGGAACATCCGTACTGTTCTCCATAGTGGCTGTATCAATTTACATTCCCACCAACAGTGCAAGAGGGTTCCCTTGTCTCCACACCCTCTCCAGCATTTATTGTTTGTAGATTTTTGGACGATGGGCATTCTGACTGGTGTGAGGTGACACCTCATTGCAGTTTTGATTTGCAATTCTCTAATGATTAGTGATGTTGAACATCCTTTCATGTGTTTATTGGCAATCTGTATATCTTCTTTGGAGAAATGTCTATTTAGGTCTTCTGCCCATTTTTGGATTGGGTTGTTTGTTTTTTTGATATTGAGCTGCATGAGCTGCTTGTAAATTTTGGAGATTAATCCTTTGTCAGTTGCTTCTTTGGAAATATTTTCTCCCATTCTGAGGGCTGTCTTTTCATCTTGTTTATGGTTTCCTTTGCTGTGCAAAAGCTTTTAAATTTCACTAGGTCCCATTTGTTGATTTTTGTTTTTATTTCCATTTCTCTAGGAGGTGGGTCAAAAAGGATCTTGCTGTGCTTTATGTCACAGAGTGTTCTGCCTGTGTTTTCTTCTAAGAGTTTTATAGTGTCTGGCCTTACATTTAGGTCTTTAATCTATTTTGAGTTTATTTTTGTGTATGGTGTTAGGGAGTGTTCTAATTTCATTCATTTACATGTAGCTGTCCAGTTTTCTCAGCACCACTTACTGAAGAGGCTGTCTCTTCTCCATTGTACCTTCTTGCCTCCTTTATCAAAAATAAGTTGACCATATGTGTGTGGTTTATCTCTGGGATTTCTATCCTGTTCCATTGATCTATATTTCTGTTTTTGTGCCAGTACCATACTGTCTTGATTACTGTAGCTTTGTACTATAGTCTGAAGTCCAGGAGCCTGATTCCTCCAGCTCAGTTTTTCTTTCTCAAGATTGCTTTGGCTATTCGGGGTCTTTTGTGTTTCCATAAAAATTGTGAAATTTTTTGTTCTACTTCTGTGAAAAATGCCATTGGTAGTTTGATAGGGATTGCACTGAATCTGTAGATTGCTTTGGATAGTATAGTCATTCTCACAAGGTTGATTCTTCCAATCCAAGAACATGGTATATCTCTCCATCTGTTTGTATCATCTTTAATTTCTTTCATCAGTGTCTTATAGTTTTCTGCATACAGGTCTCCTGTCTCCTTAGGTAGGTTTATTCCTAGGTATTGTATTCTTTTTGTTGCAAAGGTAAATGGGAGTGTTTCCTTAATTTCTCTTTCAGATTTTTCATCATTAGTGTATAAGAATGCAAGAGATTTCTGTACATTAAATTTGTATCCTGCTACTTTACCAAATTCATTGATTAGCTCTAGTAGTTTTCTGGTAGCATCTTTAGGATTCTCTATGTATTGTATCATGTCATCTGCAAAGAGTTACAACTTTACTTCTTCTTTTCCGATTTGGATTCCTTTTATTTCTTTTTCTTCTCTGACTGCTGTGGCTAAAACTTCCAAAACTATGTTGAATAATAGTGGTGAGACTGGGCAACCTTGTCTTGTTCCTGATCTTAGTGGAAATGGTTTCAGTTTTTCACCATTGAGAATGATGTTGGCTGCGGGTTTGTCATATATGGCCTTTATTATGTTGAGGAAAGTTCTCTCTATGCCTACTTTCTGGAGGGTTTTTATCATAAATGGGTGTTGAATTTTGTTGAAAGCTTTTTCTGCATCTATTGAGATTATTATATGGCTTTTCTCCTTCAATTTGTTAATATGGTTTATCACATTGATTGATTTGCATATATTGAAGAATCCTTGCATTCCTGGTATATCCCCACTTGATCATGGTGTATGATCCTTTTCATGTGCTGTTGGATTCTGTTTGCTAGTATTCTAGTGAGGATTTTTTGCATCTATGTTCATCAGTGATATTGGCCTGTAGTTCTCTTTCTTTTTGACATCTTTGTCTGGTTTTGGTAACAGGGTATGGTAACCTTGTAAAATGACTTTGGGAATGTTCCTTCCTCTGCTATATTTTGGAAGAGTTTGAGAAGGATAGGTGTTAGCTCTCCTCTAAATATTTGATAGAATTCGCCTGTGAAACCACCTGGTCCTGAGCTTTTGTTTGTTAGAAGATTTTTAATCACAGTCTCAATTTCACTGCTTGTGACTGGTCGGTTCATATTTTCTATTTCTTCCTGGTTCAGTCTTGGAAAATTGTGCTTTTCTAAGAATGCGTCCATTTCTTCCAGGTTGTCCATTTTATTGGCATATAGTTGCTTGTAGTAATCTCTCATGATCGTTTGTATTTCTGCAGTGTCAGTTGTTACTTCTCCTTTTTCATTTCTTATTCTTTGATTTGATTCTTCTCCCTATTTTTCTTGATGAGTCTGGCTAATGGTTTATCAATTTTATTTATCTTCTCAAATCACCAGCTTTTAGTTTTATTGATCTTTGCTATTGTTTTCTTCATTTCTTTTTCAATTATTTCTGATCTGATCTTTATGATTTCTTTTCTTCTGCTAACTTTGTGGGGTATTTTTGTTCCTCTTTCTCTAATTGCTTTAGGTGTAAGGTTAGGTTGTTTATTTGAGATGTTTCTTGTTTCTTGAGGTAGGAATTTATTGCTATAAACTTCCCCCTTAGAACTGCTCTTGCTGCATCCCATATGTTTTGGGTTGTCGTGTTTTCATTGTCATGTGTTTCTAGGTATTTTTTGATTTCCTCTTTGATTTCTTTAGTGATCTCTTGGTTATTAAGTAGAGTATTGTTTAGCCTCCATTTGTTTGTATTTTTTACAGATTTTTTCCTGTAATTGATATCTAGTCTCATAGTGTTGTGGTCGGAAAAGATACTTGATACGATTTAAATTTTCTTAAATTTACCAAGGTTTGATTCATGACCCAAGATGTGATCTATCCTGGAGAATGTTCCATGAGCACTTGAGAAGAAAGTGTATTCTGTTGTTTTTGGATGGAATTTCCTGTAAATACCAATTACTTCCATCTTGTTCATGTGTCATTTAAAGTTTGTGTTTCCTTATTTATTTTCATTTTAGATGATCTGTCCATTGGTGAAAGTGGGGTGTTAAGGTCTCCTACTGTGACTGTGTTACTGTCGATTTCCCCTTTTATTGCTGTTAGCATTTGTCTTATGTATTGAGGTGCTCCTATGTTGGGTGCATAAATATTTACAATTGTTATATCTTCTTGGATTAATCACTTAATCATTATGTAGTGTCCTTCTTTGTGTCTTGTAATAGTCTTTATTTTTAAGTCTATTTTCTGTGATATGAGAATTGCTACTCCAGCTTTCATTTGATTTCCATTTGCATGGAATATCTTTTTCCATCCCCTCCCTTTCAGTCTGTATGTGTCCCTTAGATCTAAAGTGGGTCTCTTGTAGACCGCATATATATGGGTCTTGTTTTTGTAACCACTCAGCCAGTCTATGTCTTTTGGTTGGAGCATTTAATCCATTTGCATTTCAGGTAATTATCGATATGTACGTTCCTATTATCATTTTCTTAACTGTTTTGGGTTTGTTACTGTGTTTTCCTTCTCTTGTGCTTCCTGCCTAGAGAAGTTCCTTTAGCATTTGTTGTAGAGCTTGTTTGGTGGTGCTGAATTCTCTTAACTTTTGCTTGTCTGTAAAGGTTTTAATCTCTCCGTCGAATTCTAATGAGATCCTTGCTGGGTACAGTAATCTTGGTTGTAGGTTTTTCCCTTTCATCACTTTAAATATGTCCTGCCACTCCCTTCTGGCTTGCAGAGTTTCTGCTGAAAGATCAGCTGTTAACCTTATGGGGATTCCCTTGTATATTATTTTTTATTTTTCCCTTGCTGATTTTAATATTTTTTCTTTGTATTTAACTTTTGATAGTTTGATTAGTATATGTCTTGGTGTGTTTCTCCTTGGATTTATCCTGTATGGCACTCTCTGTGCTTCCTGGACTTGATTAACTGTCTCCTTTCCTGTATTAGGGAAGTTTTCAACTCTAATCTCTTCAAATATTTTCTTAGTCCCTTTCTTGTCCTCTTCTTCTTCTGGGACCCCTATACTTCGAATGTTGGTGCATTTAATGTTGTCCCAGTGGCCTCTGAGACTGTCCTCAATTCTTTTCATTCTTTTATCTTTATTCTGCTCTGCAGTAGTTTTTTCGACTATTTTATCTTCCAAGTCACTTATCCGTTCTTCTGCCTCCATTATTCTGCTATTGATCCTTCTAGAGAATTTTTAATTTCATTTTTTGTGTTGTTTATCACTGTTTGCTTGCTCTTTAGTTCTTCTAGCTCCTTGTTAAATGTTTCTTTTATTTTCTCCATTCTATTTCCAAGATTTTGGGTCATCTTTACTATAATTACTCTGAATTGTTTTTCAGGTAGACTGCCTATTTCCTCTTCATTTGTTTGGTCTGGTGGTTTTTTACCTTGCTCCTTCATCTGCTGTGTGTTTCTCTGTCTTCTCATTTTGCTTAACTTACCGTGTTTGGGGTCTCCTTTTCACAGGCTGCAGGTTCGTAGTTCCTGTTGTTTTTGGTGTCTGCCCCCAGTGGCTAAGGTTGGTTCAGTGGGTTGTTTAGGCTTCCTGGTGGAGGGGTCTGGTGCCCGTATTCTGGAGGATAAGCCTGGATCTTGTCTTTCTGGTGGGCAGGACCACATCTGGTGGTGTGTTTTGGGGTGTCTGTGACCTTATTATGATTTTAGGCAGCCTCTCTGTTAATGGGTTGGGTCATATTCCTGTCTTGCTAGTTGTTTGGCATAGAGTGTCCAGCACTGTAGCTTGCTGGTCATTGATTGGATCTGGGTCTTAGTGTTGAGATGGAGATCTCTGGGAGAGTTTCACCATTTAATATTACGTGGAGCCGGGAGGTCTCTGGTGGACCAATGTCCTGAACTCGGCTCTCCCACCACAGAGGCACAGGGCTGACACCCGGCCGGAGCACCGAGACACTGTCAGCCACATGGCTCAGAATACAAGGGAGAAAAAAAGAAAGAAAGAAAGAAAGAGAGAGAGAGAGGGAGGGAGGGAGCGGGGAGGGAGGGAAGGAGGAAGGAAGGAAGGAAGGAAGGAAGGAAGGAAGGAAGGAAGGAAGGAAGGAAGGAAGGAAGGAAGAAAGAAAAAATTTAAAAGTTATTAAAATAAAAAAAATAATTATTAAAATTTTTTTAAAAATTAAAAAGTAATTTTTAAAAAAAGAAGAGAGCGAACAAACCAAAAAACAAATCCACAAAGATAACAAGTGCTAAAAACTCTACTGAAAAAACAAACAAACAAAAAAACGGACAGACAGAGCCCTTGGACAAATGGTAAAAGCAAAGGTATACAGACAAACTCACACAAAGAAGCATACACATACACACAAAAAGAGAAAATGGAAAAATACATATATATCGTTGCTCCCAAAGTGTACCACCTCAATTTTGGGATGATTCGTTGTCTATTCAAGTATTCCAGAGATGCAGGGCACATCAAGTTGATTGTGGAGATTTAATCCGCTGCTCCTAAGGCTGCTGGGAGAAATCTCCTTTTCTCTTCTTTGTTCGCACAGCTCCCGGGGTTCAGCTTTGAATTTGGCCCCACCTCTGCGTGTAGGTCGCCTGAGGGCATCTGTTCTTCGCTCAGACAGGACGGGGTTAAAGGAGCAGCTGCTTCAGGGGCTCTGGCTCACTCAGGCCGTGGGGGAGGGAGGGGGGTATGGATGCGCGGCGAGCCTGTGGCGGCAGAGGCCAGCGTGACGTTGCACCAGCCTGAGGCGCGCCGTGTGTTCTCCTGGGGAAGTTGTCCCTGGATCACGGGACCCTGGCAGTGGCGGGCTGCACAGGCTCCCGGGAGGGGCGGTGTGGAGAGTGACCTGTGCTCACACACAGACTTCTTGGTGGCGGCAGCAGCAGCCTTAGCGTCTCATTTCCATCTCTGGGGTACGCGCTGATCGCTGCGGCTCGCACCTGTCTCTGGAGCGCCTTTAAGCGGCGCTCTTAATCCCCTCTCCTCACGCACCAGGAAACAAAGAGGCAAGAAAAAGTCTCATCTCTTCAGCAGCTCCAGACTTTTTCCCGGACTCCCTCCCAGCTAGCTGTGGTGCACTAGCCCCTTCAGGCTGTGTTCATGCCGCCAACCCCAGTCCTCTCCCTGCGATCCGACCGAAGCCCGAGCCTCAGCACCCAGCCCCGCCCGTCCTGGCGGCTGAGCAGACAAGCCTCTCGGGCTGGTGAGTGCTGGTCAGCACCGATCCTCTGTGCGGGAATCTCTCCACTTTGCCCTCCGCACCCCTGTTGCTGCGCTCTCCTCCGTGGCTCCGAAGCTTCCCCCCTCCGCCACTCGCAGTCTCCGCCCGCGAAAGGCCTTCCTAGTGTGTGGAAACCTTTCCTCCTTCACAGCTCCCTCCCACTGGTGCGGGTCCCATGTCTATTCTTTTGGCTCTGTTTTTTCTTTTTTCTTTTGCCTTACCCAGGTACGAGGGGAGTTTCTTGCCTTTTGGGAGGTCTGAGGTCTTCTGCCAGCGTTCAGTTGGTGTTCTGAAGGAGTTGTTCCACATGTATATGTATTTCTGACATATTTGTGGGGAGGAAGGCGATCTCCACGTCTCACTCCTCCGCCATCTTGAAGGTCTCCAAAAAAGCCGTTAGCTTTTGACATGCAGTCTTCCAACCCATAATTTGTATGTGTTTCAAATACACATTTTAGAGAACTGTTTGTAGAATATGATCCAATTTTATACAAATTGGACACTGTCTATACTTAAATTATGATCTTAGATGGATATACACATACAGATTTTAATTAAAACATATAATTTATAACTTTTTTATTTTTCAACTTAATATGTTCTTTCAATATTAGAAATTAATGAGTACTGCATTTTTTAAATGAAAAATCTTTAGAAAAACTTTTATCATTGTCATCATTAAAATATAAATATTTAAATGTATATATATAAATGTGTTTTTGCATGCATGTATTATAGATGCATGTATGTATGTATAGATGCAAATTCAAATCATGGGTCTGTATATATATTTGGATAACCAGGATTGATCTAGTAATGTGTTTAATCATTTTTTAACCTATGCTCTTTAGACTTGCCTTTGAATCACTGTTATTTGAAAATCAAATGCAAGTTTGCATGTGTAACAGTTGGCATCCTGTTTATACTGATTATAGACAGCTTGGAATTCTTGAGAGATTATATAACAACTGAAAGAAAAAAAAAAACCCTCAGAACCTCAAAAGTAAAGTGAGCATATAACAGAAGCTTTTAGAAAATAAGTTTTCCCTGTTTGAAGACATTGTCAGTTATACTAAGGGTAAATATTACACTTTATAAGAAAAATATCAATTGTGTGCACCTGATCACATAGTTTGTGGCAGAGAAATGCTTTGAAAGAGGGAATTAAATCTCTATGCCAGATAGTGTTATTTGCAGTAGAGAATGGTTTATAAAAGAAAGTGGAGTTAAAATGAAACTTAAAAAGAAAAGACCAAGTGCTGACATAGATACCTAGGTTTTGGAGCTTTCATTCATTGTTTGTGGGAATGCAAAATGGTTGGCCACTTTGGAAAACAGTTTGGCAATTTGTTATAAAGTTAAACTGATGTCAACTGTATGATTAAAATTTGAAGTTTTTGCTCATGTGAAAACCTCTATACAAATGTTTATAGTAGCTTTGTTTATAATTGCTAAATTAAGAAAAGGTTTAACTGGTGATTGGATAACAAACTGTATTACATCTATATAATGGAATACTGCTTAACAGTAAAAAGGAACAAACAGTTAATACATATTTATAATAGGATAGATGAATCTACATGGCAATTTAGTGAAAGTGGCCACATTCAAAAAGCTACATACTGAATAATTCCATTTATATAAATACAATGGTTGCCTGTGATTGGGAGTGTGAGAGGATTGGTTATAAAGTGGCTGCACAAGCAAATTTCTTGGGGTAGTGGAACTGCTCTTTATCTTGACTGTGGTGAAAGAGACACGTCTCTGTGTATTTGTCAAAGCTCATTAGAACTTATAACAAAAATAGCGAATTTTAGGTGTAAATTACATAAATACATACATAGACACATTGATAAAAAGAAAACATGATTTTAAGACAATGATCAAGCCTACTCTTCTTCCTTATTCATAATATCTTGAATGCAAATTCCATTGTTCTTGAGAATATAAACTGGTAAATTAGTGCCAATGTTATAACATAATAGAGTGAGTACAGTTTTAAGAACAGAAAGTGGAATTTCCATTAAGATATTATAGATGTGTAACCTTGAGAAAGTAACTGCCTTGATTTAAGTATTTATAAGTACGCATGTTAATTAAAGGTAATAATGCCTACAATCAATTTTGGAAAAGATTCAAATAATTTTTATGCCTAGCAAATAGCAGAAACTTTTAAAATACTCATTTTGTAATTATTTTATTAATTTTATTACTCTTGTTAGTAGTAATAATAACTATGTAACTATTATTTTAAATTGGATGCCAAAATGAATATACTGTGAACCACAGTGAAACTTCGTTCTCTATAAAGAATGAGAAACTATCCCAAATGAAAATTTGCAGTTATTAGTACTTTAGAGTGCGAGCTCTAACAATCTTCTCAATGTAGGAGGAAAATAACCTAATGTCATTTTATTGATATAATACACATGTGATATCTAGTACTTGTGGTATTTAAATGCCCATGTAGAGTTGGAGGATTGTGCTTTTAGTGCAACGGTTTATGTCAACTAACCTGAGATCTTAAATTCTCCTATAGTAAAAGAACTGCTGTCTTACTGAGACTTTTGTTTGTTACTATTTTGTATCTACGGTGATTTTATCACTTTTTTCTAAAATACTTTTGGGCTAAATTTTATCAAAAGAACAAAAAAAATGGCTTTTGTTAAAGAATCTGAAATGATAGTAAATGTGTATCCACCAATTATTTATCATTTGTCTATAAAACTTAACTCCCTGAAAAGCACTTATATCATTGTTAATGGAGATGATAATGTCTGTCCTTGTTTAAAAATTCACTCTATTCCTAACTTTTCCTTTAAAAATATTAGCACAAACTGCTTCTTTAGTCCTGTTGTCCTTCTGATGCTCTATCATTTAGGATATATACTTTTTATAATCCAAAATAGTAATGGAATTTTCAAGATACTGATTTAGTTTCTCTTACCTAAAAGGATTCTGGAGGTTGAAACCCAAGTATGTTAATGGACGCTCCATGGACATCAGGAATACAGCATCTTCCTGTTTTTCGTTTTTTTGTTTTTCAACCCTTCTCTGCCTTCCTTAGTGAGTGGTTACGATTTTCAGCATCAAATTACTATTTCAAGGGAAAAGAAGGATTGTATGTGAAAGGTAAAATACACCTCTCTCAACTTTGATAATCCCTTTTAAACAACTTTTTTAAGTTCCACTCAGCGGCTTCCCTGGTGGCACAGTGCTTAGGAATCTGCCTGCCAATGCAGGGGACATGAGTTTGAGCTCCGGTCCGGGAAGATCCCACATGCCGCGGAGCAACTAGGACCATGCTCTACAACTACTGAGCCTGCGCTCTAGAGCCCGCGAGCCACATCTACTGAAGCCTGCGCACCTAGAGCCCGTGCTCTACAACAAGAGAAGCCACCGCAATGAGAAGCCCACACATCTCAATGAAGAGTAGCCCCCGCTCGCCACAACTGGAGAAAGCCTGAGTGCAGCAACAAAGACCCAACGCAGCCAAAAATAAAATTAAAAAAAAAAAAGACCCTTCTCTAAAAAATAAATAAATAAATAAAAATAAAGTTACACTCAGTCTTCCTTTCCTTCCTTTAGTCATCTTACCTGCAAAGGAAGATGTAAAATATCACTTATTAACTGTGCTAAAATCAATGTCTCATTAGTCGCATTCATCCTTGCCAAAGGGGAACAACCACAAGATCATATCCAGTTACTCAGTGAAGCCCAATGTCTTCTATATCTGGTGCTGGGTAGCTCTTGATATCAGATATAGATGTGGCTCTTCATATTTGTAACCCAGAAACTAAAGTTCCATTTATCTGCTCATAACATACTCATTCCATAATGGGAGATGACAATAACCTCAAAAAACTCTGAGTTAGTAAAGTGGAAAATGAAAAGTGAATACCATTCACTAGTTCTGAGCAATAATCAGTCTTCCTTTTACAGAAATGGAGAGAACTGATACCCACTTGTTTTCCATTAAGCAAATATGCATGACACATATGGATACTTAAAGATGATTGAATCTGTCACAAAATTCATGCTCAATTAATATGTATTTGAAGAATAAATAAAGTATCTAAGTAGAAAGATATATGGGGTTTGTTTGGTTTCGGTGGGACAGGAGAATAAAAATTTATATTTGAATTGTATACTGGCTAAGAATCAGGCTTTTAAAAATAAATAGCAGGCTTCCTATAATTAAATATTTATTATTAAGTGATAATTTATAGCACTTTTAGAAACTGCATTGACTAGATTTAGACTTTCAGCTGAAGAACATCTCTCTGATGATGTAGTAAAATCTTTCATGAAAGGTGCTGGGAGACAAAAGACTGAAATCGAAAGATACAGAAAATCAATTGTGTTATATTGTTATATTTACAATGATTATGATATTAATCATTGTATATATATTTAACATATATACAATGTTCATCATTGTTACTAATAATGATACTCATTTGATTTAGAGAGTTACAATGTGTTCTATATATTTTTATGCTCAAAGCATTAAACCATTCTTTGGTGTAGAAATACTCAATAATTCACTAGTTATTAATGATTAGTACATTATGAATTCCACTTACCATACTACTCTCTTATATAATTACTGTATAGTATGAACCCTAGCCTACTGTATGTGCTATAATAAATATTATCTTTTGGTGGTCTTCCTGTAATAGTCTTAATATATTTGAGCTTCCTTTATATAGTTTTGTCTTTGGGTCTCTCACTTCCCCCCTCCCAACCTTGTTTTAGCAAGAAGGGAAGGGAAATGAAGATAAATAGACATAGTCTGCCCTTTTACAAGGTGACAAACATTCTCTATTAAATAATCCATGGTTGCCTACAAGTGGAAAATTAGGTGACACATTAGATACAGTGAACAAAATTTCTAGTTTTGTTAATCTGGATCTCATTCAAACCTCTACTCTTCTTTCTTCCTGGCTGTTATTGCTGGATGCTGCCTTTATTTTACTCAGCTACTTCTTTTTTCCTTTCTATTACTGATATCAGGAAAAAATATATTATGCTTACATATGTGTGTGGTTAGAGATACGTATATGTATGTACGTGTGTGTGTATATGAAAGAGAGCGAGAGAGAAACCTTTCAATCATAAAATAATTATATATTTTCTAAAATATATCTTCTCTAAAACTTCAGCTTTGAACATATTTGCTAAAACTTCTTAATAAATCAGTATAAGCAAACAATAAATAAAATGCCAAATGCTCAATGAAAAAATATTTATTCTAGATTAAACAACTATATTTATCAATTATATTGCCTTTTATACTACTATGGGTAATCTGATTCCATAGCTTCTCCAAATGCAGTTAATATATGATGGATTATAAATTGTTTTTAAGAAAAGTATATTTGCAAGTTGTTGAGTGTTTTAAAACATTCAACAGAAAGTCTTGTCATGTATTAATTACAATGAATAAACCTCATAGCGTCAGGAGGCTCATATCTTTTAAATATAAGTTCTCAAAGCAAGAATCACTTTAATTTCATTCTTTAAAAACTTTCCCATCATAGAATTGGCTCAAATATAAGCAGTAAAATTGAAAACAAAGACAAAATAGTCTTCTTCAATCCATTAATCTAACCTATATAACGAAAATAAATATTACAAATAATAAATGGGTTTAAAGTTCTCTGTTTTTGAATTACTAGAAAACATATTACTTCGAATTTTAGTATGTTCAGATTTCTCATGGTTTTTAAAATAGCTTGAAAGCTGAACGTTTTACATAAATTGTCAGGACTCAGATTGATATATCATCAGTATCTCTATTTTACAAATGAGGAAGGTGAAAAAAAGAACAATAAGTGATTTAAAATAGTTTGCACACAACTGTCTACTTTATACAAAGACTAATGTCAGTGCTTTGTAGGATGATATTATGAATCAATCAATTTTGAGACCGACCATGTTCTACATTTGAACAAATCTTGAACACCAGACCCTGAGGATCTTGAGTGCTGAGACTCCAGTCCGTAAAACAGTCAAGTGCTTGCAATTTTGAAAGCATTTGCTAAACTGAACTGAAAAGAGTTTTTCATTGATGAACACCCAGTGAGAGTGTAGACTCTTTAAAAGACTCTCCTCATTCCTTGAACTGTGTTTTCTCATTTGAAGATGAAGTCACCACTAGACTATTATTCCTTAATATTCCATTTTCCAAGACTCAAATGTCTGTTTCTTTATATACTACTTCTCAAATATAGTTAGAAGAACTAACATCATCGTGCTAGTCTACTCTACATATGCTTCAGTTTGTCAATGTTTATTGTCAATTTTGTCACCTAAAACAAAGTAACATACTTTAGGTGATTGAGATTTTTACAGTGAGAAATCATCTCAAATACCAGTGGAAGGGAAATATTATTGTCTATGATTGGGACATTGTAATATTTCACCTCTCTGAGAGTCACCTATTCAGAAACCTCAAATATTCACAGGAGACACAAAAACCAGAATGTCTCTCCAGGCTTGTCAGGGCAGCCGGGAATCGTGGCAGTCAGTCAGAGCAGATGGTGTAGACCATGCCTTGGCAGTGTCAGATCCCAAGACAGCTGGATTTAAGAATGTAGAGATGGACTGAACGCAAGTCAAACACATGCTGGCCAGCTGAATGTATCAAAATGAACACAGACAATAGGGGCACTAAGGTCAGTTCTGTGTGAGCTGCTATTACTGCTTTGTTCAATCTCGTAATAATTATCTGATTCAAGGCAAGAAAAATGTATTGTCTCTTTCCTTTGAAGCAGATCTTAAAGGAACCTTGATGTATTAGAGTGAAGTTGAATTCTACTCCCCAGAGACAGTAAGTTTAGTTGTATAAGCATTTATCCCCACTTTTCCTCTCAGTTGGTATGTGTGTCCAGAAGTAAGATTTGAGACTGTAATGTATACCCCTATGCCCTCTGGTAGTGTAAATATGATAAAATAGTAAGTGCAATTCTCATGTTTAAGGTTCATATTTTAACTGAAATGGGCCTTAAACACAAACCAATTGCATCTTCTAACACTTAACTGAAGAAACAATAGTCTTTTTCAAACTGGAAGGAAAACTAGCTGGTTTGGATTTGTTCTGGGGTGGTGTGTAAGAGTGCAACGTCATGGTTTCATAACGTATTTTCAAGAATAATTTTCTTTATATGAGATTTTCTTCCATACAGAATTAAGAATCTGTAATTTCTACCATAGATTCTATTACTACAGGGTATTCAAGTAGAGTAAGCATAAACATAAATAGATAAATATCCAAGTCTAAAATCATGGCTTTATTCTGTTTCGAAATAAATGCAGTGGGGAAAAGGATCAATAATAGAGAAAATAAACATCAGTCTTGTCAGCAAAATTGACTAGAACTTCTTAGTGGCCCTAGAGATTTAGCCTGGATTTTGAGAGAATTCTTATTGACAGAAGGTTATATTATATGGCCACAGATTGGTCCAAATAAAGCTACATAGTGTAGACAATGTGGGTCAAGTTCTAAAACACTTTTTAAATTTTTAGCATAGGTGGTTCATTTGTTCATTTATTTATTCTTTCATTCCAGTAAACTCCAGTGTTGACTGAGTATGTAACATGTATCACACACTGTCCTTGACATCTTGGGAATAGCAATGAATCAGATAGACAAGGATACTTCCTTTAAGAATTTTTACATTTTATTTTAGGAAGTCTGACAACAAGTGCAACAAAACCAAGGGCAAATGAATAAACAAGAACAATTTTATATAAGAGTAAGATACTTGAACAAAATAGGAATGAGTCAGGCAAGGCGTCATCCAAAGACCTAGACTTATGAGACATAAGTGGCAGCTCAACAGCATTATTATTTTGCCTCTCAGTAAATGGCAGATTATAAATTGCAAGTGATGGAGGGGTCTACTGGCTAATCAGGATAAGAGAAATGTTTGGTGCTATATCTCCTATAATCTCCACGTGGGTGATTGGTTGATTTTATTATACACAAAGCAAACTTTTAAAAGGGAAAGCTAATGCTTTTGTTATCTCAGTTTTTCCTTCTCTTTTTTGTTACAGAAGCATTAACTTCCTGCTGTAAAAAGAATCATGTGCAATTAAAATTTTTAGCATCGCATTCTGAACCAGTTTATTATTTAATACTTGATGAAAATGGCGTTATACAAACTGTATAAATAACAACTAAATTAAATATTATAATATAATCTACAAAATATACAGGATAACAAAGAGTAATTAGAAAATCTGTGCTCTTTTTAAACAAAAAATTATAATTTTAGATGATTTAGTTACAATGTAATTCTTTCAAAATACCATGATTTTGGTTGGAGATTGTCTTCAGATCAACTTTTCTTAATTAGAGCTTGAAGACAAATAGACTTTATTTTTGTATGATCATGTATGAAGAAAAATAGCTAACTAATAAATCTATAAATGTATTGATAAACATACAAAGACTTGAAATTTTATTTGTTATTATTAATAAAGAATACTTACAAAATTGCCAACACAAATAATAATTTTTGAATAGTTTCTAAAATGCTATTGGATTTCCCTTCAATATAAAAGTGAAATAATAACATTCTTTAAAAGCATACACAGCAAATGACAAAGTATAATTGATCACAAACCCAATAATGTTTCTTCTTGTTTGTTTTGTTCTAAGTAAGAAAGTATTTGATCATGTGGCCAATTTGTTCAATTCTGTGTGAAACAGACTAACAATGTAGATAATATATCCTAATTTGGAGGAAGAGTAACTGATGGTATAATATTCAGATACAGCTTATCTTTACATATGCATTGCATAAGTGACTAATTTTAAAGAAAATTAAAAGTTATTCAAAACATCATATTTAGATCTTTGAATTTTGTCTGAAATATATTAATACCAAGAATTCAAGAAAAAGTTTAATGTATTTTACATCTCCCTACTTTTATATATTGCTGACATTTTTGCTTTTAGAAGAAACTTCATATTAAAAAATATAGAGGTGGATGGACCTAGAGTCTGTCATACAGAGTGAAGTAAGTCAGAAAGAGAAAAACAAATACAGTATGCTAACACATATATATGGAATCTAAGGAAAAAAAAAAAAAAGGTCATGAAGAACCTAGTGGCAAGATGGGAATAAAGACATAGACATACTAGAGAATGGACTTGAGGATACGGGGAGGGGGAAGGGTAAGCTGGGACAAAGTGAGAGAGTGGCATGGACATATATACACTACCAAACGTAAAATAGGTAGCTAGTGGGAAGCAGCCGCATAGCACAGGGAGATCAGCTCGGTGCTTTGTGACCACGTAGAGGGGTGGGATAGGGAGGGTGGGAGGGAGGGAGATGCAAGAGGGAAGAGATAGGGGGACATATGTATATGTATAACTGATTCACTTTGTTATAAAGCAGAAAGTAACACACCATTGTAAAGCAATTATACTCCAATAACGATGTTTTTAAAAAATAAATATATTTGGAAGATATTAGAAAACATGAAAAAATATATATATATCTTATAGCTTTGTCTCATGACTGGGTTTCCTCTTCGTTTCCATGAATGATGCTTTTACCTGAAGCATCATAATCTGTCATCATGGAAATAGTAGCATATGCCAGCATCCCACTGCTTGTGATCAATTTGCAAACAGTATGTGAAAGTTTGTCAGATTCATGTGTTTCCAGCCTGCTACTTTGTCACCATCTTACTGGTTAAAATGCCACCACATCTACTGCTGCAGTTTTCCCAGAAGAAAACAGGTGTATATTGATTACATCGTCAGCAAGAAAGCAACAGATTTGTCTCTTCCTTACCATGTCATTATAATGTAAAGTAACAAATAAAATATGGCAACCAGCTGATATGTAGTGAACTGAAGGTAAAGTTCCCAGGTGTTTGGGAAGTTCTCAATGTGAATAGGTACACAGGTTTGATTCTCTTCTTTTAATGATAGCATTTTGCTTATTGCTTTTTTGGAGAGTCCACTTTTCCTTTTACAAATATATATGTTATACTGGAAAGCAGTATAGCATGTTAGCAGTGGTTGGGGGAGGGGCATGGGATTACAGCTAATCTTTCTCCCCATAATTTTATTTATAAATATTATTTCTTCACTAAACATATTTCATTTGTAATTTCTAAAGTAGATTAATAGAAATATAGGGTTTTTGAGCAGAGACACTTAAGGATGTATTCTAAGGGTAATAGGAATGTGTATAAGCTGAATAACATAGACATTTTTGAAGTATTTTTCTTTCCTTATAATATGTAATTAATTTTGTTTTTAAAATTGTTTTGAAAGTCAATATGTAATTCATTTTAAGTGTTATCAACTAATACATACTTTACCACTGTAAAAATATTATTTTAGATGATGATTTATTGATTATGACTGCCACTATACATTTAATGACTACTATGATTAATTGTCATGATAATTAATTTTCTGGCAAAAGGTTAACTGGAAAATAACAAATTAGAAATTTACTACATTTAAAAAGTATATTAGATATTTAACTTAATAAAAATTTTGCATATAGCAAAATAAATTTTAAAAACTTATGAACATTCACCTATCAATAAAATGGAGAGGAATTTTTATACAAAATATAAATGTGAAGAATAAAAATATATGGGTTTTCTAGCCCATAAATTAGCACATTGAGGTTCTGTTGTGGTTTGTGGTATTATTTCTTAGCAAGATCAAATACACTTTTAGATACCTACACATGGTATCTTCATGTCTTAGGGATATTGTCAAAATTTACTGAAACAGCCACATAGCTTAAAAAAAATCTTAGACATGGATTCTTATTTTCTCAACTTGTATTTCTTGAGTACCTACTAAGTGGTAGATTCTGGGTTTATTCTGTGAATGTAAACAATAAAGAAAACCAAGCACTTTTTCTCTCTACAAATCATTATCAGTCTAAACACAAACTCAGATGCGAATAATCTCCAAACTGTCTATTAAATGGTTTAACGGAGGTAAGCGTAAAATGGTATGGAAGCACATAGAAAGGACTCTTTTGGAAATTAGCCCAGGCTTTTGTCTTGCTCACACCCATAACCTGGTCCTGTCCTGCTTTTTCCAAACCCTTCAAACCACCTTATATTTTACATATAAATATTTTTTCATTCTTTATATTTAAAAAGTCTTTAAGCCTTATGTCTACTATGAAGCTTAATCAAGTATACTGTTTTACAAATGTTAGTAACAGACTTAATTGCGGCAACAGTAATAGTGGTGGTAGCAGCCAAGGCAGCTACAGTATGTGTCATGCATAGGAGCACTGTGTCCTGAGTACTTCTGACTGTATACAGGCATCGTCTCTTTTGATTGTTGCACAAACTTATGTAAAAGTGGAAGTGGAAACTGAATATGAACCACTCAGAACCATATCTGAATTTATGCTAAAGAGATGACTCAGTGGTCCCCTAGATAGTTTCAGGATGGGAGCTCACCATGGGATTAGAGAACCCTCAGCCCCACCCCTCCCCCTCAGACCTCCAAGTAGGAGAGAGGGGCTGGAAATTGAGTTCAGTCACTAATGGCAAATGATTTACTCAATCATGCCCACGTGATGGAACCTCCATAAAAACTGCTAAATGAAGGACCCCAGGGAGCTTATGGATTGGTGAACAAAATGAGTGCACCCCGTTGCTTGCCCTATGAATTGCTTTTGCTTGGCTGTTCCTGAGTTGTATCCTTTATAATAAACTAGCAACAGTAAGTAAAGTGTCTTCCTGAGTTCTGTGAGCCATTGTAGCAAATTATAAAACCTGAGACGCGGGTCATGGGAACCAGTGATTTATAGCCAGTTGGTCAGAAGTATGGGAAGCCTGGATTTGCAGTTGGCATCTGAAGTGAAGACAGTCTGGTAAGACTGAGCCCTTCACCTATGGGGGCTGCACTAACTCCAGGTAGTTAGTGTTAGAACTGAAAGGAATTGTAGGACATCCAGTTGGTGTCTGGAGAATTGGTTGATGTAAAGAAAATCCCACACATTTGATGTCAGAAGTATGAAAGTTGCTTTTATACAAAGTATTCTACTTGTTCCTCACAGAAATTTTTGTTTAGAGTGTTTCATGTATATATGTAAGACTATCTACAAACAAAACAAAACAAAACAAAAAACCCGCTACAGCTAACACCATAGTTAATGCTGAGAAACTTGAAGCTTTCCTACAAAGATCAGGTACAAGGCAAGGATATCCTCTCTTACCATTCATTCTCAACATCATACTGGAAGTCTTTGTTTATGCAATAAGACAAGAAAAGAACATAAAATGTATACAGTTTGGGAAGAAAGACATAAAACTCTCTTTGTTTGCAAATGACATGATTGCCTAAGTAGAAAATCTGAAAGAATTGACAAAAAACGTCCTAGAACTAAAAAGTGGTTATAGTAAGGTTGCAGGATACAAGGTTAATATACAAAAGTCAATTGCTTTCCTAACCAAAAATGAACAAGTAGAAGTTGAAATTAAAAACATAATACCATTTACATTAGCACCCAAAAAATAAAATACTTAAGTATAAGTATAAAATAATATATACAAGTTCTATATGAGAAAAACTAAAAAACTCTGATGAACAAAATCAAAGAACTAAATAAATGGAGAGAGATTCCATGCTCATGGATAGGAAGATTCAATATTTTCAAGATAAAGGTCTTGATCTATACATTCAATGCAATCCCAATCAAAATTACAGCAAATTGATCTATACATTCAGTGCAATCCCAATCAAAATTGCAGCAAGTTATTTTGTGGATATCAACAAAATGATTCTCAAGTTTATATGAAGAGGCAAAAGACTCAGAATAGCTAACACAATAATGAAGGAGAACAAAGTTGAAGAATTGATGCTACCAGATTTTAAGACTGATTTAAAGCTACAGTAATTAAAGTAATTAAAGCTACCAGATTTAAAGCTACAGTAATCAAGCTTGGTGGGAAAACAGACAAAATGATTAATAAAACTGAATAGAGAGCCCCTATATATTGTCAACTGATCTTTGATAAAGGAATGTAGTCAACACAATGGAGCAAAGATAGTCCCTCCACAAAAAAAAAAAAAAGGAAAAAGAATCTAGA
Organism: Balaenoptera physalus; assembly: GCF_965194825.1. Lineage (NCBI taxonomy): Eukaryota > Metazoa > Chordata > Mammalia > Artiodactyla > Balaenopteridae > Balaenoptera > Balaenoptera physalus. Next base: position 64,054,689 of record NC_138888.1, read on the forward strand.
CACATATACTCTTCACAAAAATTAACTTAAAATGGATCACAGACCTACCTAAATGTAAACCCCAAAACTGTAAAACTCCTAGAATATAACATAGAAGAAAACCTTGGAGACCTGGATACAGTGATGTAGTGATGTCTTTTCAGATACACCACCAGAGACACAATCCATGAAAGAAATCATGCGTAAGCTGGACTTTTTTAAAATTAAAAACTTCTGCCCTTCAAAAGATAATATTAAGAGAATTAGAAGGCAAGCCACAGAATGGGAAAAAATTATTCTCAAAAGATACATCTGATAAAGAGCTGTTATCCAAAATATACAAAGTACTCTTAAAACTCAACAAGAGATTATTATACTAACTGAAGTTAGTCAAACAGAGAAAGACAAATACCATATGATATCACTTATAAGCGGAATCTAAAATATGATACCAATGAACTTATTTACAAAACAGAAAAAAGACTCACAGACATAGAAAACAAACTTATGGTTATCAGATGGGACAGGGGGTGGGAGAAGGATAAATTAGGAGTTTGGGATTAACAGATACACACTACTATATATAAAATAGATATAAAACAAGTCCTACTTTGTAGTATGGAGAACTGTATTCAATATCCTCTAATAAACCATAATGGAAAAGAATATGAAAAAGAATATATATATGTATAACTGAATCACCTATTTGTAAACCAGAAACTAACACAGAATTGTAAATCAACTATACTTCAAAAAAAAACTCAACAAGAAAACAAACTGATTAAAAAATTGCCCAAAGACCTTAACAGATACCTTACCAAAGAAGATATACAGATGGCAAATAAGCTTTTGATGATATACTTCACATCATATGTCATCAGGGAAATGGAAATTAAAACGAGATAACACAACCACCTATTAAAATGGCCAAACTGGAAGACTGATGAAATCAAATGCTAATGAGGATACAGAGCAACAGGAACTCTCATTCATGGCTGGTAGGGATGCAAAATGTTACAGCCACCTTGGAACAATTTCTTACAAAACTAAACATACTCTTACCATATGACCCAGCAATTGTGCATTTTAGTATTTACCCAAAGGAGTTGAAAACTATGGCCACATTAAAACCTATACAGGTGTTTACAGCAGCTTTATTTGTAGTTGCCCAAACCTGGAAGCAATCAAGATGTCCTTCAGTAGTTGAATCAATAAATAAACTATGGTATATCCAGAAAATGGAATACAATCACTGCTAAAAAGAATGTAGTATCAAACCATGACAAGACATAGAGGAACCTCAAATGCATATTATTAAGTGAAAAAAGTCAATCTGGGAAGGCTGCATACATATAGTATGATTCCAACTATATAACATTATGGAAAAGGCAAAACTATGAAAATAGTAAGATCAGTGGTTTCCAGGGGCTGGGGGAGATGTGGGATGAATAGGCAGAGCACAGAGGATTTTTAGGGCAATGAAAATATTCTGTATAATATTATAATGATGGATATATGTCATACATTTGTCCAAATGTACCCTACTGAGAGTGAACCTTAAGGTAAACTATGGACTTTGGGTGATTATGATGTATAAATGTAGGTTCATTCTTGGTTTATAAAAGTACCATTCTGTTAACTAAACTTATTGTGGTGATCATTTTGCAATGTATACAAATGTCAAATCATAATGTTGTACATCTGAAGTTAATATAATGTTATATGTCAATTATACCTCAGTTTAAAAAAATGTACGATTCTGGTGAAAGATGTTAATAAATGGGGAGGGTATGCATGTGTAGGGGCAGGGATATATGGAAAAATTTCTATACTTCCCTTTCAGTTTTGTTTTAAACCTAAAACTTCTCTCAAAAATGAAGTCTTAATTTTTTTTTTTAAAGTAAGAAAGAAGTGATGGTGCATTCACCAATGGAGGCGCATTCCAAAATTTAGCTTTATGAGGGTGCCTTATGTTTGGGGTACAATTGTCCCACCATTAATAAGATAAATATTTTTACCTTTATTTGATCTGACAATATTCTAATTGTATTATAAATGTATGAAATAACCTCACTGGTGGGGTTAGGGGAAAGGATATCAACCTATGTAGTTAATGAGTCACATCACTATTGTCACAGTCTGGATTCTGTCCTGTGATCCTCTATCTAATTGATTTATTTTTAAATTTGCATACACTAAGGTCATTGTGCTGTGCCCTTCTAAGTGTTTGATGAATGTTTCATGTATCTATTATTATAGTATCATAAAGAAAATCTTGGTTTGCCTAAAATATCCCCTGTGCATCAACTATTCAACTCTTCCAATTCTCCTTGAATCCACGTCAAACACTGATGTATTCAGAGTCTCTATAGGTTTGCCTTTTCCAGAAGAATGGAACACAGCCCTGTCTGACTGGCTTTTTTCACTTCGCAATAAGCATTTAAAATTCACACATGCCTTTGCATGACTTTATAGAATATTAATATTTATTGCTTAATAGTGTTCTATTATATGGATGTACCTCAGTTTGTTTATCCATTCACCTATGGAAAGGCATCTTGATTGTCTCCAGTTTGGGGCACTTGTGAATAAAGCTGTTATGTATATTCATGTGTGGGCTCTGTGTTGACAGAATTGTTCAAATTAATTGGGTAAATAGCTTCCTGAGATTTTGATCGGCATTTCATTGAATCTATAGATCAAGTTAGGAAGAACTAAGAGCTTAAACATATTGAATCTTCCAATCCATGATAATGAAATATATCTCCATTTATTTATATCATCCTTTACTGTCTTCATCAGGGTTTTGTAATTATCTGCATATAGATCCAGTACATATTTTGTTATGTTTACACCTAAAATTTATTTTTGAGGGGTAGGGAGTATAATCATGAATGATATAATTTTCAATTTCAAATTCCAATTATTCATTGCTGGAATATAGGAAAGCAACTGACTTTTACATATTGACCTTGTATCCTGTCACTTTGTGATATTTGTCTATTAGTTCTAGCACTTGTTATGTAGATTCCCTGGCATTTTCTATATAATAATTTTTATGTCTTTCGGTGACTTGGTCTATTTCACTTATGATAGCAAACTGTGGATGGATATTTGTTTGTAGACTTCATTATGTTTGTAGACGTCATTATTATCCTTTAGATGTCCGTGTGAACAGTAGTGATGAACACTATTTCACTTATAATATTGGTAATTTGTGTCTTCTCTATCTTTTTTAGTTAGCCTGTTCAAAGATTTATCAATTTTCTTGACTTTTTAAAAGAACCCAGCTTTTGATTTCCTTGATTTTTTCCCCTATTGTTGGTCTGTTTTAAATTTCATTGATTTCTGCTCTAATTTTTATTATTCATTTTCTTCTGCTTGCATTAGGCTTAAATTGTTCTTCTTCCTCTAGTTTACAAAGGTGAAAGCTTAGGTTACAGATTTTAGATCTTTCTTCCTTTCTAATATATGCTTTTAAGGCTATAAATTTCCCTGTATATGCTGCTTTCACTGTACCCCACAAGTTTCCAAAAGGTGTATTTCATTTTTATTAAGTTCAAAATATTTCTTAAATTCTCTTGAGACTCCTAATATGACCCATGTTACTTAGAAGGGTGTTGCTTAATTTCTAAATGTTTGGGAGGTTTCTAGATATACTTCTCTTATTCATTTCTAGTTTAATTTCATTGTGGTCTGAGAATATACTTTGTATGCTTTGTATTCTTTTTATGTTGTATCTTATGAATCAGAATGTGATTGTCTTGTTGAATGTTCCACATAACCTAGAAAAGAATGTGTGCTCTTCTATTGTTGGATAGAGTATTCTATAAATGTCACATAGATCAGCTAGATTGTTAGTGCTGTTCAATGCTATTTATATCCTTACTGATTTTCTGCCTGCTTGACCTATTATTTACAGGACGATTACTAACTATAAAAGTATATTTGCTATTTCTTGTTTCAGATCTATCAGTTTTTGTCTCATATATTTGATGCTCTATAGTAGGTGCAGCTACATCATGGGTCATTATATCATCTTGGAGAATTTACCCCTTTATCTTTATGTAATGTTCCTCCTTATCCCAGATAGTTTTCCTTGTTTGGAAATCTGCTTTGTTTTAAATTCATACAGCTACTCCAGCTTCTTGCTGTTTGTATGTATTACATGGTATATCTTTTCCCATCCCTTTGTTTTTAATCTATTTGAATCTTAGTATTGAATCTTTATACTTACAGTAGATATCTTATAGGTAACATATATAATTTGTATCCATTCTAACTATGTCTTTTAATTGGTACATTTAGACCATTCACATTTAAAATTATTTGTAAAGTTTCATTAATATCTCTCATATTCATAATTGATTGCTTTGGTTGCCCTTGTTCTTTGTTTCTTTTTTTTTTTTTTTTTTTTTTGCCCTGCATTTCCTGCCTTATCTGGTTCTCATTGGGCATTTAACACCATTCTTTTATATCCTCTCTTAGTCTCTCAATTACACCTCTTAAAAATGTTTTTAGTGGTTGCCCTAAAGTTTCCTATATACATTTTCCATCTACCATCAAATAGCACCATATAATATCACACGTTGGGGCTTCCCTGGTGGCGCAGTGGTTGAGAATCTGCCTGCTAATGCAGGAGACATGGGTTTGAGCCCTGGTCTGGGAGGATCCCACATGCCGCGGAGCAACTAGGCCCGTGAGCCACAACTACTGAGCTTGCGCGTCTGGAGCCTCTGCTCCGCAGCAAGAGAGGCCACGATAGTGAGAGGCCCGCGCACCGCGATGAAGAGTGGCCCCCGTTTGCCACAACTAGAGAAAGTCCTCGCACAGAAACGAAGACCCAACACAGCCAAGAATAAAATTAATTAATTAATAAAAAATATATATATATATCACATGTAGTATAAGTACCTATGAGAGTGTATCCCAACTTTTTTTTTCATATCACTTGTGTTATTGATGTTACTCAGTTTACTTATCCATGTGCTATAATGATCCAATACTTTACTATTTTTTTAAACAAACTGTTATCATTTAGATCAATTAAAAGTAAGAAAAATAAAAGACTTTATTTTACTTACATGTATTTTTTTCCTACATTTCACATCCTTTTTATGTAGAACCAAGTTTATGACCCATATAATTTTCCCTTTGCCTAAACTTGGTTTTACCATTTCTTTCAGGGCAGGTGTACTGTTGATAATTTCCCTCGGGTTTATTTCTTTGAAAAAGTCTTTATTTGCTCTTCATTTTTGAAGTATAATTTTGCTGGATATGGAATTCTAGGTTGGCAATCCTCTTTCATCTCTTTAAATATTTCATTCTACTCTATTCTTGCTCATCTGGATTCTGATGAGAAGTCCATGGTAATTCTTATTCATATTCATCTATGGGTAAGGTGTATTATTTTCTTCCTTTTGACCCCAAGATTTTTCTTATCTTGGTTTTCTGTAGTTTGTACATGATATGCCTACATGTATTTTGGGGATGTGTTTGATGTTGGTTGTAGCTGTAATTTAATCTTCATAGTATGTGCCATAAATTTCAAGTTCCTCTGGTATGCTTGTTTTTGTTAGCACTCTTAAATTTGATCTACCCTAAGTACTTCTAGAGAAAGAGTTTGTGCCTATAGCTCTTTCAGCTGTAATCTACTGTTATACTGCACTATTGTCATGCTTGTAAAATGTAGAGGAGGGAAAGTGTTCTGTAATCTTAAGACAACATCTTAGTTTTTTAGCAGATCTATGTCTCTGGGCTGTGATTTTTACAACTGTATGTCTAGCAGTGGACCTTTTTCCTCTGCCCTTTCATCTCTTCCCTGGTTGCAGCATTCCTAATCAATTTCCTTGAAGCCTTGACCCTTGTTGATTAGGGTTACTCTCCTCCCCTTAGGTAAGACAGAAATGCTAGAAGGGAAGGAATGAAGTGAGAGGAACGATCTTCATCCAGCTGGGATAAGTCTCAGGCAAAGTCTTTTTTCTTGAACAGTAGTAGGTTTTCTGTTTATTTTTTGTGAGTGTGTGGAGAAGTCTCTGGGAATACACCTGGGAAATAATGATTACTCTTTCCCTCACCCTGTTAGAACCATGAAGGCATCTTATTTAGATCTTCAATTTGAGAATATGGCGGGGTTCCTGGAGGTAAAGCCCAAAAAAGTATGTGGCTCTCTAAGAATTTAAACCTCAGGGACTTCCCTGGTGGCGCAGTGGTTAAGAACCTGTCTGCCAATGCAGGGGACACGGGTTCAATCCTTGGTTCTGGAAGATCCCACATGCCGTGGAGCAACTAAGCCCGCAAGCCACAACTATTGAGCCCACGGGCCGCAACTACTGAAGCCCATGTGCCTAGAGCCCGTGCTCCGCAACAAGAGAAGCCACCGCAATGAGAGCCTGCTCACCCCAACGAAGAGTAGCCCGGTGCATAGCAATGAAGACCCAACACAGCCAATAAATAAATAAATAAATAAATAAATAAATAAATAAAAATTTAAACCTCAGGAGTTTCTCATGTTTACACTATTCCACACTCAGTGTCCAACTATTCATCGAAGCTACCTTTTAAGAATTAGTTTATGGCTCTAGAGGCTTCTGCTATTGGGAAACAGGTTCTAAACTGTGACTCTGAGGCTGCACCTGTCTCTACAGGTTTCAGGTTGGTGGTTTTTCTCAACTACTAGCTGTCTGAAGCATCTAAGAAAATTCATTCGTTTTCTAATTATAAGAATGGGAGTGCTGACTTCTAAAATCTTTATATGTTGGAACTAAAGCTAGAAATCTTATTCCATTACATCCTCCTCCTCCCCCACCACCGGGTTTGTCTTATTTTGAGTTGTGAGAGGTTTTCTCATTATGCACAAATTTTCTTTATTAGATATGTTATTTGCAAATATTTTTATTAGACATTATTATTATTGTTATTCTCCTCAGTGCCTTTTGCAGAGTTTTATACAAAATTTTTTAATAGAGTCCAAGTGTTTATGTTTTGTTTTGTTTGGTTTGGTGTCATAACCAGGAAAACCTTGTCAAATTCCTAGACATAAATATTTTCTTCTATGAATTCTTGTAAAGGCCTTATCATTTTACTCTTCACTCAAATCTCCAATCTGTGTCAAGTATATTTTTCACATGGTGTAAAGTATGGAGCAAGGTTTATTTTTTGCATATTATTACTTTTTCTGGTGTACTTTGTCCCTTTCTGTAGATCCAAGTTTCCCTCTGCTATCTTCTCCTTTCTTCCTGAAGAACTTTGTTCAACAAATCTTTTAATATGGTTTTCTTGGGGAGGAATTTTTTCAGCTTTTATATATCTGTAGAAGTCTTTATTTTGCCTGTTTTTGATAGATATTTTCATTTGATATGGAACTTTGAGTAGTGTTTTTTTGCTCAGCTGTTTTCACTGGACAGCCTACTGTCAATCTTACATATTTTTTCCCTTTGTACGTAGTCTTTTTTCTCTTCTGGCTTTTGAGATTTTTCCTTTATCAGAAGTTTTGAATGATTGGATTATAATGTGTTTTGGTGTCATTTTCTTCAAGATTCTTATACTTGGAAATGACTGAAAATCTTGGATCTGCAGGTATCTTCATATTTGGAAAACTTTCAGTAATTATTTCTACACATATTTTTCTGGCCTCCCCAATTTGAGAAGTTCAGTTACATGTATACTAGCACACTTGAAGTTGTCCCACAGCTGTTTCTCTTTTCATTAATTTTTATTCTATGTTATATTTTAATAGCTTCTATGTTTTATTTTGAAGAATTTCTATTACTATGTCTTCAAGTTTTCTAATCTTTTCTTCCTGCAATGTTTAACTAGTCTATGTTTCATCCCAGATATTGTAGTCATCTCTAGAAGTTATATTTGGGTCTTTTCACATTTCTATGTTTCCATATAACTCTTTGAACATATGGAATATAGTTTTAATGTCCTATTTTTCTAACATCTGTATCAGTCCTGGGTAGATTTGGTTGACTTTTTTTTCCTCCTATTCATGGATTATATTTACCCATTTATTTGCATGCCTGGTAATTTTTGATTTGATGGCATACATTGTGAATTTTACACTTTTGGATGCTGAATATTTCTAGATTCTCTAATGCAGTTAATTTACTTTGAAGTACTTATTCCTTTCATGTCAAGGTTCATCAGGATTGGTGCAGTGTTTATGGTTAAATATTTCCTACTACTGAGGGAAAACTTTTCTATATACTCTGCTTATTATCCATGAATTATGAAATTTTTTTCAGTAATGGGAACAGGCACTATTCCCAGCCCTTTGCAAGTGTTGGGCTCTTCTGTCTTTAATTTTTCAAATAATTATTTCTCTAGCCTTGGGTAACACATGCATGCACTGATCAGTATTCTTCTGAATATTCAGGGAGTTCCCTCTGTAGAACTCTGGAGTTCTTTCTTGCAAAGCTGTGTCCTGGTTTATTTGTTTGTACATTCACTTGTTTGCCTCTTAAGAGTTCTTTGAAACTATGGATTATTATCTTTTATTACTTTTAGAAGTTCTCAGCCATTTCTTCAAATATTTCTTCTGACTCATTCTCCTTCTGGGATTCCAAATACATATATTAGACTGCTTGATATTGTCCTATATCTTCTGCATGAGTATGATAATGATGATGATTGATGATGACTTTCACTCTTTTTTTCTCCTTTGTTTCAGTTTGAATAACACCTATGGACTTATCTTTAAATTCACTGATTCGTTGCTCAGCTGCATTCTTACTTTTGGTAACCTGTCAAAGGAATTCCTTCTGTACATCTTGTATCATGTTTTTGAAATTGTTTAGCATATTACCTATAGTTATTTTAATGTTCCTCTGTGATAGCTGCAACACCTGTGTCACACATATTATATATTTAAAATGAATATTATGGGCTTCCCTGGTGGCACAGTGGTTGAGAATCTGCCTGCCAATGCAGGGGACACGGGTTCGAGCCCTGGTCTGGGAAGATCCCACATGCCGCGGAGCAACTAGGCCCGTGAGCCACAACTACTGAGCCTGCGCGTCTGGAGCCTGTGCTCCGCAACAAGAGAGGCCGCGACAGTGAGAGGCCCGTGCAACGCGATGAAGAGTGGCCCCCACTTGCCGCAACTAGAGGAAGCCCTCGCACAGAAACGAAGACCCAACACACCCAAAAATAAATAAATTAATAAATAAATTTATATAAAAAAAAGAATATTATAATATATTCAGTATTTCTGGTACAATTGGCATGAAAAACTATATAAACCCTCAAATGTATGCAAGTCTCTATGTTCTAAATTGCCTTGTTAAATAAGATTTCTGCAACAATGAAAATGCTTAGTTTGGTAGCCACTAGCCACTTATACCAAGAGAGCATGTGAAATATGGTTAGTGTGACTGAGGAAGTGAATTTTAAACTTTACTTAATTCTAGTTAAATTTAAATAGCCACATCAAGCTGGTGACTACCATATTAGCACAATTGTAGAATTTATCAAATCTAAGCATAGGATTCCTATTTTCATTTTAAAAAATTTAACTCAGCAAAATTGCTCCAGTATACACTGGAGGTACATATAAAGAAAATACTATAAAGCTCTTAGTAGCCCATTATGTGAAGGGTCAATTTAGATGTGTTCACGACTAAGACTTTATCAAGCATGACCAATAACCTTCCATGTCTATACCTAAAAATATTCATGAGTACCAAAAAACTAAATATTTTACTTAAGAAATATGTATTGTTTAAAAGTTCAACAATAAAATATTTTAGTTTTCCATATTATCCCTGTAATAAGAGACCCCAGGACTCCCTGGAGGATTACGGGATTTTTTTTCTTTTATGTAGTATAATGTGTATGAATTTAAATGTAATTACTTGAAATAAAGGGATAAACTTATTTTATCATGGCACACAATTTTGACATATTTGTAAATAACATCATGGTCCAGTACAAAGAGATCAAAACTGGGAATTAGAAATGGTCATCTTGTCTGATTGTGCACCTGTCTTGAGCAACAATTCTTTGAGTGTCATTTACCTTTTGTGTAAATTGGAGACAATGGACTACCTCATGCAGTTGTTAATAGTGCAGAGGAACTATATGTATTTCAAGGATTATGATCTTTTTGTGGTTTTGCTCAGAACAGTCCCCAGGGTTCTGACATTACAACTCAATATAACCACTGACAACATTAAAATTTACATTTATTTGTAAATTTACGTGCATAGTACAAAATATTACATATGCATTTTAATTACAAGTACATCTACATGGTAGTACCTCTAAAATACATGACCAATTCTCATTAAAGTAGCTGCCTTTCTAATCATTTACATGACTTAGGATGTGTGAGAGTGAGATATAATTCAGATGTCCATTAACAGAATCTATTTATCAATTTGAAGGTTTGCCCCATTCACCCCCTACTGTTCTCCTGCATTATTTCAACTAGATGAGGTGGTGTACACACTACTGGTAATTTAGGGAGCTGAGAATAGATGCATACCATTTTAACATTGCTGCAGGGAGCCCTTGTCTTGCCTTTTCGGTTCAGAGCATTGTTACTCAAAGTAACACCAATTAACACTTAAGTGATAGAGTTTCAGTTTCTCGGTAAAAACTGGGAATCTCTCTTTCATGCCTCTGTACTAGGGCTTGTGTAGTTATGATATTTAATCAGCTGAAAGCAGAGGGCATGCACTTGTAGTTGTGTTATTATTTATAATTGAGTATAGCACTGCTGCTGTGGCAAACCTTACTGCCATAATCTGTACAAGGTTTAATGCTTTCTGGTGCTGCTCCTTATTCCTCACCCACCAGGCTCTTCTGCTATAATGTGGCAGAGTATTCTAAAAGACTTGTTTGTGACTGAAGTCAATTGGGGGAGGGGGTGGGGAAGTTGGAGAGTAAAAACAGTAGTGAAAGCTGAAACATATTAATTAATTTTCAAAAACAAGCATGATCCTTCTCCAATTCTGGATAATTTTCAAACTCACAAACATGATATACCAATTCAGATGAGCATAAATAGTAAGGGTCAGAAGAGAATAAATAATAATAAGCCACATGTCCATTTTGAAGTTTAAAAAGACTTTAGCATCTGTTGTAATTATACACACACTCACACACACAATATACAAATGAGGAAAGAAGTGAGATTTCACAAATCATGTCCTAGAAACCTAGTATTCTGAGCTTTAATGTGCTAAAACTTGGCTGTATTCACAACAGGACCTCTGGACGGCTGCTAGCATGGAAATTGGCATCACAGTTATTAAAATGTACATTTTGTACAAAGATAGCAGTATTACAATACAATAGTATCTAAAATAGGCCTATACAAGTTTCTTTCACTAAATATACATTAAGTCCTTAGTCTATCATCTTTAATGGGAACACTATTAAAAAAATATTTATTAGACAAAAATAGAGGCTACTATTGAGGTAACTTCACAATTATAAAAACTTTATCTGCTTTGTGTCTTCTTCCAGTATCTTTCCTTTGATTTTTCCTTGCAAATCCTCATTGTATTATCCAGATGGTGCTCTGATTATTTATTGATGTCTTCAACAACGCAAAATTTGTGAAATATCTACTAGATGTTAAACTTTAGCCAATATGTTCGGGATGCAGCATTGAACAAAATGAATTCAAATTTATCCAAGCATATTCTACAGCTACAAACTTCTACTTTCATAGAGTTTATATTCTACTGTAAATATCCTTGTGAGGCATGCAATCATTCTCCCTTCCAATGATAGGTAAACACAATGAAGAATCACTATATTAGAATGAGATTGATTGGCATTACACATAAATATCCTTGATCGTGAAAAGCTGTGGCCAAAAGACAACCTAATCCTTTCTGCTCTGCTAGCTAACTTCTTCCTTAATTTTGAGATTCTGGTAACTATTGCAAGAGACTGGTTTTTGCTACTTCAATAGTCTTTCTATAAAGGAAAAGCTGCTTTAAGAGCAGCTGCTGCTTACACACTGGAGTAGTAATTTGAAAAATAATATAATTGAGTTGTTCAAATATATTTTAAATATCACACAAACAACAATGGCAACAGATCTTTTTAGTATAGTTGTGAAGATCAAATGAATTTGCACTTGGAATGCTTCCTTCATGGTTGCAGCACATTGTACACACATGTAAATATTAGTTTGCTGCTTGTATTACTTCTACCAGCCAGAGAGCACATTATGTCATGGTCTATATTTGTTTACAACATCTTGTGATCTGGAAATTAATAAAATATATTATGTGGTGGTCCACATTTGTTAATCATACCTTATGATCTAGAAAGTAATGGCATAGGAAAGAAAGAAAAGTATGGTAGAAAAAAATCACTAGATGAGGATTTAAAAGATGAGGTTAAAATTCAGATATGCTACAATTAGCAGATTTTCAATTTCCACAATTCTCAAGGGTTGAGAGTAGATGAGCTAATAATTAAAGGATTATTTTATAATTTTAGAGAAAATTAATTGCAAAATAGTTTAGTCTTCTTAAAGTACTGAGTTACATGATACAAATATTAGCTTTTCATTTATTTAAGTGATTAAATATATTTCCCTGTGAATTAATATATTAAATCTAATCTAAGATGTTTATAATTGTATGCAGTGTTTCATTCCCACCTCCATCATGGATGATGAATTAACAAGAAACTAACTTTGTTTTTAATAATTTGAAATTTTCAGATAGGCATAAAAGATAAACTTTATTAAACTGATGAACTAAGTTTACGGCATCATGAGTAAGTGATGATATATGTTATTTATCATTATATGTGAGATTGACCAATACCATCATTGTGTTTAAATATGAGAGCCAATTATAGAGCATCAATTCCAAAAAGGAAAAGAGAAAGAAATTGCTTCTGCACATATTTGTTCAGGTAAAGGCTGGACCTAACTTCAATGGGGCAGAGAAATGTAGTCTTACCTTATAGTTAGTAAGCAGAGAGCTGGAAATGCTTGAACAGTATTAATAAGAACAATTTTATAATATTTTTAAAATGTGCTCTTTTTAACATTAAGTTTATTTTTCATTCTTTGTAATGTTAATAGTATTTTATATCATTTTGAAGAATATCTATACATATTTTTATAAGCTTTGGGCTAGTTAACTCTTCTTAAAACTTTAGAAAAGTTTACATTACTTCATATAATACAATTCTGTTTTGTAATGTCATATACATTTTAGTAATGTTATATATTATAACTTTAAAAAGTTCCAATTTGGAAAATATTTTATTAAGTAAATTCTGTAATTATGCCATTAAGAACTATTCTTACATATTTGTGCATGTTCTAATATAATCTTACCATATAGAGTTAATTAATCATGATTTGCTTTTGCAGCATTACTGCTATTGGTCAATAAGTCCATTTAAAAAATAATTTTTAGTTAACCATTTTGGGTTGTGAATCAGGATTTTCCTTCAATGGTTGCAATAATGAGACTCGAAAGAAAAGAGTAGTTGTAGAAGCGTGAGATGGTTTGTGATAGCAGTCCTCAGCAGAGAGTATGCGTTGGAGGTACTAGTTTTTGTCCTCCACGGTCACTTGACAAAGTCTGGAGACATTTCTGATCGTCATTACTGGGGAGTGCTACTTGTTTTAGGGGGTAGAGGCCAGCAGTGATGCTAAACGTCCTACAATGCACAGGATAGCCCTGCACAACAGAGAACTGTCCAGTCCAAAATGTCAGTGGTGTCATGGTGGAAAATCCTGTGCTAAAAGATCAAACCAGATAGTGGTGCACCCCCAGGATAGCTACAGAGGGACACAGTTAACACCTCAAGGACCTCAGGGAAAAAGGAGGAAATAGTTACTGGTGCTCAGTAAAAGGTAGACTCTTGGATAAGTGTGCCTGCTAGTGGAAGTTATTGCCACAGAGGGATGCAGTGACAGCCAGGGACAAATACGACAGCACGGACTTAAAATGAAGATAACTATGGACCTCTGTAATGCCTTGAGGAATTATATATTTTAAAAATATGTTAATGAAGCTCTTCTGATTTTAATAGTAAATAGGTCCTCCAGTTTAGTGCTTATCGAACTTTAGTCTGCATCAGAATCTTCTGGTATGGAACAAATACTTTAACTTCTGTCTCCTCCTTTAAACTGCCTATGCTACCATTAAACAAATCTAACCAAAGATAGCTGTCAAAGGAATCTTTTTTTAAAATTTTTATTGGAATATAGTTTACAATGTTGTGCTACATTCTGCTGTACAGCACAGTGAATCAGTTATACATATACATATATCCACTCTTTTTTAGACTCTTTTCCCATATAGGTCATTACAGAGTATTGAGTAGAGTTCCCTGTGCTATACAGTAGGTCCTAATTAGTTATCTATTTTATATACAGTAGTATGTATATGTCAATCCCAATCTCCCAATTTATCCCTCCCCCCTTTCCCCCCTGGTAACCATAAGACTGTTTTCTACATCTGTAACTCTATTTCTGTGTTGTAAATAAGTTCATTTATACCAATATTTTTAGATTCCACACAGAAGCAATATACAAGCAGCTCATGCAGCTCAATAACAAAAAAAAACAAACAACCCAATCAAAAAATGGACAGAAGATCTAAACAGACATTTCTCCAAAGAAGACATACAGATGGCCAAAAAGCACATGAAAAGATGCTCAGCATCACTAATTATTAGAGAAATGCAAATCAAAACTACAATGAGGTATCAGCTCAAAGGAATCTTAGAGATACAGTGTCCAGGGGGTCAGTCTCCTGGACTGAGAGCAATACAGTAAAGGGCGGAGAATGCAACTGAGGTGGGGTAAATTGAGAAAAAGACAACACACCTATCAGATGTGGTTTGTGTTGAAATTTTACTGTGCTATTTAGATTAACTCAGTCTCCTAAGATAACACACAAAAGGGAAATTTGGATAAAGCGATCTCTTCTTATTTCCAAGACAGTTTGTTCCCACAGATATATATTTTTAAATGAGCAATTTGAGAACTTCTAAACATATTAGAGCATAATCTTTTCTATCTTTTTATAGAAGAAAAACATTTTACATGAAGTTCCACAGTTTAAGATGTTGAAACAGTTGATTTCCATTCACATTTTTTGTTTAATATACATTTCCCAGGAAAATGTTCCCCACTAATGGCTTGTAGCAATTAAACCTGTGTGGGAGCCTAAGTTTTGAGAAACTTGCAAAATGTTATTACCTTATAATCTAACTATATTAAAAGTCTGCATTGTTCAGAGAGCTGATTTCAGTGTACAGGACCCCTCACTGAGGATTAAATTAAAATAACTCTTTTCATAGATGGCTCCCACTGGAATGTAAATTACAATTCTAAGATTGCTGGTTCTCATGGCCTGCCTTTGCTATTTTTCTATTGAAACTTCTAATTTTAGTATACATGATTAGTGTGTTTTGGATCTAATGAGAATGGGATGGCCAAAATGGACAAAGATTAACAGGTAAATCACACGGGTCGGATTGGTTTAGGTCCAGAGGCTGACTGGATATACTCATCAGCACAGAAACATGTGGAGTTTGTCTTTCACTATACAGAAACTATGCAAGTGAAATACTTGGGTTTTTTTGTTTGTTTGTTTTCTATTTTCTAGGTAGACATTCAGCTTCAAAAGTAAACAAATACACAAAACAAGAAGTATTGAAGCTGAGAGCAGATCTAGCTCTTTTTCGTATTTTGATTAACTTTTATTTTTTGCTTCATTTCATGGTATCTCAATAGTCTTAAATGTGCACTATAACAATGGCCTTTGAAGTATGAGTCATAAAACAGCAGCATTAGCATCATCTGGGGGCCTGTCACTAAAAAATGTCATAGGCCCAATCCTGAACACTGAATCAGAATCCCTGGGTTTGGGGTCCAGGAATTGGCATTTTAACAAGCCTTCCAGAGATACATTATTCCATAGTTCCAGGCAAAGGCAAAGCTTCACTACTAATTACTACTGGGAGCTAACAATTTTATTTTAATGCATCCCATGTTAAAATTCTACTCATCACTCCATCCACAACATATAGCAGAATGTTGGGATACAGCAGGAGCTCATTCAGATGATCAAAGAGGATAAAGGAGCTGCATAAACATATGGATGTGCACATGAAGGCAAACAAGACAAGATATCAGGCCAAAGATTGATCTCAGTATAATTTCTTACCTGGTACAATTGCTTCAGTGAGGGGCCCTACTGGGCTGCTTTCGTTATCACAGAGTTTCTTAAAGGAATTAGGGGAAGTCACTTGAAACCTATGGGAAACAGGTATTAACAACTGAGCTAAGGTTAAGTTTTCAACATAAGAGTTGGCTTGTAATAGGCAAATCATCTTATAATCTAAAGTATATAACAGAAACTGTCTCCATACACAACATAGACTTGGGAAAAGCCTAAAGCTTACAGGAAAAAATATCCACCACTGAAAATCTATGGAGCTCTTCCATGCAAATTATAATCAAAGGGGCCTTTGATGGGTCCTAAATTTGACCAGAATACCTCAACCTCAGAATATAGACAGCATGAAATATATTTTCAGGAGATAATATAAATATGCTTGCAGGGAGAGGTGAATAAGGATGGAACTTTTAAAAATATGTTTTCTATCTCCCCTCTCACCTGAAGTACCAGTCAGCAAAATTTTGCCGTATTTATAATAATATCCCAAAGGTCTGTTTCTCCTGACTTGAGGAAACAAAGGATGTTTCTAGAATTCTTTCAAACTTCAGGCTATTTCTGCTATTCTCTTCCCTAAAGAGTTTCTCTAGCCATCTCTGAGACTGGGGAATTGTCATTTTATAATCAGACATGCTGTTTGTAACTTTAAATAAAATCTTTCTCCTCTTATGTTCACTTTGTTTGCTGGCATCCTACTCTGCTCACTGTCAACAGCTCTGCCCCAAATGGGGTTGTCCAATCTGTCAATCTCTGTGCTCTTTTCTCTCCCCGCCCCCAGCATGGAAACTCCTTCCTATCTCTTTATGCTCAACTCTTTCAGATAAGTTATCCACAGTGGAGCTCTTGGGCCAATAGTGGTACAATTCCTTCGTTTATACCATACCTTTAAGGGTAGTCAGATCAAAGAGCAGTTGGGCATAAATGCACAGTATAGTGAGAAATATGACTTAATCTTACATTCAGTCCTTGTCTTCCTTTGTGGCTCACAGTCCTACTACCTCACTCCTATGACTTTTCTCTCTTAGTTTTCATGATCTCTCTCTACTTCCAGCTTCTGGGGCATCTAGTCTCTTAGACAGATTTATTCTAATTAGAACCCTAATAGTGGATTAAGATAAACTCCTCTCCCCATTAAAATCAAAGGGCATCACTGTGTATGTTTCAATATCCCCAACATTCTGAGACTACTAAGATAAACCTTAAACTTTCTGCTATTCATGAGAGTAGGTTATAGAGAACCATATAGGCATTTTTGCAGAATTTCTCAAAATAAATTTAGATAGGTTCTGACCCAACCAACATATTTTCACAAATAACTCTCTTATGAAAATTGGAATTTTGAGCACTGATACAGAAGAATTAGATTGGATGCTATGAGGTAAGAAGGAGATGGTCATGGTCATTCGATATCACAAGAAAAACACCAGCGAACTTCTAAATCAAAGGGAAATATGAAGGATGGAAAAATTGAACTACATGAACTAGCTGTTTTTGTAGGCCAAAAATAGTTGAATATTGTAAATTTAGTAATATTTCTTTTGATTTCAATCATGGGAAGAGATTCTGAGATTGGTTTTGCTACTTTTTGTAACCTGTATTTCTATTCAGGTACTCATGGTCAAACAAATCAGTACATTGACATTAAAGGCAATATTCAATACGATGAGGCATTAGAGCAACATTGTCTAATTAAATAAGATGAGTGATATGTATAATTCTAAATTTTCTAGTAGCCACATTAAAATTTTTTAAAGTAATTAATTTTAATAATAAATATGTATAAAACACTAATTTTATCATCAATCAATACAAAATTATTTTATTTTACTATTTACTATTATTATTACTATTTTACTTATTTTTTTACCAAGTCTTTGAAATCCACTATGTATTTTTTTTTTTTTTTTGGAGGGAAGGATTATTTATTTATTTATTTATTTATTTGGCTGTGTTGGGTCTTCGTTTCGTGTGAGGGCTTTCTCTAGTTGCGGCAAGCGGGGTCCACCCTTCATCGTGGTGTGCGGGCCTTTCACTATCGCGGCCTCTCTCGTTGCGGAGCACAGGCTCCAGACGCGCAGGCTCAGTAGTTGTGGCTCACGGGCCTAGTTGCTCCGCGGCCTGTGGGATGTTCCCAGACCAGGGCTTGAACCCGTGTCCTCTGCATTGGCAGGCAGATTCCAACCACTGTGCCACCAGGGAAGCCCCACTATGTATTGTACACTTAAAAATATCTCAGTTTGGACTAACTTCATTTCAAACGCTCAATAGTCACAGATGGCCACTGGGTACTCTACTAAGGGTGAAGTACTGGATTTTTGAATCTGTCATTGGTGTATTAAATTGTATTTATCTATTTTAATTTCTCTTTTAAGCCAGAGTAGTAATTTTTTATGAGAAACTAACTCATACGCAATGTATATTTCCCCAAGGTATTAAAAATAGTATCAGTGACGCTGGGAGTATTATAATTTAATTTTGAAGATAAATACGCTTTGGATAAACTGGTTCTTATGCTTTTTGTACAAAATTCATATATTTTTGAAGAAAAAATATTTTAAACAAGCAAAATATATAGTAGCATTCTAGAATTATGAAACATAGTATGAACACCATGATTAAAAATTATTGCACTAATAAAAGCATAATTGTCTAATAATTTTAAAAATTCTATTAATCAATTCTGAAGAAAGAAAGTATTAACTGGTTTAACATGAAAAATAAATCTCATTTCAATATCAATTGGCTTAATTTTGACCTATGAATCTTTACCACCAATTGACTGTGTCCTGTAGAGGTACAACCAGAGCCCAGGGTTGTGAACAGTTGGTGAACAAAGGCCATCAGGTACATTTTTTCTGCCTATGTTAGCAATGCTGATTTCAGTGAAGGTCATTCAAATCATCCATATTTGATCACTGCCATCTGACTAGTGATTCTAACTGAATCACTAAAGGCTCAAGGTTCCTTGTGAAACTGGATTAAATCCTTTAGGGAAGCCTCAGGAGCACTGCACAAGCAGGTGAGACCGATTCACTAAGCTCAAGCGGCAGGGAAAAGGGTCCTTAAACTAAGAGCTCTGGTGGTGTCCAGCATTTTGCAATGCAGCAGCAAAGTCTGGGGCTGAAGTGTCCACAAAGGAGAGTCTTTAGATCGTTCAAGTGATAGTGATTACAAGAGATCCCCTGGAGTAGAGTGGTGACTGTAAAATAGCTGCCAGTGCCCTTCTACCTCTGCTTAAGTGGGAGAGGCACTCATGTTTCATCTAATGCCCGGTCTCACTGGATTGTAGTGACCAGTAATCTCTGGGAGGACCATTAAGTCTGGAGAAATGGAAAGGGCCTTAGATACTCACTACTATAATTCTCGGATTTATTAGAAGCTTTTTCTTCTATCTTCTTATTTGTTTAAAGTTTAAGCCCCAAATTAATGGCCCAACCATGACAAAACGTTTTAATTTTGCATTAACAGAGCCCAGATTAGCTTTACCACTGTTGTAACATATGTGGTTCCTTGGTGTGACTATATTTTTGATTTTCATAACTTGAAAAATTAATTTTCTGGCCTTAACTTAATCTGCAATATAATAAGCACCAAGCATAAAATGGCACAATTGTTTGCTAAAAATAATTAGTAGAATTATTTGTGGGTGGGAGGGTAAAAGCAAAATGAATTTATTTTATAAAAAGAAGACCAAGTGTCCTCTTTAATTTTACTTTAGTAATGGGTTTGAATTAGACTTGTAATTATAGTTGTGTTGTTGTACCTAAACTAGCCATGCATAAGAATTATTTGGGAAGGTTTTAGAAATACTAATTCTGAGAATCAGATACAGATAGTGATTATGATGGCCTTAAAGTTCTTCTCAGCTTGATGAAATTTTAGACAGGTGTTTTTCCTGACTATTGGCACCTCACCTCCCTTTTATAAGAGCATTTACTTTAGAAAACTTACAATTATAAATTATTTCTCTGCCCCCTTGTGATGTAAATCTTCTATAACCCAGAAATGTCTTTCTCAAGGACCTGGGAGACATTCCTTTGAATGTAATCATCAAGAAGTTTGGGTCCCTATCTCCCAGTCCCTGTAGGAGGTAGAAACCTAACTCAGATAAAGTGCCGATTAGAAAGCGCAGATGGACTAATCACACTGACCGACCTCTCACTAATGTCCTCTAGCAGTTTTTCTACTAGCTCACTCTTATGTACTTATCTCTACTTTTGTTTCAGAGGAGTTGAGTTCAATCTCTACTGCACCTCTTGATGCCAGTCTTACTGCTTATTAACAAGTCCAGTGAAAGTTTTCTTTGACAATAGTTAAATGAGTTAACTGCTCTCACATACTTTCCTTCTCTCTATCCCTTAATCTCATTAAAGTGATCATGAAAGTATGTCAAAAGGGATAGATTCATAATGGCACTGAGAATAGGTGGAGTAGACATAAGTGGCTATGAACTTAAATGAATTTCTAGAAGATAACAATGGGATAGTTTGAGGAATACACCAAAGTATATGAAATCATAGGTGAACATTTTGGAGATGATGGAATTGGGGATGGAACTCCTTCACCATTCTTCTAAGGAAGACTCTTTGGGGAGTGGATTCAAGGTGGGAGTCTACATATATTAGAAGCAAGATGGAGAAATAGGACACAATCAGAGTAATTAGTTAGTGGCCTATGTAGGAATGACCATGTCAGTTCTCTTATTCACCTACTCAACACCCTTGCACAAATAGGATTTGTGATGGCAGTACTGGCTACTGTGCTAAATTCAGAGACCTTTTCTTTAAAACTAATGAATAATCTACCTGACAAGATGATTTTGGATGTAAATTATAGAAATTTCAAATAAATATTGCTTATATGATGTGAATATTTATCTTACATGACAAGAAGTCTGGAAGAAGGATTACTTATGGTTTGGCCTTGAATTCTCCTTCACCTTCTTCAGCCTATGGTATAGTCCTTAAATGTGTACTATCATTGTTTCAAAATGGAATCACAGGCAAACACATTAACACTGAAACAATAATATATCTGTTTTTATTGGCAACTTTTTTTGCAATAGAAAAAACATATTTCTATCACAATTTTTTTCTCAAAAATATTTAAGTTGGATAAAGTCAGAATATAAAAATATAAGAGTGTAAGTGTGTGTGTGTGATGTAAGTGAATGTATGTATTATATAGCTTCTAAAGCTAAACATCAGTGTTCAATATATACCAGTTTTTTTTTTTTTTATCATCCATCCTATGAAGGGAATGTTATATGTTTTTTTAGAGAAAATTTTTTTTAAAAAATATCTTTTCCTTTAACTTCACTTTTATGATTATAGAGTAATTGTATATTTTAAATGTACTACTTCTACATGCATTACAACCTTTACTTGAAACTGTTGTTTCAAAGAGTAACCTAATTAGTAACGTAAAACATATGAGCTAAACAAAGGAGGATCTTTACTCATTTATTTTTAAATTATCTCAAAATGTAAATGTTATACAATAAGGTTCTATTTCTCTTAAATTAACATTAAATGAAACATTAAAAATATTTTAAAAAACACCCCAGAGGATGCTATTTATTTTTTATTTATTTTGAGCATTTTTCATTCAATTATTTTTTAAACATTTAAAGAGTGTCTACTTTGCATCAGGCACCGTATTTGTCACTGTGTAATTGACTGCACAGATATGCAACTTAAAAGGAGGCAATGTAAATATATGCTATTTATTATTAAAATTTTTATTATAACAATGTAAATATATTATTTATTATGACAATGTAAATATACTATTATTAAATATATATTTAAAATATATGCATTTATTTTATAATATAATCTCTATGTAATATAATTAATATATAAATTATAATTATATAGTTTATAATTATAATAATATTATATTAATTATATATTATATGTTTTGTATAATAGAATTAATAAAGCTAACATGAAAGTGTAGTCAATGGCAAAGAGTGATGTCTCAGCAGGTGAGTTGGTATTTGAGATGAGTCTTAAAAGATGAAAATTTGTAGACCGGAAAATGTAGGGGCTGGACATTCTAGTCACTTTAACCACAAGAGGAGGAAGCAAGTGAAAAGCTACATTATATTTGTTAAGAACTGAGCTGAAGAAAGCTGAGCTGCCAGGTGTAAGACAAAAGCCAAACTGAAAGTAACAGTCAAGTCTTTATAATCACTTTGTGTAATAGTACAAGTGAGAGAGAAAATAGAAGAAAGCCTCGGCTTTCCCCAGGGAACAGGACTGGGTGAGGGTCAGGTTGATCAATGCAGATGTAGGGGATTCTCAGTGCAGAGGGAACCTTGAACAAAAGGCTCCAATTATTTTATGGACCCAGGGACCAGAGACTGAGGGTTGAGGGAGAGGAGGGAAGGGGTAAGAATGGAAAAGTACTGAAAACTGAGTCAGAGTGGAGACAAAGTATCTTCATGTTCCCGATTTGGAGACTTGCAAATGGTGGCATCTAGGATACACAGGCATATATGCATAAGAGCAAGGCGGCCAGGGAGACCTGAGCTCTTGACTCCAACTCCCTTCAGAGCCTGCAATACACTGGCTGTACACCAAGACTGGTGTGGGGAGGGCAGCTTTTCCTGATAATACCTGTCAGGTAAATCCTTGGTAATTACCTATAGTTGGGCCTGAAGATTATGCATAAATTTTTGGCGAAGAGCTGAACTCCTCAAGAGTCAGGATATATTATTCATTCAGAGTGATTTGACCATACAATATTTGATGGAACATGAAGTTAGAAAGCTAGTTTTATGGAAGGGCATGGAAGATTTTTGAATGCCATGCGATGGAGTTTATCCTTAATTGCACAGAAACTTTTAAAGGAGTTTTGTATTAATCTTAGAAAGTTCTTACAGTCTTAATCATACACATTTATTGAAGGGTTTTAGCAAGTGACTGAATCAATAATATTTGCAGTTTAGAAGTGCAGTGTCATCACACAATGTTACTAGAGATAAAAAGGAAAATTTCATAATGATTAAAAAGTGAAATTTACCAGGGAAATATAACAATAGTAACTTTGTGCATTATTAGTAATATAGCTTCAAAAATATAAAGCAAAAATGGACAAAAATCATAATGGAAAATATTAACAATACCCTTATAGAAAATGATGGAACAACAAAAAATCAGAAAGGATATCAACAATCCATAATAAAAACAGAGTCAAACAAATTAGCAAACTGATTAGGGTATATAAAAAGAATAATGCAATATAACCAAAGTTGTTTTTTCTGGAATTATGAGTTTGGTTTAACATTTTTAAAATCAATCAATGCAATTCTCCACATTAACAGAATAAACAGTTTACAGGATTACATTGATAGATTATATTAAAATTGTTATGATAAAAAATTTAGCAAACTAGGAAGAAGGGACGTTCATTCATCAAACTGAAAGAGTATGGGTAGATAAATAGATAGATGACATTTCTACAGCTACCATCACGTTTAATAGTATAATGTTTAAAAAAAAGCTTTTCTAGATTGGAAACGATTTAAGAATGCCCATTATCATCATTTTTATTTATTAGAAGGTGTAGCCAGTGAAAAAATACAATAAAACGGTAAAGTGATTGAAAATGAAGAAATAAAACTATTATTATTTATATTAATTGTGAAAAATTAAACCTACAAACCTACCAAAATATTAAAATTAATAAGTATGTCAGCAAGGATTGATGAATACAGGGTCAATGTACAAAAATCAACAGTATTTTTATAAACAGGTAGTAAGCAATTAGAAATTAAACACAAAAGAAAGTAATTTTTAATAGTATAAAATTTGGAAATATAAAATCTAGAGAAAAAATTAATGAAAGAGGTACAGAAAAGCTTCAAATAAAACTTAAAACACTGCCAAAGACATTAATAAAGAAAGAAAAATGGAGGGCTATATTATATTATGAAATAGTTATCTTAATGTTTTAAAGATATTAGTACTCCCTAAAATATTTAATGAAATTCCAGTAAAAATCTCAAATGTTTTGTGATGGCAGTTGCAATGAAAATTCCAAAATTTATTAGCAATGCAAAGGGTCAATGATGCTGCATATGTACTTGAAGAGGCAGAACAAAGTGGAAAGAAATTTATCACCTAACATCAAGATTTATGTTAAAGCTGTACTAATTTGGGGGAGAGAGCAGAAAAAGATCATGTGTGGAATCCAGAAATAGCATCTAGCACTACTTTGTGGCCAAGGTTTCTTAACAGAGTGGGAAAATATTCTTTTTAATAATGGGTGCGAGATCAATTGAATATACATGTGGACAAATAGATAGTCACAATAATGATAAACTTAATTCTTATAACAGATTCTACACAGAAAATAATTCTAGGCAACTTGTGGGAGCAGCAAAACAATAAACCTTCTAGAAGAAAACATAAGAGAATACCTTAATAATGTGGAAATAAACAATGATTTCCTAAAAATGATTAATCATTAAAGGATTAAAAATTGCTCAGCTGGACTACATTAAAATTCTTAAAAGCTGTCTATTAAAGGACATAAGATAGAGAAGGAAGCTATAGAGTCAAAGAAAGTATCTAAGACAAAACGTTCACATCTAGAATTCAATAAGAAATGGCAGAAAAGCCAAAAGAAAAATGAGCAAGAGATTTGAACAGGCATTGCAGAAGAAGGAAATCCAAATGGCCAATATACTTATGAAAAGCTACTTAATTATAAGGTGATACCAAGCAGTAACTTGTTTAAAGTTTAAGTAGATGGACAGTTCCAATGAGTGATGACAGGAATGAAAAACAAAGAAATCAGATGTCCTTGCAAAGAGGTTTAAGTAAAACCCGTGTAATGGTTCATGAATGCAGAAATGAAGAAAGCACTGGAGAGTAAGATATAATATCATGAAAAGACTGTCATGATGTGTGTTTGTGTGTGTGTGTGAGGGAGAGAAAGATTGAGAAGTAGAGGGAGAGAGACAAGATAATCCGAACAATATTGCACACATAATAACTTGATTTTTAAAAAACAAGAGAAAAAACTAAGAAGATGTGAAGGAAAAATGTTGTATTTTTCTGTTAAAATAATAAAATAAAAATATTACAGAGATACCATAGAAATAAAATAAAACATCATAGACATATTGTTTTCATATTTTTGCATATATTTTAAATATTATAAAATGAGACTATTTTGTATGATTATACTAAGCTACTGTCCACACTAAAAAACAAATAATGGGGACTTCTTTGGTGGCACAGTGGTTAAGAACACAACTACTGAGCCTGTGCTCTGGAGCTACGAGCCACAACTACTGAGCCCGCGTGCCACAACTACGGAAGCCCATGCACCTAGAGCCCGTGCTCCGCAAGACAAGCCACCGCAATGAGAAGCCTGCGCACCACAACGAAAAGTAGCCCCCACTCGCCGCAACTAGAGAAAACCTGTGCGCAGCAACAAAGACCCAATGCAGCCAAAAATAAAATATAATTAATTAATTAATTAATTTAAAAAAACAAATATTTGTTATGGGGCATATAATTTCCTAATTCTTCTTGTTTCATATGAGAGTGCCAGTACTAGCCTTTTGTCCTACCCCACTACCAAATTAAACACATACACACACACTTGCAAACACACACACACATATTCTCCACATTCCTCCAGGGAAACAGTACATTATCTGATGGGTGCTTTTAAAGAAGATACTTGTGAAGTTGTCGCTCAGCCCCTACTCTGGTATCTCCCACCTTCCGACTCTGAGTCCCATGTCACCACAGCCATGCAGTGAGCTCAAGGGAGCAGGCCCTGCCCTGTGCTGGGCACAAAGCTGGCAGGGTTCTAACTCTGCCAATGTCTGTGTGAAGAAAAGACCCTTATCTATGGGTGAAGTATGAACAAGCCACTGTAGCCACCAGAGATCTAAGCAAATTGTTTTACCAATCAGTAATAGGACTCATATTCCCATCTCTGTCTCTCTGTCTCCCCTTTCTAGCTTTCCTTTGGATCTCAATTTGGACAGGGAATACAGTGTTACCTGTTGAATTGCCTACAATGCCATGAAAAAGATATATAATGTGTGGCATCATGCCTGTCCTTTGAGCCTAATTTTTCCTTTAAGATATTAATCTCTTCGTGACTATTCCATATTCTATTTGTATTGAATATTGCATCACATAATATGAACATTTTCTACTCCATTGCCTCAGTTACCTAGTTAACCTTGATGACCAATGAAAATTATAATGGAGTAATCACAGTTCAGGCGTACAAAAATGAAGTCGGGCGGCCATTGCGGATCTGGTCTCAGACGTCTCTCTGCCCCACTGAGAACTTGAACTTCCTCTGAACTGTACGAGGCCCAAGGACATCACCTGCCAGCTACAAGCTGATGGTCTCAAGGCCTCCCCTTGTAACTATGCAACCATTTCGAACCCAAATTAATCCTTATTTAACAGGCATCCTTACTTCTTGCCAGCTCCGGTTTTAATTCTTGATAAACAACTCATGTAAATAACTGTAACCTTGCAGTTTTTTGCCTTTATAAGCCTCCCTCATTTTGTAGTTCAGTGGAACACAATTCAAGTGTCTCTTGAATCTGTGTCTCCCAGGCTGCAGTCCTAACAAACCCCAAATAAACACCTCTTTTATTTCGATCAGATATCCATTTCTAAAATTTTGGTTAACAAGCCAATATGACAAAGCAAAATATTTCTATGTTCAGGACCATTTTGAAAAGTAGCAGAATAACAGTTAACCGCTATTGAGACAAAAGTAAAAGCTGTAGATGACAGGAGAAAGGGGGTAAATTATAATACAGGGAATGGAAAGTCATAAAGAATGTATCTACAATGTAATCCTTCCTCCTGATAATGTCCAATGTAATGTTTCTGCATTAATCTGTGCTTCATTTAATTTAAATTAATCAGATTTGGAGAAAGTGTTTCAAAGAATAGGCTCTAGAGTCAAATTCTCTGGGTTCAGATCCCAGATCTACTGCTTATTGGATCTGTTCTTCAAGGTACTTAATCTTTTTATGGCTGAGTTTTATAATCTGTGGAGGAAGATAATGACTAAATCTACCTCATAGAGTTGTGTGGAAAATGTGAGAAAATATACATAAAGCATTTTGTACAATATCTGTATGATGACCCCATAAATGTGAGATCTATTACAATTATTATTGATATTAACATCATTACAGTGCTCACATGGAATATTTGTCCTTGGTATTTTAAAAACAAAATTACTTAATATTCAGTTTGAGCTGGCTATAAAGCTCCGTTTTTTTATTAAAACCCTTCTTTGGTTTGCAGCTTCTTAGGAATTCTCTTCTGTGCAGAAAAACTCCCAAGAGCCAGTGAAAAATAGAAAAGAATCACTTGGATTTATTATTTTGATTTTACACGAATCCACACTATCTTCTTCCTGTTTAGTAGACTGAAAATTTGTGGTAGAGACGAGTTAATGCACTAGCAGTCCAACACTATTAAAGTTTCCAGTAGCTTAAAATTAAGTGACTATGCTTTTTTTCCACAGCTTTGCCACTAACAGGCCCCCAAGCCCCACTTGATAGTCAGGTTATCAGACAACTGTCAAGAGCCACAGTAAATGTATTCAAACCTCTGCAGAATCTCTTTCTGTCATTATTTCCATGGTCTATATATCAATAAAAATATGCCAAATGCCTTTAGAGCGTTGTAACTTGATGCTTTTGGGGGTGGGCTCAGATGATGTTTAGTACTCTTTATTATAAACTCAGTAAAGAGTCATTAATGTCTTCAGTGGCTGTAGGACAGTGTCTAATTCCAAATGCTGCATATTAAATCAGTGATGCTATAGAACACACCTTTCCTAAATAGCGTTGTCAATTCCTGTCTGCATTAAAAAGTTTCTTTCTTTCCCTACCTTCCTTCCTTCCTTCCTTCCCTCTCCTTCCTTTCTTTCCCTCTCTTTCCTTCTTTCTCTTTTCTTTCTTTTTCTTTTTCCTTATTTCTTTCTTCCTTCCTTCCTTCCTTTCTCTCTTTCTCTTTCTCTGTTTCTTTCTCCCTTCCTTCCTCTTTCCTCCTTCACTCCCTCCTTTCTCCTCTCTCCCTCTCTCTCTCTTCCTCCTTCCCTCCACCATTACCTGCCCCACTTTCTCTCATTTTTGCCTTAGAGATGGTTGTAAGGTCCTAACCTGCAATTAGTGTCATCATTGCGTTTTGTTTATAAATATTTCTTAAATGTAACAAAGTCATTTTCAAGTGGTACATTTTAAGACGTTCAATTTGGAAAAATCAGGTAAATGTCTTAAAAACAAATGTGACTGAATCAGTTGTTATCACTGGGCAGTACATCCTAAGGTTCTATTCTTTAAGTTTTTCTGTATTTTTTTTCAAATTTTTCTTCAAAGGACAACCATTCAATAACAAAAAGAAATAATAAAGCTATGAAACAAAATATGATCTAAAAAGTACTTCGTACTTAGATCTTTTATATAAATATAAGGAAGTATTATAATTTCTCTTATATGTCCTATCAAGAAATATCCAAATAATGTTTTACAAGTTACATCTCCTTTCAGGAATAAGGATATTTTCTTCTCACACAAAACACCTCAAACTGCTTTTCAAACACAATTCTATCAATATTCACTACATTTCTTTGAGTTTATTAGTATTTTTTTAACTTTATGGTCAGAGGAAATAAAAGTAGACAGGTTGATTATTTAAGGCCTACAAATGAAGTCAGCTGCTCACACTCAATATCCAATTCAAATTTTATTGCCTTCAAAATGCTGATGGAAAAGGAAATCCATCAAGGTTTTTAACAATACTAAGAAAGTTCTCATGTAATCACCCACATGCCAAAGAAATATATACATCCCAAGATCTTTAAGAATAACTAAAGGAAAAGCAAATTTAAATGGGTTAGTTATACTGATTTCATTCTCTTAAATGCATAGAGAGATTAAATTTTCAAAATACACTAAGGAATAAATAGTAAAGCAAGTACAGTATGCATACAATGAGATTGCAAGTAAGAATTATATGAAGCAGTGTGTTAATGTATGACGAGTAGTAAATAAATTACATTAAAGTGTTGGCGTATAAACCTTTCTCCAAACCAGTTTCTTAGATTGTCTGAAATGAACAAGGAAAAAGATTCCTCAGCCTTTGGGATAAAACAAGACACTGTTATTATACTCAGGGAAAAACAAAACATGAAAATATGTGACAGGAACATATAGATTTTTGTGCAAAATGAACAAAATGAATGAGCAAGTATTATTGCATAGTATTTGAGAATCACACATTATCAAGACTGTGAAGGTGAGCAACAATGAGGAGAGGAAGACGTAATAACCTGACAAGATTTTTGTTCTCAGGGTAGCAATTTCCCACTCACTACAGAGTGACACTCAGGTTTGGAAAATAATGCAACCAGAGGGGTTTTTTTAATTATTATTTTACAAGACTGAGCTTTCTATTTTTGCTGTTTATTTTTTTAAATTAAGAGTATATTATGTGTTAGTTGACTCTTTATGTTATTGGTAAGGTTTCTGGTCAACAGTAGGCTACTAGTAGTTAAGTCATCCAGGAGTCAAAAATTATAAGCGGATTTTCAACTATGCCAGTAAGTGCACCTAAGCCCTGCATTGTTCAAGGATCAACTGTAATTCCACGTTTATAAAATGTAGCAAACTAGATATACATATGTATATATATTTGCATTAATATCTGCGATCATGTTTATATTTATATCTATTTAAATTAAAATATATAGTTTACATATGCATTTATAAATACAAATAGTCATTATTTTCTCAAATAATTTTAGATTTTTTTGCATATAACAACCATAAAATATTTTTAAAAAGAAATTGTACCTAGGCATTGTAAAATAATTGTTATAAAAATCATGGTTATCTCTGAAAGAGAAGTATAAATTTATATGGTGAGCAGACATTTGGTGTTGTTCAAAACATCTATAAGACATTTTGTGCACAGCCAGAAAAGCTGGTACTTGAAATTTGGTCCTAAAACATCCATGAATATATTTGGTCCATGCCAAATTGTTTTGGACAGGACCAAATATCAAGGTCCTTTTGATGTGGACTAAAAGTCTTATGGACAAAATGTTTTATGGTTTTTTTGGACAAGACCAAATGTCCTGCAAGGATTTACATATAAACATAAAAATAGTAATATAATAATCTGCATCAAAATGGACATATTATTCTATTTAAAACTGTGGGAATACAAATTTTCTTTCTGTTAAGCAAGAGACAATATGAATCAAGATATATTTTTAACTTTATGCTCTTTTATCATTAATTTCAGTTCTAGAAGCCTATCCTAAAAAAAATCAAAACCCACTTAAAAAAAAAACACATATACATCATATTGCTCATTGCAACTGTGTTTATAAAAGTTATAAATAATCTAATTTCAAACAACAGTTTAATGATCAAAGAAAGATTGTTCAGAAAGATGGTGGAACTTTATCTTCCATTGTAATTAAGTTTTCAAATATATTTACTCACCTGGGGAAATGTTATTAACTTCATATATGAGAAAATCATTTAACAAAATGGTATGTATTGGGGGTAGAGCTCAGGGGTAGAGCATTTGACTGCAAAATAGTATGTACATTTGTTAAATGAAAATCGCAAGCTATAGAATAATGGGTACAATATGGTATCATAAGTAAAAACCCCTGTATAGTATTTATCTGTGCCTTTTTATATTGATTTGTAAAAACATAGAAATATGTTTGGAATGGTTACAGTAAATATTTTTAATTTATTTTATGAAGCACCGTACTAAAAAGGGGAAATAATTAACTTTTCCTTTATATATATGTATATTGTTCATTCGTTGCAAGCATGTATTAAAGAAAATATATAGTTATCCAAATTTTTAAAACTACTATGAATATATGCACAAATATACATAAATTTAAAAAATGGAGTAATTTGTCACAAAACATTAATAAAATTATTGATTAATTTTCTTTTTTATTTTCAGTGTTTTTGCTAATTTCTCAATTATTATGTATTACTTTTAAAATCATATTATTTTGTCAGAATGGTAACATCCCAAATTTGTGTTTGAAGCAACAGATAGCAACCTAAAGATTTTAATTCATATAGGCATCCATACACATCTATATATAATTTCCAGAAGAAAAAGCTAGAACTAAAACCTAATATTGAAAGTGGTTACTTTAATGTCCGGGATATAGATAATTTACTCCTTTATACACTGTCTGTAATGAATATTTTATACACTTAGCCATTATTTATTTTATAAACAATTCAATTTATTTTCATTTTTAAAATGAGCTTATGGATAAAATAGTAATGCAGTTGTGAATACCCAAACCGTAACATCTAGTTGTACTTTTCAAGAGCTAAAGGACATACAGCGATCTATCATAAAACATAGATTTCTCATTTGTCTGAAAAAACAATATCCAAATTTACAACAATAAGCAAGTGTCAGTCATGCCTCGACCAGATCAAAGTTGACAGACAAGCCCCAGAGCAGGTGGATTGCTTCAATTATATGCCATCTATGATGAATACAAAATACGTTCTAAAAGCTTTCTGGAAATCTGTGGGATGCTGGCGCTAGCTCAGAGCAATATGACATTGATGATGAAGCTTGGGCAAGATAAAAGTTCCAAAAAAAAGACAAGGCATTGTTTTTTGTGACCTTTGGTTTGGCAACAATTTAACTATAAATGCAACAGCTGGCCACTGAAAGGATGGTATCAGGACCAGTTGAAGGGTGCTGAGAATGGACGCTATTGGCAGGCCGCCTATGTATTTGAGATGAAATAAGCCCAGCAACTGGACGTTTTAGCAGCTGGCCAGACAAAGGATATTGTTCAGATATTTAACAGCTGATAATTGAGCATTCTAGTAATATTTGTTGAAGAAAAAGCTGGTTACCAAATGGGTTGACAATCGATATTCAAAGTTTGAGAGAAGGCTTTATCGGAAGATAAGCCAAGAAGCCTGAGATTGTCATTACCTCAACTCTTTCAGGAAGACTTTCAAAAAGATTAGACTAGAGATTCCATAGTATAAAATTAAATGGATCATTCTTTAACTCCAACATTGAATAGCCATTTTATACTCTTTGGCCTTATCTTCACTCCAAACCAATCCTCTTGCCATAATATAATTCATTTCTTATTTATTGCCATTTCACTTTTTCCTAAATTGATAATACTCTGTGATATACCTTATTAAACATTCTTTTTGTAACCTTACAATGCAAAAGTGTGCCTAATGTTTATCAATTAACATATTTAACTGTTTAATAAGTCCATTTAGTTAAAAATATATGAAACACTTGAAAGAGCATTCATTCATAACATAAAATAAAGTAAGGAAAAATATAAACATTTAATTGACAGTAAAGATGATGTCATCTTGCTTTACTAGAGATACACTTAAATAGAGTAGAAAGATGTGGCAATTTAAAATCTCTCTCTACAATTTTGGTTTTCAAAATTTAAACTATACCTTATAATTTTTACATTACTTAGAAAGTTTTGGTGTGATGCAATGACTATTTATTTTTAAAATTAAGACTCATCATGACATATATTAGCACTGGTTTACAAACCCAAGGATTAAGTAAATATAATAACACTGAATATGGATTCTCATGCAGATACTTGCGATTTGTTTTTATATACCTAGCTTTTTAAACATTTTCTAATTAAAAAATCATTTTCACTCATACTCACTATTTTTCTAATTTATTTATTTTATTTACTTATTTTTGGCTGTGTTGGGTCTTCGTTGCTGCGCGCAGGCTTTCTCTAGTTGTGGCGAGTGGGGGTTACTCTTCGTTGCGGTGCGCGGGCTTCTCATTGCAGTGGCTTCTCTTGTTGCGGAGCACGGGCTCTAGGTGCGCAGACTTCAGTAGTTGTGGCTTGCAGGCTCCAGAGCGCAGGCTCAGTAGTTGTGGCACACGGGCTTAGTTGCTCTGCAGCATGTGGGATCTTCCTGGACAGGGCTTGAACCCATGTCCCCTGCATTGGCAGGTAGATTCTTAACCACTGCGCCACCAGGGAAGCCCCAAACTCACTACTTTAAAGTTGTCCTCTAGCATCTATCAAGGATCTTTTCTTCTAAGAAATGTTCCATAAAACCATAATTGTTTAAAGAACCTGGTAAAATTTGATTACAGCAATTCCCACTGACTTAACTTGTAGAGATTTCTGACTTATTCTCTGATTTGAATACCTAATGAATTTCCCAGGACTTGAAGCCAAATGAAACACAGCATACAAAGTTAAGAGGAAAATAAAGAGAGAGCTCATCCTGTCTTATTTTATCTGTTACATGCACCATATTGAAAACAAAGGTTAGATTGTGAGAGAAGAATTATCTATTAGTCTGAAAGGACATATGGGCAGAACAATGAATGTAAAGCCATTAAACAGAAAAAGAGTTCAAATCCATGAAATGGTGATTTGAGGTCTTTAGAGTTTAATGAGCATTGGAAAGAGTCTATAAGCTTTGTTCAAGTGGGGTCATGTTTCACTATAAAATTCATGCTGGCCAACAAAAGAAGGAAAGAAGAAAACCCTTCTTGCTTGCCTTAAAAAAATTCCATAATCCTTAAAATACCTAAATATTTGTGAAAAATAGAACGTCCTGAATGATAATGCCTCCATTTTCCATATTCTTTTTCAAATCATAGAATTTAGAATAATTGTACTTTCAAACTCTTTCAAGGCAAAACCCTTAATAATTTTCTCCATTTTACAGAAACAATATAGACTACTTTTAAAAAAACACTATAAGTGTGTATGTTATGTGTGTCTGTAAACTTATCCATATGTATATATGCATACATGTGTATTCACCTATCTACCTACTTTCAGAAAGATAATTGGTTAGTGTCCAGAATTCTTAAAATATCCAATCATTTTTGTCTTATAAAATTTATCAGAAATTTATTGTTTATTAAGCTTTTTTAATACCTTCCTGGTGTTAGTAGAAATAATAATTAAGAAAATTGTTTATGAAGAGTTTTTTTGATTATCTCTTTCCATTACTGAAAGACTTTGATGTCTTCAAAACACAAACTAGTGTAAGAATTTTAGGGTCATTATTATTTTATACTACCCCTTGGTTTGTAAATCAGCTATCTTATGACCTTACAAATGATGTTATTTTCCTAGTGTGAAATTGTTTAAAATATGATTCTATTTCTTCCTAACTTAGAAAAAGTATATATTGAACAGCTATACTATTTCATTAAATATATTTTAAGAAAGAAAATAATTTTTGCCTTACAGTTTATGAGTGTATATTTTATTATTTTGCCTTCATGGCTATATGCATAATATTATTATCCTTATTTACTGATAAGAAAATTGGGAAAGAAAACTTAGAGATGTTGACTCATCCAAGAGAGTATGTGCTTGAGTGAACACTCAAGTTCAAATGTTCTTTTTACTTACAGAAAATTATAATAATGAGCGCATATTTTCTGGATTTCATTAATTATAAAACAAAAAATATTTTGTTATATGTAACTAATAAAATTCATTTTACAATAGAATTTTAGTAGAACAGAAATTAATAAAAGTTCTTCATATTAAGATATGAAAATTAAGACCTAGGTAGGTAAGTGACTTGCTAGAATTCCAGCTATAGCTAGTGTCATAGGCAGGATGGTTACCATGATTTCTTAACTCTTAGCACTCAACTTTTTCAATTAGTCTGTCACTTCTTGTCTCTTATACTAAGTATACATGCAGTATGATATACAATACATTAAGAATAGTCTATTAAATTCAGGCCCCAAATTTTAGTTTTCATTATTCCTTACGCTTTACATGTCCAAAGGTAAATATGGTGAACAAAATTCAGTAAAATAAAAGTTCAGAAACAGATATTTAATATATATCCCTCAGTTTAATTGACCTATAACTCAATAAATTTTCAATCCAAGATCAGAGACTTGAAACATATAATCACTTTTAACTGCTCCCTACTTTCCTCTTCTGGGCCATCCACCTGTATTTCTGCTTTGGAGAATAGTAGAGAAAATTAATGTGACTGTGAATCAAAATGATAGGTATGAAAGAAACAGAGCTCAATCTTTGTGGCTTTTGTACTGACTTTTTGGGTTGAAAGAAGGAAAATACAATAACTGAGTTTCATTTCTTGCCTTACTCCCATTTAAACTTCAAAACTATCTTTGACATTAAAAAGACACAGGAATCTCTTGATACCTTGTAATAAAGGGAAAATTGCTCCTTAAAATCTGCATGGTAAATCTTATACACATCTAATCAGAGATTACAATAAAACAGAATAAACCACCTTTGTATTAGAATTAGCAATATTGGGCTTCCCTGGTGGTGCAGTGGTTGGGAGTCCGCCTGCCAATGCAGGGGACACGGGTTCGAGCCCTGGTCTGGGAGGATCCCACATGCCGCGGAGCAACTGGGCCCATGAGCCACGATTACTGAGCCTGCGCGTCTGGAGCCTGTGCTCCGCAACAAGAGAGGCCGCGATAGTGAGAGGCCCGCGCACCGCGATGAAGAGAGGCCCCTGCTTACCACAACTGGAGAAAGCCCTCGCACAGAAACGAAGACCCAACACAGCCAAAAATAAATAAATAAATAAGTAAATTTAAAAAAAAAAAAAAAAAAAAAAAAAAGAATTAGCAATATTATTACATCCATAAATTATGACAATGACTTGTTTAAGTAGAAAAAGAGACTAATGTGATTTATATGTAAACCCTTTTGAAATTATGATTCAGTGTTGAAGATCTGAGGAATTTTGCACTTATAACAAAGTTTAACAGTCAACCATTCAGTTTAAAGGAAAATGCATTCTTTATATCTATCACTCAAAACACATCAAAGGTGAAGCAATACCGAACCCCCCAACATTTCTTCTTACATCCTCTACAGGATTGGACTCATTTTATCCAGACTACACTGTAGAGCCTATTTTCTCCATCTTAAATTTTTCTTTCTCAGTTCCCAGCCCATAGGACTTTTACCCTCTCTTCCCCAACAAGGCCCTCATAGTTCTTTTATATGCAAATTAAATGTAAGTGTTTCCCATTCTTTTCCTGGCGTTGTAGAAGGTGGATATAAGAAAGAAAAGAAAGGAAAGAAAGAAAGAGAAAGAAAGAAGGAAAAAAGAAAGAAAGGAAGGAAGGAAGGAAGGAAGGAAGGAAGGAAGGAAGGAAGGAAGGAAGGAAGGATGGATGGAAGGAAGGAAGGAAGGAAGGGAGAAAGAAAGAAAGAAAAAGAAAGAAAGGAGGGAGAGAGGGAGGGAGGGAGGGAGGAAGGGAAGAAGGAAGGGAGAAAGAAAAAGATCTGTGAGCATTTGCTTGGAGGCCAAAGAGTGACTAGAAGGAACACTGTCTTGTACGCTTGAAAGATGGCAATCAACATTACACAGTGGCAAAAAATGATAAAAGGTGTCACAAAGTATTTGAAGGCAGAAATGCATGAAATAAACTTGTAGGATGAGGAGAAGGAGATACGAAATGATGTTATTAGTGGGTGTCTGTTTGCAACGACCTCTCTTTGATGAGAAAGAGAAGAGCTCAGAGAGAATTTGTCAGTTTGCAAGCAAAATAGCAAGATTTTAGAGAAATGTCAGAAATTCATGGCTTTGCAATGTTGGAAAAGCCAACCAATTTTTAGACTCCAAACAATAAGAAAAGAACATAAAATTTTTAAGGGGAAAAAAAAGGATTGATTTAGGGGCATGATATCACTTATATTATTAAAACCCAGAAATTGATAAAAGTCTTTCAGACAAAGACCAATTAAGGATCTAGGAACAACCAAATCCTTTCAATCAGGCAAAATGACTCAGGGAAGGAAAACAGGAATACTGACAGTCCCACCAAAGTTAGATAAGCTCTAGGGATAGGCAAACACAATTGTGTAAGGTGGAACCAAGATGGGGATGTAAAAGCAAACAAATATACTGCTTCTGGAAATTATGTACCCCCAAAAAACTGTGGGCTTGTTATTTAGCAATGGACTTCGCTAAGTATTTTTGTGAGGTGTACTGCTAAATGATTCACTGACATGGGCCAGAAAAAGAGAAAGGTTACTATTGAAGACTTAAAATTATCTTTAGACCCCTAGTAGACCAGGGGCAGGAAACAAACTGAAAATGTTCTCCTTCACCCATTCCTTAAAGGCCCCTTCAGATAGGGTCAAGTACAACGTGGAAGAATGAACAATTCCCAGAATGCAGCACCATGAGAAAGCTGATGTATTACAATAAATTGCAACCATATATATTTGGGGAAAAACAGCTTACATTTTAATTTCAAGTCTATAATGTGAGACTCACTGGTTTTAGCAAGTTTAATGATGTGTTTCAACTTGGTGAAGTCGAAATAAGAATTGGTTTAATTTTTCTCCAATTACTGTCTTAAGAGGGCTCTCAATAGAATTTAAATTTAAGCTTCACAAAGACAGACATTTTTGTTTGTTTTGTTTACAAGTGTGTCCTCAACAGCTAGAGCAATTCCTGCTACAAATATTCTCTGACTAAAGGAATCAATAAATACTCTTTTAAATTTTGTTTTGTTCCCCTCCAATTATATCGTGTACAGATCCCATAAATTTTGAGGCTCTTTCTATTTTTAAATGCAATTTAAAGTTGCAATTCCAAAGTGGATTTAAACTTCATCGCCTCCTGTGCCCTCAAGGCTGACTTGGGCTGGGATTCTGGACTATATGGAATAAAGGAGAGGCAATGGCCTGGCTCTGAGATATTTTTTCTCTTTTTTAACTTCAAGGTTTAGTTCCTCTTGTGTATTGGACTGGAGAGAAAGAGGGAAACTTGCTAAACCCTGCAAAAGTCCTAAAGTGTAGTTGTAACATTCTTAAAGTTTCTCTAAACAACCCTGAAGAACAGAGATGCTCTTTGTAGGCTAAGAGTTCAAATGCTTGTCTTCTCCTGGGTAAATGTGTGAGTTTTTCAGTGTCTTCTTCATGCATCTCCTGCCTATCAGTTTTCTGTGACATCCCCTGTAGGACATCCTCTGAAGCCTGATGTTCCATCCCCTTTAACTGGCTGCAGGCACTTCTCGCTATGCACCTGATGAGCAACATGATCAGAGATGGGTATATATTTGTAACTGTGTAAAAGATACTCTACAGTAATATTTTAAAACCATTTCATATATTTTTATGTTCAATGGTTAAAATTAGTTTTCCTTAAGAATGAAGTGAAGGGCCATAGAAATTTCCAAAACCTCAGGATCTGAGAAGTTTTACTGCATATTAAATAACCCAATGAGAAGTTTTACTGTGTATTAAATAAGCCAATGAACAAGCTCTTTATTTCATTGGCAATGCATTATAAAACATTTTTAAACTAGTCTCTGCCTCTCAATTTTGTTGAATTAAGTGTATAAGTGAAAGGAGCCCCATCTTTCACAGTCAACCCCAACTCCACTCCACTTGAGCACTTACTGAATTTCTGTGGATTACAGGGTCCCTTGGGAAATTAAGAACAAGTAACACACACACACATGCACACACAGAGTCACAGTGCTCTGATGTATGTGATTGATATGTAAAAATCACTACTTCTTCCCTGGACAAAAAGAAGTGTCTTGAAATTTTGGGAAGATATCTTTCCTAAAATAATCAAGATGCTTTTGTATTCATGAAGCTGTTTTTGAGCTAATGCATAATTTTTACATTAAAAGTAAAGTGCTAATAAATAAACATGGCTTATGTGCCTTGTCACTCACATATAGTTTGACACAGGAAGTAGCAAACAGAGTTTGCCTAAATAAAGGGTCTCTGAAACACTAGAAATTAAGAGAAAGGAAAGCAATGCAGAGGGAAGGGAACTATAACAGTGACAAGAGAAAATGACTATGATTTTTCCCATACTATCTGGAAGGGCTCTCAGTTATAGGTGTTTAGAGTGTGTTGAAGAAATCATTATATAGCTGAGGAATATCAGAAGCCACCAAATGTTTGTTAATATCAAAAGTTAAGATCCTTTGGTTTGGAGCAATTTTAGGATTATGAAGGTAGAAAGGGATTTATCATGGTTCAATAATAACTGAGAGGCAGAACAACAAAACAATGAAAATCGGTTGTCATGGGAATGGGGCACTAGTCACCTTCAAAGCCTAGACACCCCTGAGTCTCTCTTGCAACACGTAAGATGAAAGGGAAAGAAGTACCTTCAGTGTAAAATGGATACTTATAAAACCCCAAACAACTAGAGGGCCTGCCTGTACTCCGTATTACATTCATTCTAAAATCCTTTGTCATCAAATGAGGCAAGAAGAGTAGAAAAAAGTTTTTTTAATAGTCAAAAACATTTTATTATGGCATTTCCTATATTCTGAATAGAGTAGTATAATTTTTCTCAGTTAAACTTTATATAACTCCTTCCATATCCAAAGTCTAATGGAGAGAAAGGGAGGGATTAAATGGTAAGAGACTAAGGTTTTGTTTCTGTGGTCTTGAAAGTTGATAACTTAATAGATATAGATTTTTCAGTGTAACTTAATATGCTTTTCTGTTATATATATGCAGACGCCGGGGTGAAAATCCAAATTTATTTCCTGAAACTTTGAGAATAATTGAGTTTAGAAAACAGTCCTAAAAGAAATTGTTTCAGTAAGTCTAAGAAACAGAGTCTTCTCACGAAAGCCTCTCACAGCACTTGTCATTACTGATTACTTCCTCTTTCTTAAAATACATGTTGCATTTGATATAATGGTTAATTTTATGTGACAGTTTGACTGGGCTAACAGCTGCCCAGATAGAAATAAAACACTGTTTTTGAGTGTGTTGTGAAGGTGTTTCTGAAAGAGGTTAGCATTTGAATCAGTAGACTGAGTAAAGAAGACGTGCCCTCAACAACACGGGCAGCAGCTTTCAATTCATTGAGGGCCCAGCTAGAACATAAAGGTGGAGGAAGAGCAAATTCTCTCTCCCTTCTTGAGCTGGGACATCCATTTTCTCCTGCCGTCAGACATCAGAGTTCCTCTTACAAAACTATATCTGTGTGCTATAGGTTCTGTTTTTCTGGAGAACCCTAGCTAGTACTCTTGGTTTCTTAAATACCACACTCCACTGGTTCCC
This sequence comes from Balaenoptera physalus, assembly GCF_965194825.1. Lineage (NCBI taxonomy): Eukaryota > Metazoa > Chordata > Mammalia > Artiodactyla > Balaenopteridae > Balaenoptera > Balaenoptera physalus. Next base: position 64,094,960 of record NC_138888.1, read on the forward strand.
CTCTTACCTCATTTGTTGCCCCTTTTCAACTTCATTTTCTGCATTGTTCTCTCCTTGCAGCACTTTTAATATTAAATTATTCCAAGAGTTAATTCTTCATCTACATTTTCACCTTGATTGATTCTGTACAATCCTGTGGCTTTAAATGTAAGTGATATGTTATGACTTACAAAATAAATATATCCAGCTTAGACCACTCCTCTGAGATTCAAACTCCTATAACTAATTGCCTACTCAATGTCTCCACGTGGTTATCTAAATGTTACCTCACTCTTTATGACAAAAATATTTTTTTCTCCCTCCCAAACCTACTACTTTCTCAGTCTTCCTCCCTTCATCAAATGGCACTATCATTAATCCAGATGCTTTTGTAAAAATCTAGGAAATCACCTTTTACTCCTCTTATTCTACCTCATTCTACATCCAGTCCTACTTTATCCCCCATTATCTTTCACAGGGGTCATCCCCTCAAAACCTCCTGCACTTCCTGTGTATTGGAGGACCTGGACTGATACATTCTCCGTGGTTTATAAGACTGTCAAGCATCTGGCACTAATATACTCAATTATCTTACCTAATTATCTACCACTCTCTCATATTCTTGCCATTTCTTTAAAAAAATTCTTCAAGCTCTTTTCTTTTACTTATGCAGTTCTCATCAATGGCAAGATCAGAGCTCACCTCAAACTAAAGTTAGCCAGAAACAAATTACTAGTGGCAGTTGTGTCCAATCGGTAAGAACAGGTATATGTTATGTTAAATTACAATTTGTTGTCTAAATTTTGCACTAGCCTTTTACCTATCCCCACAAAAAATGTGTGTATTCTGCATTATAAGACTGCCTTGTATGAATGATTATTTTAAGAAATCAGGAATAATGAAGCCCCTTCCTCATTTCGATTACAAATGGAGATAAAAGACAAGCTACAGAAAATGAAATTGAGAATTGTTCTTGGTCACTATTTGGGAAAATATGGGTCTCATCCTCAGTTTCTATGACAGACTATAGGGTGGGGAAAGAAAAAACAAACAAACATGAGTCCTTGGCAAAGCTGACATAGCAGGATATGAAATCAAACACTGAAGAAGCTTTTTAGGAGACTATAAAATGTTAAACTTACTATAAATTTCTTACTGCATCACAAAAGCATAAGCCTAATAAATCAAACCATTTTGGAGATCTCCAGACCTAACTTTTAGAACTGATAATAAAAATGGATTTTGGGCTCTGATTGTAAGTTTTGGCACTCACAAGAAAGGGCGTAGATAAACAATGATGTCAGATATCGTTCAGGATTCTTACATCTTACACTTTACAGCATTTGAAATAAAGACACTGGTTTCCTGGTGCCTAGTGTCTCATGAGTCTGTATTTTTCTTCAAATAGTTCATTTGATTTAACTGCACTCAGTGAATGTTTTAGCTACTAGAATTATTGATGTCTAGTCTAATGGGAGAACTGTGACTATATTGATGATTCCTAGCCATTCTATGAATGTAAGTCATGTTTTAGTCTAAATGCACTGAACATGTTGTCTATATCTGTGCTGTCCAATAGAGTAGTCTATATATCTCTTACAAATATTATTCCATTGCGTGGTTAGATAGTCCATCATGCAATAGACCTTAAAATGAGTTGCCAGATAGGGTCGCCTTACTCTAGTCTACAAAATATGAAAAAAACAGGGATGTAAACATAATTATTCCATTATTGATCATTGTGATGCTCTATCATCTCCTGAAACATTTTGCCAAGAAAAACAAAATTATCTGTAGCATTATTGACCTTTCCTGACCTTTGAATCTATTCACAGGAATATTTAATTATAAATCATGATAAAAATCCTACTAGTTCTCAGTTATTAATTCTTATTTAAATGTTTATATTGTTTTGTTTTTCTCCATTTTATTATGAACATTTGCAAACATAGAGGAAAACTGAAAAAAAAAATATATTGCACTGAGCACATGTATATCCAAGCACTTAAATTCTACCATTAGTATTTTTTTTTCAGTCATGAAGTGTTCACTGAATGTTAACCATGTACTAGGTCTCAGGGCTACAGTGGTGAGTAGCAAGAACTCAGCATCATGGAGGACATGGTCTAGAAGGCAAATAAACACAAAAAATATAGACACATAATTACAACTTGTGATAAGTTCTAGGAGACAAAGGCACATGGTGTAATGAAAAAAAAAATGCAGGTGATGCTTAGCTTTGATGTTGGAAAGTTCACACTCCGAGGATGGGCATGAGTGGTTGGAGAGGAGAAGTGCTGAAGCTGGGGAAGCAATAAAGGCAGAAGGAACAGTGGGCACAAAGGCCTGGAGGCAGTGAAGAGCTTGCAGGTTTGAGAAACTGAAAAAAGGCCCTGAGCAAAGCAGACAAGGGAAAGATGACAGAAGCTGAAGTCACAGAAATAGGAAGGATTGATCTTATAGGACCTTGTTGCCTGAGGAAAGAAAACTGAATTCTTTTCTGAGAACCATGAGAAGCCATTGGATGTGTTTTATCTTTTTATTTGCCTTTTTCAATTGGTATTTTCTTCTATATTATTTTTAAAACTCACTTTCCATTTCTAAAATGTTGTTAGTCCATTCGTTTCATTTTGTTTTGTTTTTAGAATAGGTCTCCTGGAAACAGGTTCTCTTAGTTTTAACTTATCTGAGAATGTCTTGATTTCCCCTCATTATAGTTGAGTGAGAGCAAAAGTTCTGTTGGGGGTTCACTCAGTTTCTTAAATCTGTAGAATTACAAAATCGGTAGATTTTGCGAAATTGGGGAAAATTTTAGCCATTACTTCTTTCAGGTTCACCTTCTTTCTTCCTCTCTTTCTGGGACTCTGGTGAGATGAATGTTAGATTTTTTTGATATAGACTTACAGGTCCTGAAGCTCTGCTTACTCTTGTCAGTCAATTTTCTGTGTATTGTTCAGACTGGATTATTCCTATTGTTCTGTCTTCAAGTTCACTCATTCTTTCCTCTGCCTTCCCCATTCTCTTGAGTCATCAATTTGTTTTATTTTTTTCTTTCAGTTACTGAATTTTTCAATTCTAAAATTTCCATTTGGTTCTTCTTTTTTACATCTTCTGTTTTCTTCCAAGAATGTCTATATTTTCATTTGCTTCAAGTATATTAATTTTTATGATTACTGCTTTAATACTGGTCATATAATTCTAATATCTATGTAATCTTGGTTTGCTCATGAGGGTTACAGGGAGTCCACAGCTATTCTGTGGTGTTTGGCCAGTGTGGGGAAGTTATTACCTAAATGTTTTCTGTCCTGCTAGGCTGTCCTTTCCTGGTTTTTCAACCAGAGAGAGCAAGTTTTTACTGAGGATTTTCTTGTCTTTAGCCATTGGTGTTTTGGGGTTGCCAGCTTCTCTACCACCAAGTTAGATATGTGAGGCAAAAAGAAAACCTAGGATGTGCATTACCATGACATTCCTTGGTCCAAAATTTCCTACACCGTCTGCCTTATTCTCTCCACATTTCAGAGTATTCTTATATTTTTTTTGTTTAATTATCTATGTCCACAGTGTTTAGCTATATTGATGGGAGGAATAGGGATAAGTATATCTACCCCATGTTGTTGAATATACCTACTTTTAATACTATTTTGAAAATCAGAGGTCACACAATTTCCTCACACACACACAAAATAAGATATAAATTTATATATATTTGTATCCCTTCATATAACTTATGTCTTAACAACCAGCAACTGTTTTCTGATTATGTGAATTATGTCCCATTTCCCATACTATATAAAAAGAAAAAGCCCTCTTAAATACTTATCACATAGTTTTGTTTTCACAAACAAATAGGTTAATCTTACAAAAAATTATCTGATGTCAACAATTCTAAAATAATTTATCTATGCTTCCAACATTTAATGGGATCATATTCAATAAAGATATTCAGAAAAAATTATTTTAGGGGCAATTCTCAAGGTAATTATTCTTATTATATCACAGATATTACTGTGATTTCAATATGTTGATAAAAATTATGATTACTCTTTCCTCTCTTTAATGCTCTGACTTTAATACCTCCTTTGAAATTTTCAAGCTTACTTTAACTATGCTACATAGTTTATAACTTTAGGAACTTAATATTTCTATTCTCCATTTCATTAGGTCATTTGTATTCTTATAAGCTATCATACAAATCTTTGTGGAAAAAATAATGGAGTTTGTCCTAGGTTTTGTTCTTATGAGAAGTAGTTCAAGTAAACATTGGAAAAGGAATAGAAGTGAGACATGGAAGGAAAGAAGATCAACCATAGATATATTAATATGAAAGTTTGTACTTTGGGCAACTGCAGCTAAATCAGTGGACCTCTTGGAAACCATATAAAACCTGTTCAGAGATGTCTTACCCCACAACAGAGAAACTGAATGTATTTAGTCATTGATTTCTACCTGTTATTTGTTGTGAGCTGAACTTGGGGTATTGACTTCCTTGCATCTCTAATGAAGGGAGTTTCAGATATTACAGATGAAAACTCTCAGCAGGCAAGGGAATAAGAAGCACAAATGTGATACCAGCAGGCCTCTGATTGTGTGTGCCATTTGGGAGTGAAAGTAAAAGTAAAAAAAAACAAAAAACAAAAAACGTTATATTCAAATAAACAGCTAATATAAAAATATACTTATGTGTTGGAGCAGGATCAGAATTACTTTATTAGAAGTCTTCTACTTTTGTTCACAGAAACTCCAACTTAGGACGAAGATGGTTCAATTTTTGTTTCAGGCAGATTACTTTTTATGTCTTAATTTTAACAAAATGAGGTCCACCCCACCATCTATTAGTCCTGTCTCTAAAAAGTCTTTCTGCTTGAACAAAACATAGAATTTCAGCATTGAAAGAAACAGCTAAGGTAATCCAATTAACAGCAAACATAAGAGTTGCTTTTAGTCTCTGCTTAAACAAATACTTTGAAAACATTATAATTTATTCCATCGATGGGCAATTATAATACTTATAATAATAGTTATATATAATAGTAATAACAATAGTTATAATAGTTATATTGCCTACTACCCATCAATCCCCTAAATTTTTCCTATGTTACTCTTATGAAAAAGATAAAAATGAAAGGGCTTATATCACTCAGAAAATTATCTTAAGTTATTTAGTTTTTAACATTTTTATTATTGATATTTTGGGTAAAACACTAATCTCATCCTGTCTCTGGCCCTTTAAGGACATAAAGACAAGTGCCACAACGAAATCTAATCTACCGTCTGACTACAACCTCATTCAGCCATAGTCCTGGACCTTCCCCATTTGTATTTAACATGTTCGCGTTCAAATCCGGTCTCTGGACAACTCTGAACTCGGTCTCTTCTCCAGCAGTTCCTGCCTCATGTTCTCTGAATTTATTCTCCATTGCAAGGAGAATAACCCTGCCATTTGGTTCTTGGCTTTTTCCAAAGTGACTTTTGTTGATTTCATCACTTTAGTTTTCTCCTAGTTCTTTTTACCCCCAACTGCTATTCATAAGTGTCCTCTTGTGAATTTGCTCCCCCAGACTCATGGGCATTTTTCACATGTCTTGGGGTTTAAGACGATGGGACAGATGGTTCTTTCCATATATCCATATGGATTTAAGCAACATGAAGATACAAATCTATACTCAAGGATTTAAATGCTCAATCTCACTTTCTCTAGAAAAGACAGAAAAAAAGTCTTTTATATTCCTGTATATATTCATATCAACAAGAGTTATAACACTGGATAATATATTTTTCTTTTCATTTATACATTCAGAGTTTAGGGTACATGTCCAATTAGTTAAGGACATGAAATTACACCTTCAATTTCTGTTTTTCAATAATTTTGCCTCTTCATAGCTATGACTAGTGTTGAAGTAAAGAAATGTTTAAAATTCATTTATCAATATGCATGTATAAAACATGCACACCTACACACCTGCACACCTTTTAAAAGTGCCCCTTCACAACAATAAAATTGGTCTATGCACTTTATCTGTTCAAACAAAATAGAGTTTAATACACTCTGGCACTGCTGTTTAGGTTACTGCCTACATATTTTGCCCTTTATTCTCTTTTGCTCTATTACCCAGAGGAGTCTATCAAGAGACCATGTACAGAAACATCAAGTAAAATATATCATAAGAAAGAACTCTGAGAACCTAGTGACCTGAAAAAATGTTACTTATGAAACTAATGACCTAAGAATGCCTTTAAATCGGAGAGCATCTAGTACAGCAAAAAGACCTTCAAAATGGCCTTGTAAGCACTGATCCAGATAGAAGATTAAATAGCACAACACATTAAAAAGCATAAGGTGAAATAGGAAAAGTTGGAATTTTTCACTGCACACAAGTATTTCACGCTGCAGCTGAGAAAGCATCTTTCTCCCTTCCTTCTTTCCTTGTCTTCTTCCTTCCTTCCTTCCTTGCTTCCTTCCTTTCTTTCACGCTCTTTCTTTCTTTCTTACAGCCTCTTATAGTTTCTTCTTGTTTTGGTGTTAGGTTAATTTAAACTTTTCCTATATTCAAAGAAACTATGATAAGATATTTATACAGCAAGTCAAATATTGATTCATGGATATAAAATATACCATCACACTATGCTTACTAGGATTTTCAGGGGCTTATGAGTGCAACTGTTCTGAGGAATAAATGCCAATTATCTTTGGATGCTTGTATGCATATAGTTCTCTACTAATTTTTGTTTTTAAATCATAAGAATTTCTAGTAGTAGACTTCAAAAGTAATTATTAGTAGACTTATTAGTTCTTAATATGTCTGATTATAGGGATACATTAAATTTGATGTTGGCCATAGTGAATAAAACTATTGATTTTCCATTCTCTAATCAATAAAATATTAATAGACTTTAAAGCCAAGTGACAAAACCAAAAGGAGACATCCACAACACTTAGCTAAAGATTAAATCAATAGAGGAAGTTCTTATTAATGTGCAGAATGACAGTTTTGTTTTATTTGACAGGAGAAAACACAGTTGTTAGGTCCTTTTTCATTTAGAAAGGAGGGGCAGAGGTCAACTATGCATACTGAATTTGAATCTACAAATTCTTTAGATCAAAAAAACCCTTGAAGCTCAGAAATTCATTTTTAAACAGATGTATTATCCTTAGTGTACAGTTCAATAGCTTTATTAGAGATTATGGATGAACAGTTACAATTCTGAAAGAGACCACCGGCTTACTTATACACAACTCTCAATAATCGCACAGTATTTCACTGTACAGTATTTCACAGTATTTCAAAGTACACTTTCTGTTTATATAATCAGCTGATTATTTTTCTTTCTACTTCCTAACAAAATTAAATAAATATAAAATGTTATTTATTATGCAATATTTTGTGCTTCTCAAAAAAGCTTCATAAAGATCTACATCAAGTCTCAAAATTTAACCTAATTATAAATCAATTTGTTTCAGATTTGCTTTCTAATTCAGGATTGCTAGAGAAAGTAAGCAATATATATTGATTCCATTTCTAATTTTGATTGTCACTTACTAGATCTAAAGCATTTGTTTTGGGGGTTTGACAATGCTCTTCTTCCAACACATTTTTGTACATTTTTATTCATTTTCATAATTTGGTGACTTTTAACAGGAAGCCAGTTTATATTCATTGGAAAATAAATTGGTTGACACAGAAAAAATTTCACCCATAATTCCATATCCCTGAGCAAAAGGTTTCTGATATTTTTGCATAAATACACATGCCATAATTACTACACATTCTGCTTTTGGGCTTGCCTTCGAAGCTTGTTTCCTTCAGTCACAAAATAGCGTTCTACAACTTGACTTTGAATAACTGTATACAATGTCAGTTACCTATGCAATTTCATTCTTGAGAACTGAGATTGTTTCTTATTTTGTATTATTGCAAATCGTATTGTGATGAATATCCTTATAAATTCCTTAATTGTTTACATTCTTTTTATAATTATAAATACTTACATGAGGATTTTCTTTTTAAATGATACGTGTTATTTTTACACTTTTTCATTCCCACTTCCTCTGGATTTCCAGATGCTTGTACCATGTTATACTGCTACCAGCACTGTCACATTGCATCTCCTTACCTTTCCCCTTACTCACACTGGCAGATATATGGATAAATAGCTACATAAATAAATCTTTCAAATTTAATAGGTAGGACATAGTATTTTAATAGTATTTAATTTTGTATTTTACTACAAAAGAGTTTAAACATTTATGTTTACTATTAGACACTGATATTTTTTCTTGGGTAAATGTTTATTTATATTCTTTATTAAACTATTTTTTCAGGACATTCTCATTGCTTTTGTCAAATTTATGTCAATTTGCATTTTATCAATTCTAATAATACAATGTATCCATCATCTGTAATATACCAATTTTCCTACTTTGTCCTTAAACATTTATTTTCTTAATTTTAAGAAGATTTAGAAATTTTTTATTTTATGCCTTATGCTTTTCTTCCTGTTCTTTTAGTGTACTTCAGGTACATATTCTTAGTTATGTTTTTGAAGGATTATATTTTGACTCTATGGCAAGAGACCAAAGAAGGGTCAAAGAAAAAATAACCAATTTTACCAATCAGATTTTACTCAGTTCCAAAGGTTAATGTAGGTTTTCATAAGGTCTGCTTTAAACTGTAACCAGAGATGATAATTGAGAATGAACTCTGGTATCTTTTCAGAGTAAGAGAGGAGCACTAAAAGAGAATGAAAAATCTCAGAGACAAGTCATTTCTGTGACAATAACTAGCTGAAGACAGCAGTTAGCAATAAATTAAAGGAAATTCAATTCATTTCTATATTTCAATGTTTTGGAAGTCCATGAGGTAGTTATTGCTAAGAAATACCATTGATGAAGAATCATGAATTTCTGCAACTAATATTAGAAGACATGAATCAAGGAATTGACCCTTACAGTGGAACAATGTGACTTCTAAACTGTCTGGATCAAAACAAGATGATTAGTTAATGTAGAATAAGGAATTGGATAAATTCTGAAACAGGACAGATACATTTCCCTTAAGAAATTCTGGCTAAGAATTCTCCCGATCACTTGTTCATTAGGAATTGAGAGGTAAAACTACAACCAAATTAGTGATGCTTAATAGTGTGCTTTAAGTTCAAACACAGAAGACTTCCTAGGTATGAAGGGGCTGCTACCTCATAAAAATGACAAAAAGAAAAAGGGATATCTATCTAGAACTTTGGGAGGACTCCAAAGAGTAACTGCATGCAAAATTCTCTCTCTATAGAAGGAACAGAACTAGTAAAAATTTTAAGGATTACTACAATAAGGGTAAAAATTAATAAATATTATGTGCTTAACATACATGCAGCTCTACATTCAGTACGTTACAGAGTTCCTTAATTATTCCTCTTAATAGCCCTATGAGGTAACTCTACTTTTATATGTATTTTATAGATGAGAAAACTGAAGCTAGGAAAGACAAAATGAAGGGAGAAAGAATGACTGAATAAGTAAAGAGAATCAGGTCTTTTTGTCCTGAGAACCAGTGCTCTCAACTTTGCTGGTTCTTTCAAAATGTTTACAAATAAGTCGCTAAAATTTAAAAATATATTTCTTAGTGACTCTCTCTCTAAGGATTTCCCTGAGACACTTATAATTTTTAAATCTTCTTTTTTTCCATAGATTGTCTTTCCTCCTACTTGATCTGTACATATGAATTTGAGTCCATATGCCTCAGGTGAAAAATTGGGCTGTTAACATTAATACATCTGTCACAACCCTGTTGCAAAGATCAATCATAATAATGGCTTTTAAAGTAATTTTATTACTTTTTAAATTACTACTCGAATATCAGTTATTATTACACCAGAGCTTTTACTCTCTGTGATGCTTAGTTTCATGTGTCAATTTGGCTGGGACATAGTCTGAAGTTGCTCAATTAAATATGAATCTCGGTGTTATCGTGAAGGTATTTTGTGCATATGGTTAACCTCTACAATCAGTTGATTTAAGTGAAGGAGACTTTTCCTTGATAATGGGGATGGGCTTCATCCAATCAACTGAAAGTCCTTAAGAACAAAACTGGGGTTTTCCAGAGAAATAAGTAATTCTGCCTCAAGGCTACAATATTAGTTCCTGCCCTACAGTTATGCCTCCAAGTCTGCCCTATAGATTTCAAACTTGCCAGTCCTCACAATTGTATAAGCCAATTCTCTGAAATCTATCTCTCATCTATCTATCTATCATCTGTCTATCTATCATCATCTATCTCCTACTGGTTCTATTTCTTTGGACAACCCTGACTGATACATTCCCATATCAGTTTGAATGTTCCTTGAGGACAAATACCCATGCAGTAATTTTCTCCCAATTCATCTCAGAGCCTGTGAATGCACTTTAGGCTCTCAATAAGTGTATGCTAAATAAGTGAAATGTCATGACATTAATCCCAGAGAAGGAACATAAAGCTCCACAATAGCTTAAGGAAGAAGTGGGGATATTAAGAAAAAAAAAGTATCAAGAAAATTATATTTTATTCCATCCACTCTATAGAAACCATGTCCAATGAGATGTCAGTTTTACTCAGTCTCCCAAAAAAATGTTCCTTTACTTGTATTTGTCTTGTTATTCTAATTTTTGTGGTCAATTTTTAAAAAAATTTTTATTGGAGATAGTTGATTTACAATGTTGTGTTAGTTTCAGGTTACAGTAAAGTGAATCCACTATACAAATACATATATCCACTCTTTTTAAAATTATTTTCCCATATAGGCCATTACAGAGTACTGAGTAGGGTTCCCTGTGCTATACAGTAGGTCCTTATTAGCTATCTATTTTATATATAGTAGTGTATATATGTCAATCCCAATCTCTCACTTGGTCAAATTTTTAATATACTTATTTTTCAAATGATCTAGATTTTGAAATAATACGTGCTTAGGTTCTCCCTACTACTTGTACCTACCAAGCAAAGAATGTAATGTAAGCATATTTAAAAAAAATAATCCCTGTATGTGTTCTCCAAATATTGGTAATAAATGAAAGGTATTTTTATAATGCCAAAATTCATAAAACATACATAAAAGATAAGGTATATATGTACATATGTGTGCTTTTGTGTGTATACACATAACTTTATATCTATATATATATATATATTTAAATGAATAATGTTGCCTTTTATATCTATCAACATCCAGGGCTAATTTAAATGGAAATGACACACAGCAGCATTCTAAAATCCACTTGTTTCTTATAAATATATTTTTGTAACTTTTCCTGCCTGACATTTGTTCTTTAAGTCAAAAGTACTTATGAGAAAGCAATTTTTTTTAATCCATCTTCTCTGAAATTGCGTAGGAGGAAGCGAATTGCTATCACTCAATCCTTGACATTAATTCAACGGGCACATATTTTGATTTCAGAAGAATTATGGAAACATTCTTTCAGAAGAGAACAATGAAAGATAACTTTCTGTGTTTAGCACATTTCCCTTTTCCAAGTGGCAATGGAGCATTGTAACGGCAAAGTAAATTGTTTCCTACTTCTATCTGCTTTATAAAACTGTGACACTGACTGAGCCGAATCACTGAGAACACATCTGTACACAGCTGAATGCAAAGTTTTATGTGATGGTACAACTAGGCAGAATGATTTTGCCCTTGGCTCTTCTGATGACTAATAATGCTTAGGCCATTAATTTGCACACAGTAGGGTAACATTCAGGGTACTGTCAGGAAACTCAGTTTTTAACTTAACAGATTTTTATAAAGGGTCTCTTTACACAGGTGTGACCTGGATTAAGGGACACAGCAAGGTATGGTTGTACACCAGAGACATAGTGAGAGGCCTCCTGGGTAAAGGGTAGAATCATGTTATTGAAGCCTCAAAGAGGGGTGAAGCCATAGAAGCAGAGCTGCCTATTAAGAATTTCAACCGTAGAATGCTGCCTTTGTCCAAATTGAGGCAAGCAAGACAGAGATTGTTAAGAGTGATAAATACCTTCACTTTCCTCTCTTCCAGCTCTCTGATACCCTGTGATACTATTGACCATATCCAATCAGAGGCTAGAAATCAAGAGAGCCTGGGTGATGCCATGTGTAGAAATAAGCCTCCTTGAACATAGAACAGGGCAGGGAAGGGTGAAGAATAGAGTTTTAAGGAGAGTAGGAAACCCACATATAGTAGACATATCATGTATATATAGAAGCTGACTGGTAGGTACTTTACTAAGTCTAAGCTGTTTAATGGCATGGTGCCAGGCACAAAGGTCATATTTCTGAGTTATCTGGATGCAAACATTTTATATTTGAAAATATAAGTAAATGAACTGATGAATATAGAATGATGATGATGCTTATAACAATATCAGTGCTTTTCAGTATTGAATGACCATTAATTCCTTCTAGCACACGTTTTCTTTAATCTTCACAGTTAGTCTTCAAGATAGATGTTATTAGGTTTATTTTATATATGACATAACTGTGTTTCAGGATGGTTAACTAAGTTGCCCGAGTTCACCCAGGTAGTAAGTAGTGAAACCAGTATTCTTCACTGGGTTTTAAGAGTTTCAAAATCAACATTCTTCATGTGATTGTATAGTGGCTTCCAGGTATGCAAGTAATTTACAAAAAGAGAAAGAAACAACATTAGATTGAGGACCCGGAGTAGTGTCCAAAATTTCATGACAGTGATTTCAGTGGCTGTTAATTATTTTTAATTGAGCTCTTCTTTTACAACTTGAATGAAAGCCATAGAAAACTGCAACAGCTCATCCCTGGAAAATGTTCATAATAAACCATCTCTACTTATGTTCTTAGAAGAAAAATGAGGATAGGCTCTAGATGTCAAAGCCAAACTACATTTAAAGGACCTCCACTGTTTTCTCAGTACATAATTCAATATTCATACCAACAGTCAAGATTAATTCCTCAGGAAATATGAAGGAGCAGAGAGAAGATAATCAAGATATAAGTGCATAGCCTTCATTTTATTTTTATTTTTGTTCTCTCAGTTTTAGAAACTCCTGCTTCCATATGCAAATACAAATCACCAATAAAATGTCTCTCTTTATATGAAGAAATGTTAACTTGACGAAGAATAATATAATTTTTTGAAAAATTATCAGAAGTTTCGGGATTCTGTTTTTCTAAAGCCTCACAAAGAATTCTGATAAACTCTTCAGGCAGGGATGGATATTCAACTTGGGAAGGAGATTTTGTAACCTGTGTTTACACTCCAGACTTGTGTATTCAACTACATGTTTGACATCTATAATAAGCATCCAAAAATTAACATGTCAAAAAAAAAATTTGATTTTCTCATCCCTTACTCCAAACTTGTTTCTCCCCCAGTACTTCTCATTTTTGTAAATGGCGGCAATGATTCATCCAGTTGAGCAAAGCCCAAACCCCAGGAGTTATCACTGGCCCCTGTTCTCTTTCTTGCCTTTCCTAGTTGATTCCTCGTCAGGTTCTATTGTCTCCAAATTGAATATATACAGGATATAGAATCTAAGATTCTATTCTCAACATTTATACGCTACTCGAAGCCATTAATATTTTTTGCCTAAATTAATGCAATAATCCCTGTTTCTCTTTTGTCTCCTTGTTACCCATTCTCCAAAAAGCAGTCACAGTGACCTTTTAAAAACAGAACTCAGATCATGCCAATGCCCTGCTATAAACTCTCTAATGTTTTCCCATCACTCTTCACCTGGAGGCCTTTGAACACCCCTCCTTCTCATTTCCTACCCCTTTGCCTCTCACTTATTACTCTTCAGACACACTGTCCTTTGGTTCCTGGAATTGGCCAGGTGCTTACCCAAGTCTTCCCTCTGCTTAAAGGGGTCTTTCTCCAAATCTCTGACCATCAATTTTCTTCTTATTATAATAGTCTCAATAGAAATATCCTCAGATAAAAATAAGTTAGAAGTTACACAATAACCCCAAAAGAGATAACACTATGCAACAGTAGTAAGTCAAATCTGTTCAATGATAGAAAAAAAAATGTTTTCTATCAACAAGGATTGTCCTCATAATTACAAGCAATGGGTAGCAGCTATTATGGAAAGTGATGCCAGAGGTATGTAATTCCTTAGGCTGGTATAGGAAAATAAGAATGGTATAATACTTGATTTTCAGATTAAGTAGGATCTTATAGACCCTGTGACTTAATTATTTATTCATATTATTTTGTAAGGCTTCTTAATTACAGTCAACAACTTGAGTAAATGAGCTTTATTAATGTATGAGTGCACTGCTTCTATAGTCATTTTATGTTATTTTTAAGCTGTAACTTCTGGCTTTTCAAATGAAATAACTGATAGCCTTTGATTATCACTATGTGAAGTTTTAGCACTTAACAACAGCTTAAAATCTCAATTAATTTTGCCAGCAGGGTTTTGTTAATACTTGGGCAATTAGAAAACTGAAGAAAAGAGATAACATACAATTACAGATTGTAAAGGTTTAGTAAGACTACAGAATAATTTTTCTAACACCTTTCACCACTTACTATATTTTGAATTCCTTCCACAGTAACCAAAAGAATTAACCTTCAAAACTATTCTCTATTGACTATAGGAAATGACAACCCACTTTATTACTGAGAAACCATTTGCTTCTGGTTACTTTCATACTTCGGTCAAAATTTTATCAGTTACATAACTTCAAAGCTATCTTTCAGATATTTTTCCATTACAGGTTATGCAAGAGATTGAATATAATTCCCTGTGCTATACAGTAGGTCCTTGTTGTTTATCTATGTTATATAAAGCAGTGTGTATCTGTTAATCCCAAACTCCTAATTGATTCCTCCCCATCCTTTCCCCTTTAGTAACCATAAGTTTGTTTTCTATGTCTGTGAGTCCGTTTTTGTTTTGTAAATAAGTTCATTTGTATTATTCTTTAGATTCCACATATAAGTTCATATATGTCTTTCTCTGTCTGATTTACTTCACTTAGTATGATAATTCCTAGGTCCATTCATGTTGCTGCAAATGGTAATATTTCATTCTTTATTATGGCTGAGAAAAATTCCATTATATATATATATATATACACACACACACACACATATATATGCTGCAATGAACATTGGGGTGCATATATCTTTTTGAATTAGAGTTTTTGTCTTTTCTGGGTATATGCTCAGGAGTGGGACTGCTGGATCATAGGGTAACTCTATTTTTGGTGTTTTAAGGAAACTTCATACTGTTCTCCATAGTGGCTGCACCAATTTACATTCCCACCAACGGTGTAGGAGGGTTCCCTTTTCTCCACATCCTCTCCAGCATTTATTATTTGTAGATTTTTTGATGATGGCCATTCTGACCAGTGTGAGGTGATACCTAATTATAGTTTTGACCTGCATTTCTCTAATAATTAGCAATGTTGAGCACCTTTTCATATGCTTGTTGGCCATTTGTATGTCTTCTTTGGAGAAATGCCTGTTTAGGTCTTCTGCCCGTTTTTTTGAAGGGGTTGTTCATTTTTTTGATATTGAGCTGTATAAGCTGTTTGCATATTTTAGAAATTAAGCCCTTGTCAGTCACATCATTTGCAAATATTTTCTCCTAGTCCATAGGTTGTCTTTTCCTTTTGTTTATGGTTTCCTTTGCTGTACAAAAGCTTATAAGTTTGATTAGGTCCCATTTGTTTATTTTTGCTTTTATTTTTATTGCCTTGGGAGACTGATCTAAGAAAGTATTGCTATGATTTATGTCAGAGAATGTTTTGCCCATGTTCTCTTCTAGGAGTTTTATGGTGTCATGTTTTATATTTAAGTCTTTAAGCCATTTTGACTTTATTTTTGTGTATGGTGTGAGGGAATGTTCTAACTTCATTGATTTACAGGGGGCTGTCAGCTTTCCAAACACCAGTTGCTGAAGAGACTGTCTTTTCTCGATTTTACATTCTTGACTCCTTTGTTGAAGATTAATTGATCATAAGTATGTGGGTTTATTTCTGCGTTCTTTATTCTGTTCCATTGATCCATATATCTGTTTTTGTGCCAATACCACACTGTTTTGATTACTGCAGCTTTATATTATTGTCTGAAGTCTGGGAGGATTATGCCTCCAGCTTTGTTCTTTTTCCCCAGGATTGCTTTGGCAATACTGGGTCTTTTGGGGTTCCATATAAATTTTGAGGTTATTTGTTCTAATTCTGTGAAAGGACTACTCTCTTTATTACTGTGGTTTTGGATTAGAAAATAGACATGTGAACCCTGCAGTGTTTTTTCTGCCTTTAGTCAATAGGATCTACCAAATATTAGGGACTATGGTACTTGTGTGGTCAGCAGCGGTGAAAGAAAGAAATGTGATTCCTGCCCTGATTCCTGGCTTTCTAATGAGGGATACAGATTCTATAAATTATAGACAATTACATTAAAACAGTGATAAGCTCTATGAGGGGATCTAACAAAGTAGTGATGCAGAATAGAGTAAGGAAATCTACATAGAGTTGATAGAGGAGTTTCTCAGAGCAAGAATTCTAAGAAGCCAGTTATGAAAAGAGTGGAGAAAATGTGATCCAGGCAGACAGGGTACAGGTGTCTGAGGCAAGAAAGACCTTCTTGCTTTTAAGGAACTAAAATGAAGCATGACTAAAGAACAGAGGGTGAGCAAATGAGAGGAAAGAGATGAGGCTTAACAAGCAGGTAGTAAACAGATTCTCTTTATCCCAGCTGATATTCTCTACAGTAAGGGCTTTCCAATTTAATCTAGTGTTTTTCTCTCTTTTCCCTTCCTTCTCTATATTATTTTAAAATCATCAGCATTTAGTCCACTAATGGCTATGATTATCTATCTATCTATCTATCTATCTATCTATCTATCTATCTATCTATCTATCTATCATCTATCTATCCATCTATCTCTACCCTCTATCACCAACCCTAGGTTAGTTTTTCTATGATAATAGGTATATTTTGTGTTTCAAACAATATACATAGACAAAAGTTCAGTTTCCGTATGATTATTTTTATTTTATCTAAAATCCAAACTATTTATCATATAAAACAATGGAAAAATGATCTTGGCACTATCTCGTCTAGATTCCTGCCAAAAACCTCAGAGACTCCAAAGTTGCTTCTTGACTCCCTGTCATGTCATTTACTCCTTTCTGTTTCTCTCTGTTTCTGTGTCTCTTTTTCCCTCTCTCTGGAATGTTTGGAGCATTTGATAAGCCTTAGTTTTCTCTGAGAATATTCCAAGCTCGTGCTTTAGGGAAACCAAAATGCATCCTAACAGGATATGTCAGATCTCTAAGTCTGCATACAACTACCATCATATTCATAAACAGGGAGGCGTCAACCACTAAAAAGAGTACCTTGTTTCCAAAACCACATACATTTCTTATTCTTCAATACTTTCTGTCTATAAGTTATGGGTTTATAGAGTATTAGATATTATTATTACTTGTTACATAGCTTTCAATATAACAGAACTTCCTATTTTTTCTCCCATGCTTATCCAGTCTCTACATTTTCTGTTTGTGAATTATGAATCTGTTTCTGAATATTTGTGAAACTTATCTGCCTGTTCAAAATTTTATACATCATACTTTCCCTTTGACATTATATCCCCTAAGCACGTAGATGGACATTACCCAAGACTTTTTACTTTCTCCTATGTAAGTGGCAACTTGCTCTAATTTACCAAACATTTACATGGCTCTGGCAAATGAATAGATTTAACACACTTCATATTTGCTATTAAAACAGCTCCCTAGGTTCCATACCTCTTAGTTAAGTTTGAAGTGTCACATAAAAGTAGAGCTCTATGTGACTTCTTTTCATAATGCTTTCATCTTACTCCCTTAGCAAATTGCCACCAAACTGATGAAATCCCTAATTACTGTTGGGTACTGATAACGTCAAACCCTGAGAATTTGTTTTTAGCCATTTAATCGTCTCACAACCTCCTTTTTTTATTATACCAGCAGAGTAGGACTTCTTCCTTTGTCCATTGTCAAAAAATTACCTCTAAATAGCAATAGGACATTTTCTTTTTCCAACCTTCATCAGGTTACAATACATCCCCCAAATAAAGAATGGACATCTAAGCTTTGGTGATTTTATTTAAAGAAATACACTTAGAACAGAAAATCTAGACAGTCTTAAATAAATCTCTTTTTTTGATGTTTTAACCTGTGAATTATCAATGACCCCTGATTTGTTTTAATTCACAGATAAAAGACCATAAATAAGGGCATACCTAAATTACATGGATCCTGAATTTTATCTCTATCAGGTATCCTAAAAGAAATTCACATATATTGATTTGACTTTAATATTCAGGTCATAAATCATCATATTTATCATAGCATTTGCAATTTTGTAATGTCTTATATTCTATGGACATGTAAAACTTGTAGCAAAATGTTGACTCTCACATTTAACTAGTCATCTCTTAAGTGTATGTTCTTCATGACAGCAAAACCTTAGGATAGTCATTAACAACATGCATCACTAAAAGATAGATATTCAAAGCTTGCCCAACTGATACTGAAGCAGTTTTCTCAGTATTTATAAATACATATATGTAAACCCACATAGTCAATGTGTAAAAAGATGTTTATGTATATAAGCCTTCTTATAAGTACTAGAATGAATGTGTATAAATTACACTTCTTAGTTTACTTAAATAGCCAAATAACCAAAGTTTCCTAGGTTGAAGAGAAGTATATTCAATTTTAAATGAAAGCACATTTTGAATCTGTCTTCATGAGTTGTACATACAAATCTAAGCTCTTCACTGTCACTTATAAACCTGTGCCTCAGTGTCTGCTTCAGCCTGAGGCAGAGCCAGGACATTGTTAGAGAGAAGCTTTGAGAAGTGGTAGACCTGGCTTTATTTGTTCCAAATAACTCGAGGGGAAAAAAATGCTGGCTTAGAAAACAAAACTTCCTGTTCTGCTCCCAGTCTCCTTTGGACATAAATTTAACTATGATTTAACCATGAATAGATTAAAAATTGGACTTTTTAAAAAAAACTAAAACCTTGTTCTCATGCTTGGCTTCTCAGAGTTTTTAAAGCCAGTTCAGCCTTACTCATGGTCTCTTTAGATGATACCTCTGGATTAGCTGGAAATTGAAATTAAGTTGTCAAATCTGGTTAATTCTATGCGATCTTGGGTAATGATGAATCTATTCTCTTTTATTGTGTGTCTTGCACAGTAAAACACAGAGTTTGCATCTGCTTTTGAGTGAAATTAGAACAATGAACACCCAGATGCTGATAGTGTTCAAGCTGAGTTGCATGATCAGTTGTCAAGAAGATTGAGAAGAAATTCTTGAACTATTTGGGAGAATTGGACTGTAAGTGATCACAGGGGTTCCTTCTAATTTCTAGATTCTACAATTACACAGAACTACTTATAAGCAAATTAAGACCAAAATACACCAAATTAGGGTTATTTCAACAGGTTATCAGCTTTTGGGATTATACTGCCGAACACTGACTCAGAAAAGCATCTAAGGAAAAGGCAGAGTGTATCTACTGGATAATTGGACATCAAGCTGACAAACACATTTATAACTAATCAATTGGCAATCTCCCTTGGATCTACAATTACGATGGAAAGTTTTCTCAATGTTATCTATTATTTTCAATATGCTTTATTGCAATAAAATCTCAAACTTCTTTGATTCTTAAGTTTGCATTGATTTATTTGGCAGATGCATGTTAATAAATAGAAAATAAAATAGAAAGCATTCTTATTCCAGAAATGGTGAAGTAGCTTGTGTTGCACTAACATTCCTACAAATTAAGAATTTGAAACTCTGGGGAAAAAATGAACACAAAAAACAAACTAACAACCCACTTTTTGAAGGCACTGGAGAGTGACCAAACTGAGATGGAGGTAGATACTGGAAATGATTTGACCAATGTAAGACGGGAACTTGTTTATTGGCTTTTCTTCTGAGAGAATTTCACATTTAATGTTGCACAAGACAACTAGAATTCAAATAGAAACCTGCTGTCTTATTTCCTTGAGGAGTAGAATAAGAGCTTAAAAATTGTCAAAGTGGCTGGAAATTGACTGGAAAAATCCTGGAAAAGAAGGTGACACAGATTGGGAACTCTAATATTGGCATGATTCACACTCAAAGACCTGGTTGAGCCTTGAACTGTGTCTGTTGGTGAGACCTGTAAGGACTACCAGAAAGCATCAGCTGCAAGGCTGAAATTGCTGAGCAGAGATGTAAGCTGCTACCTAGTGCAGGAAAGACTGAAATTTGAGTTTGAGACTTGCCAAGTGATAGGATTTTCATTGACTTGGAGTAAAGACAATGTCCAAAATCATTTTTCCTAGGACAGAGAGTAAAACCAAGCATATTGGCACTAGTAAGTAGAGAACCCCAAGAGTCTCCAAATTCAAGGGAGAATTTTCAAATAATTGACTATTATTTTATTACCTGTTAGGAAAAAATCAACATACTTCAGGAGAAGATAACTATATTTGGATTATCTAAAATATATCATCCATAATTTCATGTACACAATCAAAAGTTAGTTAATGTAAAAATCAATGGAAAAATATATCTCAAAAACAAGAGATGAGATGATCAGTTAGTAAAAAAAAAAGAAAGACAATTTGACCCATACATTATAAGTAGTAGGAGAGGGGTTTAATGCAATTAAATAAATGTGTCAATAACTTAAAGAAAAAGTCTAGATGAATGAATGGATGGGAAGTCTCAACAAAGAGAGGAAAACTGCTAAAATAAATGAAATAGAAATTTTAGAACTGAAAAATACAATATCTGAAATGGAAAAGTCATTGGATGTAATAACAGTAAATTGGAGATTACAGGAAATAAAATGTCAGTGATTTTGAAGACTAATCAATAGACCTTATTCACTCAGAATAAAAGAGAGAAAAAACAAAGTTTAAAAAAATGGCAGTTAGACGCACTTTCTGTGATTGAAGAGAAAGTAACTAACAAATAACACTCTTGCAAATATCAACTGCAAACTCAATTTAAAAAATACATATTTGGGGCTTCCCTGGTGGCACAGTGGTTAAGAATCTGCCTGCCAATGCAGGGGACACGGGTTCGAGCCCTGGTCTGGGAATATCCCACATGCCGTGGAGCAACTAAGCCCGTGAGCCACAACTACTGAGCCTGCGCGTCTGGAGCCTGTGCTCCGCAACAAGAGAGGCCGCGACAGTGAGAGGCCCGCGCACCGTGATGAAGAGTGGCCCCCGCTTGCCACAACTAGAGAAAGCCCTCGCACAGAAACGAAGACCCAACACAGCCAAAAATTAATTAATTAATTAATTAATTTTTAAAAAAATACATATTTGAGGGTAAAAAAACTCAGGAAGTTATTAGAGGGAAGTTAAAACTTGGAGGAAGCAACCAAGTATGCAGTAATATTCCAGATTTCTTTCTTTTTTTCTTCTTTACTTTCTTTTTCTTTCCTTCTTTTCTTTCTTTCTGCCTTTACTTTCACTGATTGCAACCATCAACGCAGGGATTTGGAGTAGCTAAAACTTTTATAGAAAGCACACTCTTTCTGTAAAGAGAAATCAAGACACTTCGAACTTCCAAAGAAGTAGAAGGGAATCAGAAAGGAGAGAGTCAGGGAAGAGTAACCCAAATCAGGTTATACTTTCTGCCCAGGTATCTGAATAACCCCTGAACCAGGCATTAACAAGCAGATTAAAATAATCTGAACTAAGATATGAGCCAATGCCCACTGCAGGCATACAGAGATTTCAGTTTGAGTCTACACCTGTTAATTTTCTACAAAGACAAACATAGGAAAATCAACACTTTTCAAGGGAATATAATAGAACCTATAGTTTCTATAATGTCCAGATATAATCTAAAATTAGTGAATATATATAGGAACAGGAAAATGCATCCCATCTCAAGGGAAAAAACAATCAACATATATCAACCTGTTGAGAAAAACCTGTTGATAGAATTTTCAAGCAAGGACTTTAATCCAGATGTTGTAGCTATTATCAATGAGGTAAAGTACAGTACACTCATAATAAATGAAGAGGGTGGTAATCTCAGGGAAGAAATTACATTATAAAAGAAATATAATAAATCTTTTATAACTATAAATATAATAAGGTATGTGAAAAAATTGATTTAATAGCAGAATGGAAATTACAAAAAAAAAGTGTCACTAAGACTGAACATAGAATAAATAGTTTTAAACTGCAGAGCTAAGTGAAGGAAAAATATTTGAATTCTTGGTAATCAATGGGACAATATAAACAGATTTAGCATAGGAGTATCAAAGTCCTAAAGAAGAGGAAATAGAATGAAAAAAATAGTTGGAGGTATAATGTACAAAAATTTCTGAAATTATGTATATATAATACATACATATATATATACACATATATATAAAGCTTAGTATTAAACAGAAACAAGAATTAAAAATAACAAAACCAGATTATCGTCTCATAGTAAAAGTTCTAAAGTGAACAGAAAATCTTAAAATCAGACAGAGAAAATTACACATTAAATATAAGGAAAAAATGATTTTAATAGCCATGGACTTCTCATAAGAAAGTAGTAAAGCCAGAAGTCAGCGACACAACTTTTATGTGCTAAAAGAACAAAACAAAACACTTATAACCCAAAAACAATGTCCATCAAAAACATGTTTCAGAAATGAAGGCAACATAGAGATATTTTCAGATAAAAAAATTAATTCATTGGGACCAGACACATACTCTAAGAAATGAGAGAAGCATTTTAGGGTGCAGGGAAAATACATTGGAGGGAAACTTGGATGTTCAAGAACTAATGGTGATTAGTCCTGGAAATGGTAAGTGTTAAAGACTCTTAGTTTTCTCCTTATATTTTAAAACACTTATGGCTGTTTAAAGAAAAATTTAGAAGACTGTGTAATACAATTGCATAAAAGACAATAGAGTTTCTAACTGAAACTATATGTTTGAAAGTTTCTACATACTATGTGAAATGGTATAATATAAACTCTAAATAGAAAGGAAAATTGACAAATGTATATTGTAATCCCTAGAACTACTGATGAAAAAGAATCAAAGAGGTATAGCTAAAAGCTAAAAGATACATTAAAATAAAATTATTAAAAATGTAAAAATATCTAAAAAAAGACAGGAAAGAGGGACAAAGTTACAAATGGCAGACAGAAAACTGACATACAGAAAACAAATAATAAAATACTACACTTAAATACAAAGTACACTTAAATATAAACATTTAATTACATTAAATGATAATATTCTAAACACTTCATTTACAATGTTGAAATTATAATAATAGATAAAAACAAAAGCAACTCCTGAACTTCTGGGTAGGTGTAGACAATGGTAGATATGTAGTAACCAATCTCCCATGATTTCCAAAACTACAAAGTGACTGATTTTAAAGAGAAAATTCAACAAATTATAAAAATATGGCCCCACACACTCTTGTCTCTTCTCTACTCTTTTAATTATTTCTGTGGGAAAGACAGAGGGAAAAAAAAGAAAAAAGCTATGGGGAAGACAGAGAAGAATGCTACTGAAAGAGCCTGAGAGCTTGAGGCGGGGCTGGAGGAACCAACAGAAACATTAAATCCTTCCTAAATTTGAAAATTCTAAAAATGTATCGAGACACACCAGTGCATGGCATACAGGGGGATTTTTTCAAAGGGTCAAAATCCTCATATAAACGGTCTATCTGTAATTAAAGTGGCATCACCTTGTAAAAGACTCCATGCCTGATTTAAAGGAAAAGAATCGGCTGAAAAAGGCAAGTGTGCTTTAAAGGGATACTCTTCCAAACACAGTTTCTGGGGAAGAAAAGGGACAAAATAAAGGTGGGGTTTTTTTGACAGTTAAATGGAGAAGTAATTGACATTAGGCTAGGAGTCTGGTAAAATGCCCCAAAATAAATTTTTAAAAGTAAACAGTTGGAATATAAAGTTCATTGTAGAAAACCAAGAAATTAAAATTCACACAAATCATTTGAAATTCATACCTAACTCCCATTAAAAAAAAAAAAATGATGAAGCAGGAGAAAACTCTAAGTCTACACTTAAAATTAATTTGAAAACCACCTTAATCAGAAATCCAAAATCTAAGATAAAATAAACATAATTAGGGAAAAATGAAGCAAGTTACCTTATGCCCAAGGAGAAAAAATTCAAATAAAAAATGTAATTAGGGAAGAAACAATCTAGATAACTAAGATAATATAAGGAAGACATTTTTTAAAACTGACAAAAAGAAAGGAGTAGAAATGGAAAACTTGTACAAACAATATTCCTGTTATCTCAAAATCCTTGATGAAAAAGCAAAACAAAACAATGGAACAGAACTAATATTTAAATTTATAATGCAAGACAACCCTCCAGAAATAGAAAAAAATCTGAATATAACGTCAAAAGGGCTCATCAGGTACCTTGGAAATTAACCCACAATATTCAACACTGAGATCTATCATAATAGAATTACCAGATTTCAAAGGTAAAATAAAATCTTCAAGGCTTTCAGGACAAAAATATCAAATGACTTGTAAAAATGAGACTAGCAATTCCAAGACCAACACACAAAGCAAAGCAGCAATGGAGATGGATTTTTAACAAACTCAAAGAAATTGTGAAACAAAAACTTTACATCCAGCTACACTCTCCTTTAAATATAATCTTTTACGGTTGAAAGCAGTTTTTAGTACATAAGTAATGATGAGATTCTACACCCATCAACCCCTCTTCAGACATCTGCTTAGAGGATGTTTCATTCATCTCAATGGCAGAGCTTGTTATATTTCTCCCATCTTTAAAAAAAATAACAAAAACAACTTTGTTTATTCTCTATATTACTTCTTTTCTATTTCATTGATATTTGACTATTAATCTTTTGTCACTTAATCACCCTTTCTTTGTGTTTATTCTGTTTTTATTTTTGTGACATCTTAATATGGACTTTTACTCATTAATTTTCAACTTTTTATTTTATAATATGTTTTAATGTTACACATTTTTGTCAAATATGTATTTTTTCAATCTTACAAGTATATATGTAGAGTTTTATTACTACTCAATTTTAAAGTTATCTTTAATTTTCATTGTGATCTTTCCTTTAAACATATTTTATTTGGGGGCAACTTTTAAATTATTCAGTACATGGTAATTTCAATGTATTTTTTAAGCCTCTATAATGATTGTGCTGTGGTTTGGGAATGTTATATTTTCAAAGGCTATTTGGGGTAGTTTATTAAGTATTTACTTATTTGTTGAGAGGTGCTATCTGAGAGGTAATATGGAATTAGTTAACCATATAGACTTTGGAGCAAAATGATGGATTTAAATACTAATTCTGCCATTTAACAGTTATGTACTTTCTAATCACGCTCTTCGGGTTCTTCACCTGTAAAATGGATATAGTAGAAGTATACTACCTATGTGTTATTTGCAACAATTAAATTACTTAATATATTTAAATATTCTTAACATTTTCTGGCATATAGTAAGCTATACAAAATGTAGCTAATTTATTAATATGGCAACAAATGTAAAATCACTTCTGTAAATATTTAATGTTTACTTCCTTTTAAATGCAAAATTCTATACATATCTAATATATCTAGCTTGATAATTGTATTTTTAAATTAATCTTTGTCATCACTCATTGTTCTGTCTGATATCTCCATGTTTGAGAGATATGTGTGAAAATCACCCAGCCTCATGATGGATTTATATAATTCATCAAGGAACAGATAAGTTTCAGTTTATATAAACAGGAAATTAGAAAAGGTACTAAAATGATTTTGCACGGCTAATATAACACTAATTATTAAGTAAATATAGCTAGCATAGGAAATGGAAAATATGGCCCAATGTCACTTAAAACATAAATGTTAATAATAGCAAAAGAATGTATTAGGATCTGTGGATTCTAGTCCCAATGATACTTGTCTCCTAGGATTTATGCTCTTGTTTAGTCCCCTCACTCATTCAGTTGAGGCTGGCTTATTTAACCAATAGAATTAAGCAGAAGTGACAGTATGTGACTTCCAAGACTCTGTCACAAAAGGTATTGTATTTTCCAGCATAGTCTCTTGGATTGTTCATTCTGGTGGAAGTCATCCTCCATATAAAGAGGAAGTTCAAGAAGTCCTATGAAAAGGCCCACAAAGGGAAGAAACAATTGGCTGGCATCAATTGCCAGGCATGTGAATAAGCCTTCGAGAAAGTGGATCCTCCAGCCCTAGTCAAGACGTTGCATCTCTATTTATCTTGTAGGAAATTCTGAGCTGCAAATATCATGGGAAATAATAAATGATTATTGTTTGTGTAAGTTATTTGTTATGTAGCAATAGATAAGTGATACAGATTTCTCAAATAATAATACTTCATGTGCACGTTGAGTTAAAGAATAAAAGGCAAATATAGCTGAACCTAGGAAAATGTATCTACAAAATGATCTAAATTAAGTGAGAAAAATGAAATGAGGAAGACCAATAGGAAAAAAAAGTATAAAACTTTACTGGAGAGCATAAAAAAAGGACTTAGCAGTTGGATACGTCTTATCAAAGATCTGTATGGAAGACTCACTGTAGAAAATAAGACATTTCTTTTAAAATTACTATATTACTCAGCCATAAAAAGGAACGAAATTGGGTCATCTGTAGAGACATGGATGGACCTAGAGAGCGTCATACAGAGTGAAGTAAGTCAGAAAGAGAAATACAAATATAGTATATTAACGTGTATATGTAGAACCTAGAAAAATGGTATAGATGATCTTATCTGCAAAGCAGAAATAGAGACACAGACATAGAGAACAAATGTATGGATACCAAGAGTGAAACGGGGGGATGGGAGGAATTGGGAGATTGGGATTGACCCATATACACTATTGATACTATGTATAAAATAGATAACTACTGAGAACATACTGTATAGCACAGGGAACTCTGCTTAATGCACTGTGGTGAACTAAATGGGAAGGAAATTCAAAAAAAAAAAGGGTATATGTATATGTATAGCTGATTCATTTTGTTGTACAGTAGAAACGAACACAACATTGTAAAGCAACTATACTCCAATAAAAATTAACTAAAAAAATAAAATTATTATATTACTGCAAAGTAATCTGAATAAAATTCAAAAAATTATAACAAAACTTTATAAGTCCATTGAAAAGTCTTATGGGAGAAAAAATACACAGGAATTACCAAGATGACAAATAACACCGAGAAGGAATTCCTGTAGAAAATGTCAGCCATAAGAAGAAGCTATAGAAATTCAAACACACTACAATTTTTAAATATCATACCTCCATTAATTCAATAAATCTATTTTTGGAAATTCATCTTAGAAAAATACACACATACGCAATGACATGTGTATTAGGAAAACCACTGTTTACAAGACAAAATAATCAACAATAGCATAGTCAAAATACCACAATAGAGTTTAAATGGAATGCTATGCAGCAGATAAAAATGCTAGTATTCCATAAATATTTTTTCTTCCAGTTTTATTGTGATATAACTGACATACAGCACTGTATAAGTTTAAAGGGTACAGCATAATTATTTGACTTAAATACATCAGGAAATGATTATCACCATTGGTTTAGTGAACATCCATCATTTCATATAGCTACAAACTAAAAGAAAAAGAAAAAATTTCTTTGTGATAAAAATTCTTTGGATTTCCTCTCTCAACTTTTATATATAACATAGGTGTGTCAGTTACATTGTACATTGTACATCCCTAGTTATTTATCTTATAACTGGAAGTTTGCACCTTTTGATTCATCCAATTCTCCTTACCCCCACCCCCTGCCCTTGGTAACCACAAATATGATATCTTTTTCTATAAGTTATTTATTTATTTATTTAACATCTTTATTGAAGTATAATTGTTTCACAATGGTGTGTTAGTTTCTACTTTATAACAAAGTGAATCAGCTATATATATACATACATGCCCATATCTCCTCCCTCTTACGTCTCCCTCCCACCCTCCCTATCCCACCCCTCTAAGTGGTCACAAAGCACCGAGCTGATCACCCTGTGCTATGTGGCTGCTTCCTACTAGCTATCTATCTTACATTTGGTGGTGTATATATGTCCCTGCCACTCTCTCACTTCGTCCCAGCTTACCCTTCCCCCTCCTTGTGTCCTCAATTCTATTCTCTACATCTGCGTCTTTATTCCTGTCCTGCCCTAGGTTCTTCAGGACCATTTTTTTAGATTCCATATAGATGTCTTAGCATACAGTGTTTTTCTCTTTCTGACTTACTTCACTGTGACAGATTCTAGGTCCATCCACCTCACTAGAAATAATGCAATTTCATTTTTTTTTATGGCTCAGTAATATCCCATTGTGTATATGTGCCACATCTTCTTTATCCATTCATCTGTCGATGGACACTTAGGTTGCTTCCATGTCCTGGTTATTGTAAATAGAGCTGCAATGAACATTGTGGTGCATGACTCTTTTTGAATTATGGTTTTCTCATGGTATATGCCCAGTAGTGGGATTGCTGGGTTGCATGGTAGTTCTATTTGCAATTTTTAAGGAACATCCATACTGTTCTCCATAGTGGCTGTATCACTTTACATTCCAACCAACAGTGCAGGAGGGTTCCCTTTTCTCCACACCCTCTCCAGCATTTGTTGTTTGTAGATTTTTTGATGATGGCCATTCTGACCGGTGTGAGGTGATACTTCATTGTAGTTTTGATTTGCATTCCTCTAATATTTAGTGATGTTGAGCATCCTTTCTTGTGTTTGTTGGCAATCTGTATATCTTCTTTGGGGAAATGTCTATTTAGGTCCTCTACCCATTTTTGGATTGGGTAGTTTGTTTTTTTGATATTGAACTGCACGAGCTGCTTGTAAATTTTGGAGATTAATCCTTTGTCAGTTGCTTCATTTGCAAATACTTTCTCCCATTCTGAGGGCTGTCTGTTCATCTTGTTTATGGTTTCCTTTGCTGTGCAAAAGCTTTTAAGTTTCATTAGGTCCCATTTGTTTATTTTTGTTTTTATTTCCATTTTTCTAGGAGGTGGGTCAAAAAGGATTTGCTGTGATTTATGTCACAGAGTGTTCTGCCTATGTTTTCCTCTAAGAGTTTTATAGTGTCTGGCCTTAAATTTAGGTCCTTAATCCATTTTGAGTTTATTTTTGTGTATGGTGTTAGGGAGTGTTCTAATTTCATTGTTTTACAAGTAACTGTCCACTTTTTCCAGCACTACTTATTGAAGAGGTTGCCTTTTCTCTATTGTATATTCTTGCCTCCTTTATCAAAAAAAAAAGGTGACCATATGTACGTGGGTTTATCTCTGGGCATTCTATCCTGTTCCATTGATCTATATTTCTGTTTTTGTGCCAGTACCATACTGTCTTGATTACTGTAGCTTTGTAGTAGTCTGAAGTCTGAGAGCCTGATTCCTCCAGCTCCATTTTTCTTTCTCAAGACTGCTTTGGCTATTTGGGGTCTTTTGTGTTTCCATGTAAATTGTGAAATTTTTTGTTCTAGTTCTGTGAAAAATGCCATTGGTAGTTTGATAGGGATTGCACTGAATGTGTAGATTGCTTTGGGTAGTCATTCTCCCAAGGTTGATTCTTCCAATCCAAGAACATGGTATATCTCTCCATCTGTTTGTATCATTTTTAATTTCTTTCATCAGTGTTTTATAGTTTTCTGCATACTGGTCTTTTGTCTCCTTAGGTAGGTTTATTCGTAGGTATTTTATTCTTTTTGTTGCAGTGGTAAATAGGAGTGTTTCCTTAATTTCTCTTTCAGATTTTTCATCATTAGTGTATAGGAATGCAAGAGATTTCTATGCATTAATATTGTATCCTGCTACTTTACCAAATTCATTGATTAGCTCTAATAGTTTTCAGGTAGCATCTTTAGGATTCTCTATGCATAGTATCATGTCTTCTGCAAATAGTGACAGCTTTACTTCTTTTCCGATTTGGATTCCTTCTATTTCTTTTTCTTCTCTGATTGCTGTGTCTAACACTTCCAAAACTATGTTGAATGACAGTGGTGAGAGTGGGCAATCTTGTCTTGTTCCTGGTTCCTGATCTTAGTGGAAAGGGTTTCACTTTTTTACCATTGAGAACGATGTTGGCTGTGGGTTTGTCATATATGGCCTTTATTATGTTGAGGTAAGTTTCATCTGTGCCTACTTTCTTGAGGGTTTTTATCATAAATGGGTATTGAATTTTGTCAAAAGTTTTTCTGCATCTTTTGAGATGACCATATGGTTTTTCTCCTTCAATTTGTTAATATGGTTTATCACATTGAATTATTTGCATATATTGAAGAATCCTTCCTTTCCTGGGATAAACCACACTTGATCATGGTGTATGATCCTTTTAATGTGCTGTTGGATTCTGTTTGCTAGTATTTTGTTGAAGATTTTTGCATCTATGTTCATCAGTGATATTGGCCTGTAGTTTTCTTTCTTTGTGACATCTTTGTCTGATTTTTGGTGTCAGGGTGATGGTGGGCTCGTAGAATGAGTTTGGGAGTGTTCCTCTTTCTACTATATTTTGGAAGAGTTTGAGAAGGATAGGTGTTAGGTCTTCTCTAAATGCTTGATAGAATTCTCCTGTGAATCCATCTGGTCCTGGGGTTTTGTTTCTTGGAAGATTTTTAATCACAGTCTCAATTTCAGTGCTTGTGATTGGTCTGTTTATATTTTCTATTTCTTCCTGGTTCAGTCTCAGAAGGTTGTGCTTTTCTAAGAATTTGCCCATTTCTTCCAGGTTGTCCTTTTTATTGGCATATAGTTGCTTGCAGTAATCTCTCATGATCCTTTGTATTTCAGCAGTGTCAGTTGTTACTTCTCCTTTTTCATTTCTAATTCTATTGATCTGAGTCTTCTCCCTTTTTTTCTTGATGAGTCTGGCTAATAGTTTATCAATTTTGTTTATCTTCTCATAGAACACCTTTTAGTGTCATTGATCTTTGTTATCATTTCTTGCATTTGTTTTTCATTTATTTCTGATCTGATCTTTACGCTTTCTTTCCTCAGCTAACCTTGGGGGTTTTTTTGTCTTCTTTCTCTAATTGCTTTAGGTGTAACGTTAGGTTGTTTATTTGAGATGTTTCTTGTTTCTTGAGGTAGTATTGTATTGCTATAAACTTCCCTCTTAGAACTGCTTTTGCGGCATCCCATAGGTTTTGGGTTGTCGTGTTTTCATTGTCATTTGTTTCTAGGCATTTTTTTATTTCCTCTTTGATTTCTTCAGTGATCTCTTGGTTATTAAGTAGAGTATTGTTTAGCCTCCATCTGTTTGTATTTTTTACAGATTTTTTCCTGTTATTGTTATCCAGTCTCATAGTGTTGTGGTCAGAAAAGATACTTGATACGATTTCAATTTTCTTAAGTTTACCAAGGCTTGATTTGTGAACCAAGATATGATCTATCCTGGAGAATGTTCCATGAGCACTTGAGAAGAATGTGTATTCTGTTGTTTTTGGATGGAATGTCCTATAAATATCAATTAAGTGCATCTTGTTTAATGTATCATTTAAAGTTTGTGTTTCCTTATTTATTTTCATTTTGGATGATCTGTCCGTTGGTGAAAGTGGGGTGTTAAAGTTCCCTAGTGTGATTGTGTTACTGTCGATATCCCCTTTTATGGCTGTTAGCATTTGGCTTATGTATTGAGGTGCTTCTATGTTGTGTGCATAAATATTTACAATTGTTATATCTTCTTCTTGGATTGATCCCTTGATCATTATGTAGTGTCCTTCTTTGTCTCTTGTAATAGTCTTTGTTTTAAAGTCTACTTTGTCTCATATGAGAATTGCTACTCCAGCTTTCTTTTGATTTCCATTTGCATGGAATATCTTTTTCCATCCCCCCACTTTCAGCCTGTATGTGTGCCTAGGTCTGAAGTGGATCTCTTGTAGACAGCATATATATGGGTCTTGTTTTTGTATCCCTTCAGCCAGTCTATGTCTTTTGGTTGGAGCATTTAATCCATTTACATTTAAGGTAGTTATCGATATGTATGTTCCTTTTACCATTTTCTTATTTGTTTTGGGTTAGTTATTGTAGGTCTTTTCCTTCTCTTGTGTTTCCTGCCTAGAGAAGTTCCTTTAGCATTTGTTGTAAAGTTGGTTTCCTAAAGCATTTGTGGTCCTGAATTCTCTTAGTTTCTGCTTGTCAGTAAAGGTTTTAATATCTCCATAGCATCTGAATGACATCTTTGCTGGGTAGAGAAATCTTGGTTGTAGCTTTTTCCCTTTCATCACTTTAAATATGTCCTGCCACTCCCTTCTGGCTTGCAGAGTTTCTGCTGAAAGATCAGCTGTTAACCTTATGGGGATTCCCTTGTATGTTATTTGTTTTTTTTCCCTTTATGCTTTTAATATTTTTTCTTTGCATTTAATTTTTGATAGTTTAATTCATATGTGTCTTGGCATGTTTCTCCTTGGATTTATCCTGTATGGACTCTCTGCACTTCCTGGACTTGATTGACTATTACCTTTCCCATATTAGGGAAGCTTTGAACTATAATCTCTTCAAATATTTTCTCAGTCCCTTTCTTTTTCTCTTGTTCTTCTGGGACCCTTATAATTCGAATGTTGGTGCATTTAATGTTGTCCCAGAGGTCTCTGAGACTGTCCTCAAGAATTTTCATTCTTTTTTCTTTATTCTGCTCTGTGGTAGTTATTTGCACTATTTTATCTTCCAGGTCACTTATCCGTTCTTCTGCCTCAGTTATTCTGCTATTGATTCCTTCTAGAGAGTTTTTAATTTCATTTATTGTGTTGTTCACTATTGTTTGTTTGCTCTTTAGTTCTTCTAAGCCCTTGTGAAACGTTTCTTGTATTTTCTCCATTCTATTTCCAAGATTTTGCATCATCTTTACTGTCATTACTCTGAATTCTTTTTCAGGCAGACTGCTTATTTCCTCTTCATTTGTTTGGTCTGGTGGGTTTTTACCTTGCTCTTTCATCTGCTGTGTGTTCTCTGTCTTCTCATCTTGCTTACCTTACTGTGTTTGGGGTCTCCTTTTCGCAGGCTGCAGGTTCGCAGTTCCCATTCTTTTTGGTGTCTGCCCCCAATGGCTAAGGTTGGTTCAGTGGGTTGTGTAGGCTTCCTGGTGGAGAGGACTGGTGCCTGTGTTCTGGTGGATGAGGCTGGATCTTGTCTTTCTGGTGGGCAGGACTGTGTCCAGTGTTGTGTTTTGGGGTGTCTGTGACCTTATTATGATTTTAGGCAGCCTCTCTGCTAATGGGTGGGGTTGTGTTCCTATGTTGCTTATTTTTTATCATAGGGTGTCTAGCACTGTAGCTTGTTGGTTGTTGAGTGGAGCTGGGTCTTAGCATTGAGATGGAGACTCTGGGAGAGCTTTCTCCATTTGATATTACGAGGAGCCAGGAGGTCTCTGGTGGACCAATGTCCTGAACTTGTCTCTCCCACCTCAGAGGCACAGGCCTGACACTCAGCCACAGCACAAAGACCCTGTCAACCACATGGCTCAGAAGAAAAGTTGAAAGAAGAAAGAAAGGAAAGAAAGAAAGAAAGGAAGGAAGGAAGGAAGGAAGGAAGGAAGGAAGGAAGGAAGGAAGGAAGGAAGGAAAGAAGGAAGAGAAAGAAAGGAAGAGAGAAAGGAAAAAAGAAAAAAAGAAAGAAAGAAGGAAAGAAGGAAAGAAAGAAAAATAATAAAATAAAGCTTTTAAAATAAAAAATAAAAAAATTATTAAAAATAAAAAAAATTGTAAAGTAATAAAAAAAGAAAAAAAACATAAGAAAGAAAGAAAGAAGGGAGCAACCAAACCAACGGACAGACAGAACCATAGGACAAATGGTAAAAGCAAAGCTATCCAAACAAAATCACACAAAGAAGCATACACATACACACTCACAAAAAGAGAAAAAGCCAAAAAATATATATATATATATATATAAAAAAAGGAAGAGAGTAACCAAATCAATAAACAAATCTACCAATGATAATAAACTCTAAATACTAAACTAAGATAAACATAAAACCAGAAACAAATTAGATGCAGAAAGCAAACCCCACGTCTACAGTTGCTCCCAAAGTCCACTGCCTCAGTTTTGGGATGATTAGTTTTCTATTCAGGTATTCCACAGATGCAGGGCACATCAAGTTGATTGTGGAGATTTAATCCGCTGCTCCTGAGGCTGCATGGAGAGATTTCCATTTCTCTTGTTTGTTCACACAGCTCCTGGGGTTCAACTTTGGATTTGGCCCCACCTCTGTGTGTAGGTCACCTGAGGGCATCTGTTCTTCACTCAGACAGGATGGGGTTAAAGTAGCTGCTGATTAGGGGGCTCTGGCTCACTCAGGCTGGGGCAAGGGAGGGGGTACGGAATGCAGGGTGAGCCTGTGGCGGCAGAGGCCAGTGTGACGTTACAACAGCCTGAGGCGTGCTGTGTGTTCTCCCAGGGAAGTTATCCCTGGATCATGGGACCCTGGCAGTGGCGGGCTGCACAGGCTCCCGGGAGGGGAGGTGTGGATAGTGACCTGTGCTTGCACACAGGCTTCTTGGTGGCTGCAGTAGCAGCCTTAGCATCTCATGCCCATCTCTGGTGTCTGTGCTGGTAGCCGTGGCTCGTGCCTGTCTCTGGAGCTGGTTTAGGCAGTGCTCTGAATCCCTTCTCCTCGCGCACCCTGAAACAATGGTCTCTTGCTTCTTAGGCAGGTCCAGACTTTTTCCCGGACTCCCTCCCGGCTAGCTGTGGCGCACTAGCGCCCTTTAGCCTGTGTTCACACGGCCAACCCCAGTCCTTTCCCTGGGATCTGACCGCTGAAGCCCGAGCCTCAGCTCCCAGTGCCCACCCGCCCTGACAGATGAGCAGACAAGCCTCTCGGGCTGGTGAGTGCTGGTCGGCACTGATCCTCTGTGCAGGAATCTCTCCACTTTGCCCTCTGCACCCCTGTTGCTGTGCTCTCCTCTGTGGCTCCAAAGCTTCCCCATGCTGCCACCCATGAAGGGGCTTCCTAGTGTGTGGAAACTGTTCCTCCTTCACAGCTCCCTCCCAGTGGTGCCAGTCTCATCCCTATTCTTTTGTCTCTGTTTTTTTCTTTTTTCTTTTACCCTACCCAGGTACGTGGGGGAGTTTCTTGCCTTTTGGGAAGTCTGAGGTCTTCTGCCAGCATTCAGTACGTGTTCTGTAGGAGTTGTTCCGCATGTAGATGTATTTCTGATGTATTTTTGGGGAGGAAGGTCATCTCCACGTCTTACTCCTCCGCCACTTGAAGGTCTCTCATGTTTGTTTGTTTTTGAAGTATAATTGACCTACAACATTATGTTAGTTCATGGTGTACAACACAGTAATTTGGTATTTCTATACATCTCAAAATTATCACCAATGATAAGTCTAATTACCATCTGTCACCATACAGAAATATCACATTATTATTGACTAAATGTATTTATATTTAAATGGAATAAATGTTCAATTTATTACTAAGTTAATAATTAATTGGAACAATCTTCAAGTTTACATGGTTGTAGTTATAAGCACAGACACTAGAACTAAATTTCATAGATTTAAATTCTGCCTCTACCACCCACTAAACTGTTTAATCTTTGGCTGGTTACCTCAACACTCTGTGCCTCAGTTTTCTCTTTTATTACATGGAGAAAATTATATGACTACCTCAGAGGGTTTTTGTGATGTTAAAAATAATTAATACACTTCATGTCACTTGTCATCTAGGAAATGCAAATTAAAACAACAGTGAGATACCACTATATACTTATTAGAATGGCCAGTCTAGGACACTGACAACATCAAATGCTGATGAAGATGTGGAACAACAGGAACTCTCATTCATGGCTGGTGGGAATTCAAAATGATACAGTTACATTAGAAGACACACTGACAGTTTCTTATAAAAGTGAATAAACTTCTGCTCTATGATCCAGCAACTGTGCTTCTTGGCATTTAGCCAAAGAAGTTGAAAACTTATGTCCCTGTGGAAACCTGCACACAAAAGTTTATGGTAGCTCTATTCATAATTGCTAAAACTTGGAAGTGATCAAGATGTTTTTCAGTAGGAGATTGGTTACATAAACTGTGGTACATTCAGACGACAAAATATTTTTCAGTGCTAAAAAGAAATGAGTGATCAAGTCATTAATAGACATGGAGGAAACCTGAATGCACGTTATTAAGTAAAAGAAGCTAATCTGAAAAGGCTAAATACTGTATGAATCCAACTACATGAAAAAGGCAAAACTGTGGAGACAGAAAAACATTGTTGGTTTCCAGGGCTTTGGGGATAGAAAAAAGGATAAATAGACACAGCACAGATGATTTATAGGGCAGTGAAAATACTTTGTATGACACCATAATAATGGATACACATCATTAATCGTTTGTCCAAATCCACAGAATATACACCACCAAGAGTGAACCGTAATGTAAACTATGGACTTTGAGTGATTATGATGTGTCAATGTAGGTTTATCCTTTGATTAAAAAAAAAGTCTCATTCTGGTGAATGATGCTGATAATGGGGAAGGCTATACATGTGTTGTGGCATAAGGTATATAGATAATCTCTATACCTCTCTCCATTTTGTTGTAAACATAAAACTGCTCTAAAAAAAATAATAAAGACTTAAAATCAGAGCAAAACATAAAAGAATTAATACATGCAAAGTTATTTGAACAGTGACTGTGACACAAGTTTTATGCAAGTTTTGAAAATAATAATATAATAATTGTTCATTCTTAAATGAAAAAGCAATGAATAGTTGAGTATAGTATATTAATTAGTAAAAAACACAAGGTTTTTCTATATTTCTATGTATATAAACACACATACCAATTATATGTATATGTATATATTATCTCCAGGGGCTACATATAAATTGGTAAATATAGTTGACAATACACACACTTAGTGGAGAGGGGGCAGTAGAAGACTTACATTTCACTGTACATAATTTGGAGGTATGTATGTTATCTTTGCATTCATTTCTAAGAATTAAATTGGAAGCTTATTTTAAAAGAGCATGGTATCATGGTATTTGTGTTCAAACAGACAATTTTAATCATTGGACAATTAAGATAGAGACAGTATAAAAAATCTAGGTATGTAGGGAAAATTTGTATATGATAAAGGTGACTTTTCTAATTGGTGACCATATTTTCCAATAAAAAGAAGTCAGCCTCATGACTGGTAAGTGATTCCTTTCATCATGAGATCAAAAACAGAAGCCAAGAGAATCTTTTTTGTAAAAGTCTTTCTTTCAGTTTAGCAGAGACAGTGATATCTCTCTTATTTAATGATAAGAGGTCTAATTTCTGATGAGTGTGTGCATATGGTTAGTCACAGATTACTTGCAGCTTTTCTTAAAAACATTTTTTTTTTATTTTTTAAAGAATTCATTAAAAAAATTTCACTTTATTCTTAGACTGGATTTTCATCTTCTTAATGTGACTTCTGCTTCCAGATATGTAAAAGTACCTTGTATCAGACAAACCTCCCTAAATAAAAATAGCTAAAAGCTGTATGAAATTACAAAAGAACATCTGACTAATCAAGGTAAGCCAAAACTTGAGGGACCATGATCTCATAGAAAAGGAAATGCTAAGAAGTGAATCTCCAAATTTACCTGTACAGGGCAAGGGGTCAAGTACCCATGTGAAAATGACATTTGAGAGAGGCTAAATAACTATCCAGAGCATTTGGCAGTTTTATAATATTAAGAAGACAAAAATTGGATTTCAGAGCCCACCAAGAAACTAAGTAAATAGCCCAGTCTTTTATTTAAGATCCCTAAAATATAACACCCTGAGAATCAGAGCAAATCAGAAATAGGCCAGCCTCACAAACACTAAAATACACCAAAAAATCACCATAATGTCTGATTAAATCAGTGTGATATGCCTATACCCAAGCTGCCTGCCAGAAGAAAAGTAAATAATTTACGTAGAAATATAAAATATTTTTCACAGCCTCAACACAATTTGTATACACAAAGGTCAGTAGCAAATAAAAAACTGCTAGGTCTGACAAGAGACAGTATCAATTAATAAAATTCAAGATATTAAAAATAGAAAATAGAACCAGACCCATAAATAATCAAAAAAGGGGAGTTTTGTGTCACAGTCTTAAAATAACTGTGATAATGCTAATGAAAATAAATGTTCAATGAAGAATTTAATAGAAAACTTATACACTTAAAAAGTTTATGTTTGAAATACATTAATGGAAATTAAGAACATAAAAGATTTAACATCACATTAGAAAGAGCATGAGATAGGATCAGTGAACTGAAAAATAGTGCAGTGGAAAATATCTAGGTCAAAGCATGAAGAGAGGACAAGGATGAAAGATGTAAAGCAGAATGTGGGGAGCTTATATGGGACATGATAAAATCATATAATTTGTATCTGATTGCAATGTCAGACAAGACATGGGGAGCAAGGAAAAAGCAATGTTTGAAGATATGCTGGTCGGGAATTTCCAATAGCAACAAAAGACATAGATACATGTATATGTATAACTGAATCACTTTGCTGTACACTTGAAACTAACACAACATTGTTAATCAACTATGCTCCAATATAAAATAAAAAATTTTTAAAAATATGTCCAAGTATTTCTAGGAATCCCCAGGTAGACAAAAGAAAACTACACCTTGAAACATCATAGTAAAACTGCCAAACAATGGTTAAAATAAAAATAAAAATAAATCTTAAAATCATCCAGACAAAACCACTATATTTTCTGAAAGATTTTAAATACATGAAATGTATTGAGATATCTAACTAGATAGTTCATTTGGGTTTGAAGAAATCAAAGTTGTGTCAATACTTATACTGAATCAAACTCAACTTGGTTTTTTTCACACTATACTTGTATGTTTTTCTTTTTTTCAAACTATTATCCTTATACAAATAGTAATAATTTTCTGGCTTAACATGAATTTACTTCCCAAACGCACCATTCAGGTTTCTGATAAATAATTCTTTCAATACACATTTTTTTCCTTTTTGTATTAATTTGACCCCTTAAGCTAGATATGCTAGATCTTATGAGTATGTTTCTTAGGGCTGCCATAACAAATGACCCCAAACTCAATGGATTAAAAAAACATAAATTTATTCTCACAATTCTGGAGACTAGAAGTCCAATATCAAGTCCATGTCACCAAGACCATGCTCCATCTAAAGGCTTTAGGGAAGGACCCCCCCCTTTTTTTATTTTTATTTTTTTGCCTTTCCTAGCTTCTGGTAACCCCAGGCATTCCTTGGTTTGTGGCAGCATAACTCCAACTCTGCCTCTGTCTTCACATGGCCTCGTCTTTGTGTGTATATGTCACTGTGTTCTCTCTTCTTTTAAGGACACCAGTCATTGAATTTAGAGCCCAAACTAATCCAATATGACTACACTTTAATTTAATTACATCTTCAAAGACCCTATTTCCAAACAATGATACATTCTGAGGTTCTCGGTGGACATGATTTTTGGAGGATACTATTCAACCCATTACAGGATATGACTAAACAATTAACTTTGGTTGAGTGTAATCTGTTTTAACCCATTTTTCAAGACTGGAGATGAATGGCTTATGTTTGAAAGCTAGATACCTTATTGTAAATCAAAGAGACACAATCTGTTATAAACTAATTTCATTTTTAAATTATTTGAAGTCATGATATTACAAATCTATGGAAAATCAGAATTATTTTCTTGTCAAAAATACCTGGCTCATATAAACTAGCGAATTTCAGAATTTTGCAGGATAGTTTTCATAGTACCATCATATATGACCTAATTATTTTCCTTTTTCTCACAGTCTGTACGTAGAATACAATCCTAAGTGGGCGAAGTACACTCATAAGATTAAAGTGTAATGGAATTAGAGTAGTAACATAACTAACAAAATTGTAGGTTCCTTTATCGAGTTGATGCAGCTTTGCTGGGTTTCTCTTGTCAGGAACAGGACATACAAGGTCCCAGAATAATTTGGGGTCCCATAGGGAGAATGTTAGAGCAGTCAGGAGGAAAAGAAAGACTTAAGACAAATAGTGGAAAAGGACAAAAGGGCAATAGGTATGGAAAGGTAAAATAAGCCACGGATTTAAGAAAGGGCTCAAATGAGATGTTCAATGCATTAAAAAGACATTTACCTAAGCTATTTAGGATAACTGGATGCTAAAGAACACCTATTTATCTTTCTGTTTGGGGTTCACAATAAAAAGCTTAGAGGGGAGTTGCTGAATATTTCTTCTTTCCTGATTTGGATTCATCTAAAGAAGTAAGCAATTACAGATGATGTTATGTTTAAGTATGTAGAAAATGTACTTTTTACACCTTGTGCTTCTATAAACGCTGTTAATTATAACAGCAATGTAAGATACTGTCAAAGTACTTTTACATTGAAAAGTTGATAACATCTATATATCTCAGAGCAGAAAATCAGTAAGCATTCAAAGTAATTTTTGCTCAATTAACTTTAAATATTTCTAATTTTCATTCACACTTAACTGATGGCATAGCAAGTGAATACATAGCAAAAAGATGATGAAGGTTGCCTTAGGGGACTATGTTAATAATTTTATTAGGCTGCTTACATACGATAATTTAAATAATAAATATCCTCACAATTATTTTTAAAGTCATATTTTTACTATTAATGACAGTGTTTTAGAGTATGTAGCAATCAACAAAATAAAAAATAAATTAAATATTGATTTGCATATTTATTTACTGCAGCTCATCAGGAGGGAAAAGTCCCTGAGACACCAAGGAAGGTGATGCTGACAGGTGTTGATCTAACACTCCCCTTTCAATTTATAGTTCAAAAAAACCACATTGCTGTTTCTGCAAATTTATCTACCAAATGTATCAAAGTCTATTTGATTCATTTTCTATTCTTTAACTCTAGCTATTTGCACCCAGATAAATGTAAACGTTTTGTGGCTGAAGTAATCCCTGACCAAAGTAGACTAATGGAATAATGCTAGATTATATTTTGAGGACCAAGATGTCTTTAAGACCTTTTCTAAGAATTAAATTGTTAAAAGCACTTAAGAGCTTTTCCAGGAATTTTAATACTACTACCATTACACTTAATCAACTATCTTTTGCGAGTATAAGATTCATTATTTGGAATTTGTAATTATTTTAAAATAATATAGTAAAATATGTGTAGCAGAAATAAGAGAATCACATAAGACCATATATGATAAAAATAGTGAATCATATCCCATCTTCCCATTTTAAGTGACTATAACATAATCCACATGAATTCTTAAATTGATGGAATTAAATAATCCATGCTTAGAATAGTCTATGTGTTGACCACACATAACTTGAAACATCAAGCAACTATTGTTACTTACTAAAACAAAACCCCCAAACCAAAAGTCAAACAAACAAACAAAAACTTTGGCCCGAGTTTATTCAATCTGATCAACATATTCTGAAAAAAGAATTTTGAATGAGCTCAAGTTGAACGTCACCACAAATACATA
The DNA here is from genome assembly GCF_965194825.1 of Balaenoptera physalus. Lineage (NCBI taxonomy): Eukaryota > Metazoa > Chordata > Mammalia > Artiodactyla > Balaenopteridae > Balaenoptera > Balaenoptera physalus. The sequence goes on from NC_138888.1 coordinate 64,136,398, forward strand.
AATTTAAAATTGAAGATGAGATTCTGCCAATATCTATTTGACTTTGGCACATCCCATGGTTTTTTGTTACAAGGTATTAGCTCCCTCAAAAGACCAAACTCAGACCATGTTCAAATAGGTCTTTGTCTATAGTAGACAAGTGTGTTCAAGGCTAATAAATAATTTAAGCAAAGTTTTCTCCCCATTATCTATTAATTGTATAAAATAGAACAAAATAGAGAAAAATGTATCTTCTTAGTAAATGGATGTAATTTTTATGAATCATATTGTTTTTGAAAAAGAGTTCCCCAGTGGTTGAAGAACGGTTTATGGCTTTAAAGTCATGAATTGTAAACAGATGAGTTAAAAGAATTCTGACAACATTCAGAAGGAAGGTGAATTTTGTAAAAACATTGGCATGGCATGTTATTCATTCCAGGTACCCAATCACAAAAACAAGACAATTTAAAAGTTTGATTAACGTCAGCACAATTTTCTCTTTTCCGCTTACATAAACCGTCTTGTTTATGTTAAGTTCAATTTGTCTTCCAAAATCTCTATCTTTTGACTTCTTCCCTTGTCTTTTGTTGTTAGATTCTATTGGAGATGCTAGCTTGTTGTCATTTTTGGATGTAAATATACAGCACCTTTAAATAAAGTCAACCATGCACACGAGAAAAGCTAAGAGCGATCACAACTTCAGAAATAAATCTGTAAATATCTAAATGAAACAAATCATTCTTTCATTAACCTAAGAGGTTATGGCCTTACTATATCATTATTTTCCCATTTTGTAAATGCAAATTGTACAAGTTATTGTTCTAGACATGCATTTTTACTCCTAGGGCTTTCATTCTAAGGCCATGTTATTAATATAACAGTGAATTCTCTTTACTGTTTTTCTATAGTGCCTTGTAAAAAAAGAGTGCTGAATAGCTATTTGTTGTTTTTAATGCAACCAAACATCTAAAGAAACACCCCAGAAAATTTCATTTTATAGCATTCATTATACTGTAATTATATTTAATCTATATTTAGAATAGAAAAATAATCTATATTTAAAAGAGAGAAAAAACATTTTTTAAAAAGTGATCTAGAGGAGGGGGAAGGGTAAGCTGGGACAAAGTGAGAGAGTGGCATGGACATATATACACTACCAAATGTAAAATAGGTAGCTAGTGGGAAGCAGCCGCATAGCACAGGGAGATCAGCTTGGTGCTTTGTGACCACCTAGAGAGGTGGGATACGGAGGGTGGCAGGGAGGGAGACGCAAGAGGGAAGAGATATGGGGACATATGTATATGTATAACTGATTCACTTTGTTGTGAAGCAGAAACTAACACATCATTGTAAAGCAATTATACTCCAATAAAGATGTTAAAAAAAAAGTGATCTAGAAAAGGCATTTTAAAAAAAGTGATCTAGAATGGAAAACCCTATTTATGGAAAATTTAACATATTAAATTATTTAAACTAATAAACTGCTCTGTATAGTCTTAGTGTAAAGTGTCATGTAAGAAGTTTTGTTTCAGTTAAAATCGATTTGAATTCAGTCAATGAATTGAAGTTGATATGTAAAATATATATATATGTAAAATATAGTCTGGTTTATTTTCAATCATGAGTAAAAGCTGCCATTAATGTGTCTACTGAGTATCAGGTCTCATGCTTGGCATTCTGGATACATAATTACATAAAATCTCTCACTTTGCTTTTAAGTAAATATTACTCACCCTCATGTTCACTAAATCCCATGTGGAATTTAAACAATAATTCTAACTAAAATATGATTTATCTATCTAGATATGCCTTCAGAGTCCTTTCCTTTTCTGATATCCAACATTGTTAAGCTTCTTGAAAAACATGTTGGTCATCTCTTCAAGCTTGGTGTGCCAGAGAATTCACTTAGAAAGGAGCCCAGTGTCTCCTAGGGAAGAAATATTTGTAAACCCATATCTACAATTCTATATTATAGGGTCTGTAAGAGAAGACCATATGGGGAACGGTTGATATACAAATAAAAGTAATAATTTCTTTATGGCTAAAGTCCATTTCTTATCTGCATCATTGAGATAAAGAGTTCTAAATCTTGATATATAACTAAATTTTTAAAGTTTTTTTTTTAAATGTACCAAGCATAAGACCATATATCTAAATAAACTAATACCTGGAATATCAGTTTTAAAGACATGTACAGACATATTAGCATTAGATTGAAATTTCATGGTGACACATTTGTATTTGCAAGAAATTTACCATAATGTAAATTAATGAAAGCAGTATTCCAAGTTCCTTCTGTTTATAGCTATACATCTAGCACCTTGAAAATTGTCTGGTTTATTAATACTGAATGAATATTTGTTAAATCTGATGAATAACAAATGATTTATTTTTATTTCTGTGATTTATTTATTTCTCTATCTGGTACAGATATTAATCTTTGACTAACTTATGTTGTTGTAGTCCTTAAAAAGAACAATGACCAAACTTCTTAAGGAACAAGAAATTAGGGGAAATTACTTTCAGATTTTTTAAAAATTTAAGTGACTGTTACAATACTTGGCACATAGTAGGTAATAAATATTTGTGGTAGTGCAGAATTTCTTAAGAAATAGTGTGTTAATCAGGTTACCTATTTTTAAGAATTGAATTCAGTTCTTACATAAAATCTATTTTTAATAGACAATTTTAATTACAATATTTTAGAATTAGATAACAGTGATGGTTGACAACTTAACACACAAAACAAAACCCTGTAACCATTAGCAGTCACTTCTCATTCCTCCCTTCTCCCAGTCTCTAGCAAACACTAACCTACTTTCTGTCCCTATGGAGTGCCTATTCTGAACATTTTATGTAAATGGAATCCCATAATATGTGCTTTTTGTACCTGACTTCTTTCACTTACCATATTGACGTTCACCCATATTGTAGTATGTATTAGTAATTCATCCACATTTTTTGGCTGAATAATACTCCATTGTAATGGTTATATAACATTTTGTTTACCACATTTTGTTGATAAACCTTTGGGTTTCCACTCTTTGGCTATTATCAACAATGCTCTTTTAAACATTTGTGTACAAGTTTTTGTGTGGACATACATTTCAATTCTCTTTTTTATGCACCTATGAGTAGAACTGATGGGTCATATAGTAGATCTATGTCTAACTTTTTGGGAAATTGCCAAAGGGTTTTCAACTGCTAAAGGGAAAAATGTCATTTTATAATCTTACCACCTGTGTATGAGGGTTATAATTTCTCCACTTGCTCACCAACATTGTTATTGTCTTTTTTAATAGCCATCTTAGTAGATATGAAATGGTATCTCATTGTGGTTCTGATTTACATTTCCCCAATAACTAATGAAGTTGAGTATTTTTTCATGTGTTCCCTGGCAATTTGTATCTCTTATTTGGAGAAATATCTATTCAAATCTTTTGTGCATTTTTAATTGAGTTATCTGTCTTTTTATTGCTGAGTTTTAAGAGTTATTTATATATATTGAATTTTTGATCATTATAATTTATATGATTTGCAAGCACTACCTCCCATCCTGTGGCTAGATCTTTCCATTTCTTAATAGTGCCCTCGTTTAAAACACGAAAGTCTTACATTTTTATCAAGTCAAAGCCTTTGATCGCTTTTGGTCTCCTAGCTAAGAACAACTGCAGAATTTGAAGTCATGAAGATTTATACGTATGGTTTTGCTTAGAGTTTTATAGTTTTAGCTGTTACATTTAGGTTTTTGATCCATTTTCAGTTTTTTTTTGTATATGAGGTGGGGGCATCTCCAACTTCATTCCTTTGCGTGTGAATATCTAGTTGTCTCAAGAACATTTGTTAAAAAGACTATTCTTGCTCCATTGAATTTGAATTGTTTTCTCACTCTCATTGAAAAACCATTGACCATAAATGCATGGGTTTATTTCTGGATTCTTGATTCTATTCCATTGCCCTATATAATGTATACTTATGCCAATACTACATAGACTTAATTACTGTTGATTTGTAGTAAGTCTCAAGATTAGAAATGTGAGTCTTCCAACTTTGTTCTTCTCTTTTCAATATTGTTTTGGCTATTCTGGAGCCATTGAATTTCCATACAAATGTTAGGATCAGATTGTCAATTTCTGAAAAAAAAGAGTGATCTGGGATTTTGACAGGAATCTGTAGAACAAAGTGGGGAGTATTACCATCTTAACAATTTTAAGTCTTCCAATCCAAGAACTTCAAATGACTTTACATTTATTTAGGTTTTCTTTAATTTCTTACAATCAGATTTTGTAGTTTTATGTCTAATTTCTTCTTTTTGCCTAATTGACCTGGTGAAAACCTTCAGTACAACTGTACTTTCAGTACAGTTGAATGGAAGTGTCAAGAGTGGACAACCTTTTCTTGTTCCTCATATTAGAGAAAAAACATTCAGTATTTCACCATTATGCATAATGTTAGCTATGGATTTTTTGTAGATGTCCCTTATCTGATTGAAGAGTTCTATCAAATGCATTTTCTGTGTCTACTGAGATAATCATGTATTTGTTATTTATTCTACTAGTATGGTATAGTACATTGATTGATTTTCATATTTTGAACCAACCTTGCATTCTTGGGATAAATCCCATTTAGTCATGGTGCATATTTTTTTTTTATGTTTTGGAGTTTGTTTGCTAGTATCATTTGGTTTTAATTTACATGTTCCTAATGTTGAGCATCTTCTGGAGGCTGTAGGGAAAAATCTATTTTCTTGCTGTTTCTAACTTCTAGATCTACCTTCCTTGGCTTGTGGCTACCTCTTCATCTTCAAAGCCAGTGGTGTCACATCTCTGATCCTTTCTCCATTGTCACATTTAAAACAGAGGAATCCCTACCAGGAAAGTTTTTCTCTTTTAAAGATTCATGTGATTACCTTAAGCTCACCATGATAAGCCAGGATACTCTTCCCATCTCTAGGCCCTTAACCTTAAAGGCAAAGTCTATTTCACCATTTAAGGTAACATAGTCACAGCTATCAGGGATTAGAGTGTGGACATCTTTTAGGGGCTATTTTTCTGCCTACTGCACATGGGAATACATGCTTCTCATCTTCTTCCCTGCCTCTGTATTTTCCTTCAGTATTGCTGATGGCCAAACCCAATCAGAATCTAGCATATTAGGAAATTAAATTTGAATCAGGAAAGTATTCTATGCCTATCCAAGGAAGCATTCTAATTTGAGGGTAAAATAAAACCATCTTTTGAAATTCACAATCTCAGAAATTTTACTGTTCCATGGCAGCCAAGAGAGAACCTTCCTCAACTCTTCACCATAAGAACCTAGTGGGTTTCCTGGAGTTATGCCCCCCTAAAACATCAGTCCCCAAGAATTCTCTCTCTCAAATTTGTCCATACCCAGTCTCTAGCAATTCAACAAATTTACCATTTAAGTGTCCCTACTAGTTTATGGATCTAACAGCTTCTGTTCTAGGCAAGATCTTGGCTATGACTCTCTGGATTAACATGTATCTCCAGATCTCAGATGTTGGTTACCTGCAACTTTAGTTCTCTAATGGGTCCAAAAAGAAAATCTGTGGGTTTTCAGTTAGGTGTGATTTTGTTGTTGTTTTTCTCTTGGGTTCTTATAAGAATTTGCCAGAATTCTAATCCTTGTTCCTCTACATGTATAGTGTCACCCCCCCCACCAAATTCTGTCTTCTCTCAATTTTGTCCCTCTTTTTTCAGTATGAATATAATATTCCTAGGTGGTTTTGTTTTGTTTTGTTTCATTTATTATTTCTGCTTGATGTTCTCTCAATTCTTTGTAACTTATTTGTAGTCTGTCATTACTTTTGAAAAGTTTTCAGCTATTTTATCACTTCAAATATTTCATCTGCTCCATTCTCTCTTCTCTTTCTGATATTCTAAGTGTGCATATGTTACAACATTTCAAATTCTTCAACAGTTTCTTTTTGGTCTATTCTATTCTTTCTTCCCCCCCCCCCCTTTTTGCTTCTGTTTTTATTTCAGTTTTGGAAGTTTCCATTGGCCTCTCTTCAAGACCACTATTTCTTTCTCTGACTGTGTCAATTCTACTGAGCAAACCATACAAAATATTCTTCATTTCTTTTAGAATGTTTTTGATTTCTAGCATTTCTTTTTGATTCTTAGAGTTGCAATTTCTCTGCTTATATTACCCATCTGTTCTGTGTACTCTCCATTAGAGCCCTTAATATATTAATCTTAGTTATTTTAAATTCCTCCCTAATAATTCCAACATCTGTGTTATGTTTGAGTCTAGTCTTCAGATTGTGGTTTCTATTTGTCTTGTTTGGTTTTTCCTTTTGGTAGACCTGTATCTTTTTTTTTTTTTTTTTAATTCCACTTGGCTTTCTTTTTTATTTTTTTTTAAACATTGTTTTTATTTATTTATTTATTTATTTATTTATTTATTTATTTATGGCTGTGTTGGGTCTTTGTTTCTGTGCGAGGGCTTTCTCTAGTTGTGGCGAGCGGGGGCCACTCTTCATCGTGGTGCGCAGGCCTCTCACTATCGCAGCCTCTCTTGTTGCGGAGCACAGGCTCCAGACGCGCAGGCTCAGTAATTGTGGCTCACGGGCCCAGTTGCTCCGCGGCATGTGGGATCTTCCCAGACCAGGGCTCGAACCCGTGTCCCCTGCATTGGCAGGCAGATTCTCAACCACTGCGCCACCAGGGAAGCCCCAGACCTGTATCTTAAGAGCAGGATCTTCACAAGTGTTTCTCCAGTGGTGTAGCCTATATTCCTTCTCTGTCCCCTACTCCATTCTCTGGCAGCAGTATTCCCATATGACTTCATTGAAGTCCTGACTCCCATGACTTGTCCGAGCCTTCTGAGGTGAGACGGAAAGGCTATAGGAGGCTGGAATGGAGGAATGCCCTAAACCTGCTTGGCATGAAGCTCGAAACAAGTCTTTTCCTCTGGCTTTTGTTATGGAGAAATTTCTGGGTATATTTCAAAATCATTAATCTTTTTCTTCCCTTGCTAGAACCAGGAGAAATTTTTCTCATATCGTTACTATGAGAACCTATTGGGATTCCTAGAAGCAACACCCACAGAACAGTGGACCCTTCTAAGTCTGTGGTGCCCAATACTAGTTTCACTCTCATGCTATTCCACACTCAGCTTCCAGCTACTCATCAGAATTACCACTGCTGTGTTTCTTCCATTTCAGTTTCAATTGGCCTATCCAGAGGCTTCTGCTCCAGATAGCTAGACTCTGGCTGTGTCTCTGTGAATGAGCTTGGTTTCCAAATTTAGGGATAGTGATTTTCCCTGCAACCTTAGTTTCAGATGGGACCAATAAAAGTCAACATTTTTAGTTTGTCCCTATTTTCCTTATTTCTCACTTCCTTTTAGAAGTGAGAATTCTAAGTTCTTGACATGTCAGAACTAAAATTACAAGTCCAGCTCACTCCTTTTTATTCACCTTTTCTGGCCCTTCTTTCTCTTCCAGACATATACAGGTTGGACTGCAATGTTAGGTTCTATGTCCTTTTTCCTTTTCTACTGATACTCAAGGATTAAGTGAAATCTCAAATTTGTGGCTCCAATACCATTTAAATGTATATGATTTCCAAATTTCTATGTTTAACCACTGAATTCCAGATTCATACACTCAATAAACTCCATGTTCCTTACACACGATCTCATATATCTCTGTATGTGTGTTGGGGTGGGTGGGGGAGAGGGTGTGGGTAAAATTATCAGTGGAACATCTATAGAACCTGCAGTTTAAAAAGAGGAAGGATTAACATTTATTTCAAAAATAGGACACGCATCGAGTGTCCTGGAGGACACTGACCCTGGAGGCATGCTCTCAGTCAATGTTCATACCCTAAAAATAGCTAGCTTCAACAAATATTTATTGAAAGAATGGAGAATTATTTGCACTATATTCATAGCTAGACACTTACATGTATTATGAATTTCATTTATATTAATTTCAAAATATTTGCTAGCTATAAAAGCAATTAAATTGTTATTGCAATTAAATCCTTATTTCAATTTTATTAGAATTTGTATTTTCATATATCTCATATATCTGATGTCTTCTGAATAAAAACTTTAAATATCTTAATCTTAAAAATACTTTAAAGAAATTTCTGTTTAAAACATTTTCATTTTGTTTTTCTGTTAAAAAATAATTGCTGAGGGTTCAGTGGGATGTTGTGTCAAGAATGACAGCTTATTCCTGAAGAAACTCTAAAACTTTGGTTAAGAATAAGGGGAAACAATGACCTATCAGGAAATGAGAGAATGAAATTAGCAGGCTACCACATTGTAGACATTTTAAATCCATTTGTTTCAAGTGAACCAATATACATTTTTGGAATACAGCATGTCTCTTTCTGTTATTTTTAGCAAAATGGATTCCTTGCTGTGATAAGTGGAGCAATTGTTAATTTCAGTCCAAAATGGATTCTACCAAAGCAAAGGTAGTGTTTTCATTTGAGCCGCTGAACAGTTATTCGGTGCTATAAATAGTCCAAAATATTATGCTACAGATTTTCCTTTCTAAAGAATAAAGTAGTAAAGGAATTAAAATAATATTTTTTGGTTGCCTCTACACTTGGTATGCTTTCTGATTTAATCTTCAACATAATATATCAATGCAGGTATTGAAAGGTACATTTTATTGATACCAGAGAGGTTATCTCATCCTAGGCACTATGGGTACTATGTGCCAAGTTAAGATTTGACCTGAGTTCTGTGTGATTCCCAAGTCCATTCTCTTTGCATAATATTAGGTGCCTCTTACAATTGCATATTATTGTACCTTTCTGTTAGGGTTCAATTTAAGAGTACACATTAATATGTAAATATTAGCATGAATTCAATATTATGATATTAATTAGGGCAACTATTTAATTTACTGTCCAAATGTGGACACTTTTGAGAGTGAAAGGGATACTATTAATTATGTTATAGCAATAGATGTAAACTAGCACTGCTCTAATCATCCAGGGGCATATGTTTACTATAAAATTAGTAGAACAATAATGTAATGCATTATATTATACATTAGGTAGAATGTGGTATGGAGGAATGAACACAGTACTTACTTATTCCTACTGATCCTGGCTTTAGCAGTTTTTGTAGTATGATTTTAGACAAGTCATTTACTCTTTTGGTAAAATCAGGGAACCAGATAATCTCTGTGATTGTTGTCTTGTATAATAGAGGTGTTATTGTCTCATGTATCCAGTAAAGCTACCCTTTATTAATTTTTTTATGTTAAAGAAACAATGATAAATGCCAAGATATATAAAAATATTTTAGGTGCTGGATAATCCTGAAAATGTCTTGTTTAGGAAACAGGCCTAAGCCGATGATCAAAATATTAGCACTGATTATAGTTTTAACCAGTGATGACTGCTTTGTTTATAATTCAGGTTGAAGATTACTTTTGACAAAATAATAAAGCAAAACATTGTATGACTCAGTGGTTATGCATCATCAATTTCTATTAAGGTAGTTTTATTGATTTAATCGGCAGACTATTCTTTCAAGGGTCCTATACTGCATGTTTCAGAGATTCTAATATTTTCATTGCAAAATATTCTAGGTCTAAGTAAACTTTCACGAATACACTATGTCCCAATTGTGAAAAATCACCTTTAAAATGTTTATGTTATTAAATACTCTTTTAACACATCCAGTGTAACAATAAATAGGAAAACTTATTTTCTCAATCATAGTGCAATTCAATATGACTATATGGTATCAACAATAAAAGTAACTTTTCTATGAATCAGAGGTTGCTTAGAGTATCTTTTCATCATTCAATACCATATTGAAATAGAACTTTTTAAAAAAGAAAGGAAACAGCAGGTAATAGCATAAACACACACAAAAAAAGAGTTTTTGAATTATTTTTTGAGAATGCAAAACATTTTATTTAAATATGCTTTTTAATTTGCCTTGTGGTTTAACAAATACTGCTTTTTAAAAATTCTAACCTAAATTATATTTATAATTAACATGTAGTAAATACCACACAGATGGCTTAAACAGCATATATATAGCCTGTCAAAGATTGTTTTCAGTGATAGTCATTTGCAAACTCAGAGATCACCTGAAAAAAAAAGACTACTCTTCTAGCCATAAAGATCTAACTCCACTCTACCTGTGTCACAGTGGTATTATGAGATACCACTCTTCTCTTTTTCTCCATAAGTGGAGTCCACTCATATAACAGTTATTGTATAGCTTTTCTTCTGCCAGGATCTTTAAGATCCAATTTCACACATGACCTCTCAAAAAAAGTTTTGAAAATTACAGGATATACCCTTCCAGTATTACAGTATCTCAGAGAACAAAATGAATTTCCTAAGAAAACATTTCAAGAAAAGTTTTCTTTCAAATAGTATCTTTCATAATATATAATTGAATTTTACCTCAGCAGGTTGTACACCAAATATGCAAATCAGACCTCAACTAGATGACTCTAGATGGCATGGTTAATCTCAATGTTGGTAGTACACTTAGAAGATCATTAACTGCCCATATCTCTTCTGGGAATATTTTAGGTATTTTGGTACATCCTAAGAAAGACTTTGGGTTATCTATGGGTACCAGTCAATAGAAAAATCAAGGGAGCCCAAACCAAATCCTAATTTACCTATTTTAAACCAAAAATAACAATGAGTCCTGAGAGTGTTTGTTCAAATGGCATTGAACACTGGGTGGTTGTGGAAGAATGAGTACCCATGGACCTTGAAACATACGGAAACTATACCAATACAGGAAAAGAAGAAAAGAAAAATGCCACTCATATTAAAATGTTTATGTTGTTCATAATAAATATTTTATGTTGATTTTGCTTAATGTCATAAATTTACTTTCTTTATATTAATCTTAAGTATATAGCAAGAGTATAATATAGAAAATTAAGAAATAGAAACCTTAGCAACTGTCCTGTTAGGTGAAGCAAATCACCACACTTCTTGCATCTCATTGTCTTTACTTTAATAATAATAATTATTCCTTGCATCACCTGGATATAGAACATAAATAATTTCAACAGAGCACTTGGCAATCATGGCTCCACTGGCCTGGTGAACACACCTGAAGAAGTGTATTGACACTTTGCTTTAGTTATCTACTTCATATATTGTCTTGTTTTAAAGGCCTCATTATACTAACCGTGTAGACAGAGTTTCTTTATATGTCTAAGTCTTTGAAATAAATGGAAGCTATGCTCTTGGAACAGATAAACTGAATTTCTCAGAAGTATGAGATTCAGTCCACATTTGAATTGCTCAGACTATATTTTAATGGAAAATGAAGCTTGAAAAGAAGAAATGGGCATGTTGTCAGAATATCTAACTCAAGATGGTAGTCCATGTTGCCTTACTCTCTTTCAAGCTTTAAAAGTTTTATTTTCAATTTGAATATTATACTGTGTTGAAGCATGAAAATTCTCCCCAGAGGCTATGGTCAAATAGTGTGATGCAATACTAATGTTTATATCTTGGAAACAGTTGCTGGAATGTGCTTCTTAGAGAAATGGATCTTGAAAAAGAACAAGGATATTGCTCCTACAGTGAGATAGTGAAAAATGGTGCACTGCATTTTTGAAATAGGTATTGAATTTTCACAAAGAGTGCAAGAATCCAGGGAAATGAAGTAAAATGATAGAATTACAATTTTTCTGCATGATTACATAGGAAAAGACTACCTAAACTTTAAGCTCAGTTAACTTCCAAAAATAGAGCAAAAAATCCAATAGATAAAAGATGTTACTTTTGTTATTTTTGTGTATATTTTTGGATGTAATTTTACATTTACATGTATTTTTTGTAATACATGAGGGAAAATGAAAACACAACTTTTCTAAATAGAACTATTCAATTAGTTCACAAATGCTTCACATATCACTGGAGAAATATTTTATTCATAATGAAGAGTCAGATAAATAAATGAAAAACATAATACCAGTATAATGGCATGGATGGTTATAACTCTGTATTTGACATTCTGATTTATAAAGCACTCTTTATGACATGGAGAGAATTTTTTAACCTAAGTTGTTTTTGATAGGCCAATATCTAATACTGATCTTTCTAAGCAGTTTAAGTAATGGTCCAATTGAGAAAAATAAACAAATAAATAAATCTATACTGCCTTTATCTGAAATTTTGGTCATAGGATTTTAAAGACCACTGCATAGAAAATTAACTGTACATATCTATTTAATGTTCTAAACATTAAATAGTTCTTATTCACAATGTGTTAAAATACAATTGTGTCAACAAATTAATAAGCAAATTTTAAAAAGATGCATTTAATAAAATTATTTTAACACATTATGCTTATATTGGTCTTAAACTCCTCCTTATTATACTAACATATTTCATTAATTTTAAAATATCTTATGACCTGTATATATTGCATAATGTAGTAAGATATTTGTATAATCAGCATTCTATATTTAAAGTACCATTAAAAGATAAAAAATGGCTGTATTTTACAATCACTAGCATTTTGGACAAATAAGCATGAGCACTGAAATATTTTTGGAATATCAGAGCTGGTTCTGTCAAATGATAAGGCAGAAACTTTGGTTTTCATTTTATTTCATCAATAGGTAATTTTGGAAGTAAGTAAACAAATTATTTTTTCCTTGAAAATACATAGAAATTAAATTCTCACAGAGCTACACAGTATTAAAATTTTGTCCCTTTTGGAAAATATGAAAATGTCCAATATTTCAACAATAAAATAATATTTTATTTTATTTTATTTTATTTTATTGGAGTATAGTTGATTCACAATGTTGTGTTTGATTCAGGTGTACAGCAAACTGAATAAGTTATACATATACATATATCCACTCTTTTTTAGATTCTTTTCCAATATAGGTCATTACAGAGTAATGAGTAGAGTTCCCTGTGCTATACAGTAGGTCCTTATTAGTTATCTATTTTATACATAGTAGTGTGTATATCAATAATCATTTTAAGATTAGAACTCATTATTTTCATTGAAGAATACTCCATTGGATGATTAAAATACAATCATCCATTCCAAGGTTATTGGACATATGTTTTTTCCCCAGAGTTGGGTTTATTGTAAATAATGCTGACATGACCATCTTGTGCATTTGTGATGCACATATGTGTGTGTGTGTGTTTGTTGGCATATATTCAGGAGTATATGCTTGGGAGTATATACTTAAGGAGAATTGCTCTGTCACAGGATATGCAATGTGATGACGACTGATCTGTTTTCCAAAGGAATATTTCCAATGTATGTATGTGAATCTGGGAAGTGTGGAAATGAAGATATTAGTACTATCAATTAGGCATACATATTTTTAAGAATCTGTTTTAATAATGAAGATTAACTACATATTTAACATTTAAGTAACTAAAACCCATGCACACAGAGTTAACTTCTATTTCAAATAAACTTTTATTGACATTTAATACAGAGAAAGGTGGAAAAAATTATAGTGTAGAGCTTGATGAATTATCATAAACCTAACACCCCTACATAATCCCCATCTAGATCAAGGAAAAACATCACCAATATCTCAGAAGACCCTTTACGCCAACTGCCATTTACGACTCTCTTTTCTTGCACACAAAGGTCTCTACCTTACCAACTTTAAATACTACTGGGTTTTTTGTTTTTTTTTTGCCTGTTTTTGAACTTTAATAGAAAATAAGGCATGTATTAGTTTTCTTTAGTTTTTTTCACTCAACACTGTTTTTGAAAGATTCATTCATGTTGATATATAGCATAAGAACTAATTATTTTCATTGAAGAATATCAGTACTCCATTGGATGATTAAAATACAATCATCCATTCCACTGTTGTTGGATATATGTTTTTTTCCCAGAGTTGACTTATTGTAAATAATGCTGACATGACCATCTTGTGCATTTGTAATGCACATATGTGTGTGTATGTTTGTTGGCATATACTCAGGAGTACGTGCTTGGGAGTATATACTTAAGGAGAATTGCTGCGTCACAGGATATGCAAATGGTAAACTTTAGTAGACACTGCCAGACAATTGTCTACGGGAGTGGTACCAATTTACACTCTCAACAACAATGTATGAGAGTCCAAGTTGGGCATCTTCTAGAAAACTCTTAGGATTGTCACTCTTTTGAATTTTAGCTATTTAGGTACTAAAATAATATAACAGTATGGTTTTATTTTGCATTTTCCTAATGCTTAGCAATGTTAAGATGTTGAACAATTTTAGTATGTTTATTGGCCATTTGGGTAAACTCTTTTGTTAAGTACCTGTTGAAATCTTTTGCCTATTTTTTTTAGGATATGGTTTAGATAGCACTCAGTTATATATAATGCAAACATCTTCTACAACTCTTAAAATTAAATCCTTTGGGAAACATGAATCAAACATATTTTACATAGATATATAGACATGAATCTATATTTTCTATATCTCTCTCCAGCTACAGCACTCTAATTTCCTATCTATCATCTCTCCAGCTGTGTCTAATTTTCACAGTATTTCAATGTACCCATGAAATATCCAAAAAACAATTGTCCATATAAGCAAGAATAGAGCTCACAATTGACAAAGCAACAAATTTTGATTCTTTTGAGGTGACTATCAGAAAGCAGAAGTGGGTACATCACTAGAGTAAAGAATGCAAAGAGAACACAAATATCTAAATCTCATGAAATTATATAGGAGATATTAAGAAATGTAAGAAAATACAATTGAAAGAGTTCACATTTTCACTTTTTTTCATGTTTCTATGAGTATTCCTCATATTTCATATTACATTATAGTGACTGAATTATGTGTTATACCTGTTAAACTATAACCTCTCTGATAAAGTTTTCAATGCCTATTTAGAATTCCATGGACATTTAATTGATTAACAAATGAAAGAGCTTTTAATCTAGCCAGATGTAGTCAAAAGGTAAATAACTTCAATATCATGTTTAAAATTAAAAAAATAAAATAAAATAGAATTAAAATAAATGCCATTAGATTAATTTCTAAACTAACAATACAGATCATCAGTGCAAGAAAGAGACATATTTAGGGACTAGAAAGGTATTTAGGAAGAGAGATTAAAATATAAATGTTACAACAAAGGAAACCATAAACAAAATGAAAAGCCAACCCTCAGAATGGGAAAAGATAGTTGCAAACTAAGCAACCGACAAGGGATTCATCTCTAAAATATACAAACAACTCATGCAGCTCAATATCAAAAAAACAAACAACCCAATCAAAAAATGGCTGGAAGATCTAAATAGACATTTCTCCAAAGAAGAAATACAGATGGACAGAAAACACATGAAAAGATTCTCATCATCACTAATTATTAGAGAAATGCAAATCAAAACTACAATGAGGTATCACCTCACACCAGTCAGAATGGCCATCATCAAAAAATCTATAAACGATAAATTCTGGAGAGGGTGTGGAGAAAGGGAACCCTCCTACACTGTTGGTGGGAATGTAAATTGGTACAGCCACTATGGAGAACAGTATGGAGGTTCATTAAAAAACTAAAAATAGAGTTACCATATGATCCAGCAATTCCACTCCTGGGCATATATCCAGAGAAAATCGTAATTCGAAACGGTGCACCCTGATGTTCATTGCAGCACTATTTACAATAGCCAGGACATGGAAGCAACCTAAATGTTCATCAACAGAGGAATGGATAAAGAAGATGTGGTGCATATATACAATGGAATATTACTCAGCCATAAAAAGGAACAAAATAAAGCTATTTGCAGTGACGTGGATGGACCTAGAGATTGTCATACAGAATGAAGTAAGTCAGAAAGAGAAAGACAAATATATCGCTTACATGTGGAATCCAGAAAAATGATACAGATGAACTTACTTGCAGAGCAGAAATAGAGCCACAGATGTAGAAAACAAACTTATGGTTACCAAGTGGGGAAGGGGCGGTGGGATGAATTGGGAGATTGGGATTGACATATGTACACTACTGTATGTAAAATAGATAACTAATGAGAACATACTGTATAGCACAGGGAACTCTACTCAATGCTCTGTGGTGACCTAAATGGGAAGGGAATCTAAAAAAGAGTGGATATATGTATATGTATAACTGATTCACTTTGCTGCACAGCAGAAACTAACACAACATTGTAAAGCAACTATATTCTAATAAAAATAAATTTAAAAAATAAATAAATGTTAAAGAACATTTTTTCCCTCTGATTATAGTACCAGTGGGTAGTTCTATTGTGATGACCTCATTCAAAGCACTTAAGTAGATGGTCAAAACAATAGGCTTTTCTGTCTCTTCTGGAGGGTAATTATTAGCACAATCTCGGTAGTCAGCATATTGGAGCATATGGTGGCTGAAGAGTTTCATCCTAGTTATGCCCTGTTGATTAATAGCCTAGGGAATTCATGGTGTCCATGTACAAGAGAAACCCTTGCCTTGTCTAGGACCATGTAATGAAGCTCAGAGTATTATTTTATGCCTGGCTGAGCACTCAGTTCTTTTAGGTACTAAAATATACTGTCAAACATACTTTCAAAATTTGTATATCACTGAAGTTTCTAAATAAAAGTATTTGAAACTGTACCTCCTTTTGCTTTACTTGACTGTTCCATACCTTTCCTGCCCCCTCCCTTTGGAAAATGTTGTATTTCTCAGGACATAGAAGTTGGAAACATATTAATAGTTTTAGAAAAACTCTGTTGTGAAAAAAATCAGGTATGTCAGCACTAGAGAGATAATCACTTCTTGTTGGGAATGAAAACAATTTTATATTGTTAAGTCAGAAATACTTAGTACATGGCTTTGTATATTTCTCAGACTGCAGTATAATATATTGTTTGCAGTCATATATGGCAATATCTCCAGCATTTTTCTTAAAGTGTTATAGCCAAGAAAAATGGTAACATTAGAAAATTATGCTTTAGATCAAAAAGGCCAGGTGACAATTTGTACTCACAGGTTTTAAGCAGTGGGGAATCATGTAGGAGTTTATATCTAAAACTCATTGTTTGGATAGCCTGGTGAAGGGGGCTGGACTACATGTTCTTTGCTGCCCTTAAACAGTAGAGAAATCCAACAGTTTATTTTTCTGCACCCCAAACCTCTGCTTAACTGAATTGTAATTCCACTATTTAAAGTTAGTATTTTATTTTCTTAATGTGCTATTTGGCACAGGTAGGCAAAAAGCAAAGTAGTCTGTGACTGTCACCACAAGCTAAAATTTTGAAAACATGAATGAACCTTACTTTAAAAATATATCATTTAGCAGTCATAATTGTAAAGCAAAATTCCCTCAGCTACTTTGCCTGGGAATTCAGTGGCCTTATCTTGATTATACAAATGAAGAGGCTAGGGCATGGAATGGAAGGAATCTGTCACTGGTCACTTGCCTGAGTTCATAGGATATCCAATACTAGAACTGCACAGGTGGTTTCCTAACCCACTGCAATATTATTATTATTATTATTTCTAAAAGTTTTCTTCCAGTCAATGTCTGTTTCACAAAGTAATAGAAGGTACTTAGATGTTCACTATTGCAAATTTGTCCCAAACCTAAAAAGTGACTTTTCTTACATGCATTTTTAAATAATGACACTAGTTAATAAATGATAATACTGGATTACCTCTGCATATTATGAGAAAAAATTAATTCAGAATAGAATACAAGCAACCAAATAAAACAAAACAATTATCACCACTGCAATAACACTACGGCAAAACAAGGAAAGAATAGACTAACTTTTATACTCACTCTAAAATTTGGATATAGATAGACAGCTAATAGGAAATTAAGTAGCTATAGCTGAGTAGGTAGAAATATAGAGTTAAATTTATGTGTGTCTATGTATATGTAAAATATATTTTATCTCATTTTTCCCAAAGGATTTTTAAAAGAATGTATTATAAATTTGTTTCCAGTTCATTAGAAAATATATAAGGAACATGTTTTTTAGATAATCTTTTACACAAAGTACAAAACTTCCCTGTTATATAAAGATATTGAAAAGACCACATACTGTTAAGTAAAGTGCCTCTATTTTTCTTTAGTGACACCAGGCAAGATAACAACCTCATTGAGATTTGGGTTTGGCAGCCATAAAAATTGGTGTGTGTGTGTGTGTTGTTGGGCGGGGGGGGTGAGTTGATCATTTTTGTGAACACTTCCAGAATGAGAAATTATATTCAGTAAATTATTTTTATTCATTCAATAAGTAGTACCCATATGACCCAGGAATTCCACTCCTGGGTATATATCTGAAAGAAATAAAAACACTACATTGAAAAGATACATGCACCCCAATGATCATAGCAGCATTATTTACAATTGCCAAGATACTGAAGCAACCTAAGTGTCCATCAACAGATGAATGGATAAAGAGGATCTGGTATATATATGTATATACAATGTAATACTACTCAGCCATAATAAAGAATGAAATCTTGCCATTTGCAACAACACAGATGGACTTTATAGAGCATTATGCTAAGTGAAATAAGTCAGACAGAGAAAGACAAATACTGATATCACTTATATGTGGAATGTAAAAAATACAACAAACTAGTGAATATAACAAAAAAGAAATAGACTCACAGACATAGAGGACAAACTAGTGGTTACCAGTGGGGAGAGAGAAGGGGGAGGGGCAATATAGGGGTGGAGGACTGGGAGGTACAAACTACTGGGTGGAAGATAGGCTTAAGGATGAATTGTACAACATGGGGAGTATAGCCAATATTTTGTAATAAGTGTAAATAGAAAGTATCCTTTAAAAAATGCATAAAAATTTTTAAAATAGTACCAAATAAAAATTATTAAGCAACCAGTATTAACAAAGGTTGCTTTCTAGTCCCTTGTAATAATAAAAGGAAACAGTTTTCTGTCTTTATGGAGTGTACATTCTACCAGGAAACACATGGTACAGTGAGATTCCAGTTCTTATTTCTTGAGGTCAACTATATATTTTTCAGTAGATTTCTCCTGTTAGTCTGCCCTCATATTTTTATTTGGTACACAGGAAATGACAAAAATATGTAAAAAAGAAAAGGAAAGGGAAAACCACAGAAAATTTTCTTTAGACTCATTTTAATCTTTATATCCCTTAAGCTTATATAACTTTACTTTTTAAACATGGAAAAATCATCATGTCTGTGATACTGAAATTACTATAACATCTATAAATATACATAACATTATCTTTTCTTTCTAGTGGCTGACTGCCATGCTTTCTGTAATATCATTGGTCACAAATTTAAAAACTTTTAAAATAAGGAGGAAATCATTATTAGTTATACAAAGTTAAGTTCACTTGAACTTATTAAACCTGGTAGATTCCCGCTGACAATATAAACATCTTTCTAGGACTGCCAAATTCAATAATAAGAACAATTTCTTAATCCACGTTTTTCTTAACATTTATTTAAAATATCATAAATCCATAAAATCTAAGTTGATTTTCCACAAATGGGTTTCTTATATCTGTCAATAGAATAACTAGATTCAATATTTTTTAAGCTCAAAGAGTATCTCCATGCCTAAAATAAATGTCTTTCCCATTACTGAGTAAAGAAACATGTTAGCCAAAGGAAGTGTGTCAATCCAGTTTAACAGAAAAAATAATTGTACACTGGAAGAAATATTATAAAAATAATATTTAATGGAGCAAATATGAATTATAAAGATTTTACTGGTCATACATCTTAGGAATATGAATGTTTCTGTAGTAGTAGCAGCAGAAGCAGCAGGATTAGAAGTAGTAGTAATATAACAATAATAAAATCAAGTAACCTTCAATCCTCACTTGAATATAGACATCTGAAAATACTCACTGAGTCAAATCTAAGTTGCTTAGATTGAGCAAGTCAGCTAGATATTTATAAGGCAGAGTTTTACAGAGGAGGGATCAATGAAGAGAAATTTGTTAACAAAGTTGCATATAGGTCCTGTTGCATCTCCAGCCAATACCAATCTGCACATTTATAGTGTGAAATCAAACTATTCTAAGAAATCACATGGAACTGGGAGTCATGTAAATTCTCAGAGGGTAGAGAGACCTTGCTGAGGTCATGGTTGAATGTCATTGAATACCCTGGAAGGGCTACACCTTCGGAGTGGGGTGAAACTAGTCCCAGATTAAAGGTTATTCTAGATGTGCCCTATTAAAGCTTAATAACAAATTTCAAAATGAGTAAGCTGATCTGTAAATAACTGTCTGCCAGAGCAAAGTATTAGAATGTTTAATAGAGTAAAAAAAAAAAAAAAAAAAAAAAAATTCAGCATTCAACAATGTACACTTTATGAATCTGGCATCCAATAAAATATTATCATATATGAAAAAAGTAGAAATATTTAACTCATAACTAGAAAAAATAAGCCAAGAGATCCAAGAGATTTAAACTGAAACATGACAGAGATGACAGAATTAGCAAAGGACATTAACAATACAGTTACAGAAATACTCAATATGTACATAAATGTAAAGACAAGCATGAACATAATAAAAAGAGAAAGAAAAGATATAAAAATAACAAAAATCAAACATCTAGAGATGAAAAACATGTCTGAAATGAAAATTTCACTAGATTGGATTAACAGGAAATTAGATATTACAAAACAAAATATTGGGAAACTCAAAGACAAAGCAACAGAAACTACTGAAAATTGAGGACATCCTGAAAAATGATACTGAAAAAAATAAATAAAACTTCAGTGATGTATGAAAAATATTAAGGAATCTAACATACATGTAATCAAAGTTGTGGATATGGAGCAGAAGAAAACGTCTAAAAAAAAAGTCTAAAATATAACTAATTTTTTTCATTTGATGAAAAATACAAGTCTACAGACTCAAGAACCTCCAAAACCACAAGCAAACTGAACTCAGTAAAATAATACCAAGATACTCCATAACTGAGTTGTTTACCACCACTGTTAAAGAGAAAAGCAGCAAGAGAAAAAAGGGTTTACAACATACAGGAATAAATTTAAGTATTATTACAGACTTTTTGTCAGGAACTATGTAAGCCAAAAGGTAATGTCATTCAAAAAATACTGTGAAAACAACAACCAAAAACCATGAATATGGAAATCTATATTCAACAAGAATATCTTTTAAAAATGCAGGCAGAGGACTTCTAATTTCTACTTAGGGTATATAAAACTAGAAAGAGCATTGTTTCCACCCTTACAGAAACAAACACACAAGATAGCTGGACAAAGTATAAAGTGTACCACTTTTCTTAACCTATCAGAGACCTGAATGTACTGGGCAAAAACAAACCTGAAATCTGTGGAGTCTGAAATCTCTGAAATCAATGTAAACCTGCAAAAAGAGAAAGGACATGACTACATGCTTATCTGGGCAGAAGCAGACTTACACTTATGAGAATTGTTAAAAAATTGAAAATTGTCAAAGAACTGGTAAAAGCTGAATGTGATCTAGCAGAATATAGAATCCATGGGGGATGTAAATGCACCCAATTACATGCTCTTCACATGAAATTCAATGGGAGCTCACCAAACAATTGATGAGAAACTTGAGAAAGCATCCCTTGTAGCAAAAACCAAGGGAAGAGCAACAACAGCTGCTGCAGGAAATATATGATACAACTCCTTATCTCCTACCTCCAAGGGAGAAGGAAAGCCTTAAATTGGAAGAGAAGGGCAACCGATAAGTCACCCTTAAAGACAGTGGAAGGAAATAGACACACATTTTCTACCCCTGGGGAAAGGGCAAGAATGCATGCTGTACTCAGAACTATAGCTACAGGAGGAACAGGCCACACTCTCAAGACTCAGGGGAAGAATGGTTGCCTAAGACTGAAGCTTGCTAACAGTAATTGATAATGAGTTTTCCCCCATAACCCAACAACTAACTACCAGGCTAACCAAATCAAAAACAATCAGCAATGAAATACTCCTAGAAAGAAATCCTCTCTGAAATACAGCAGAAAGGGAAGGCCTAGAGCTAAATGTGGAACATTAATTGAAAGAAAGTCTCTGATAAATAAATCCCCACTCTAAATACAAGTAATCACTAAAGGAATTTAAAGCCTGTGGGGCATTGGGGGTAACCATAGAAATAATAATATCCAACAACCCACCTTTACTCCTGAACAAATTAACCTCAAACCTCACAGGAAAGGTCTAGCAGAAGAAAAGATATGAAGCTATGTTAATTTCAAAGCATAAATTTTGTTTACTTCAGTCTTTATTATCTTATACAAGCTTTCCTATTAAAAAAGTTATAATGAAATGAAAACATGCACCAAAAATATCAAGAAATGAAAACGTGCCCAAAGATACAATAATCAAAAGAAACAGATGCAGATATATGAGGGAATTTAAAATAACTATGATTAATATGCTAAAGCTTTAGTGGGAAAGGTAGCCAACATGCAAGATAATATAAGCAATTTCAGCCTAGAGATGGAAACTATAATGTAAACTGTAAATAGACAGAGAGAGGACAGGAAGAAAAACTTTAGTTTCATAGATGGAAGAAATGTGCTGAGCTATGAAAAAAATTAATGAATTTTAAGATAGGCCATTAAAATTTACCCAAACTGAAATATAAGAAAAACTAAATTAAAAAATCAAAAATGAGAATTCAAGAGCTGTGAAACAATATCAAACACTCCAATGTATATCTAATTAAAATACCAGTGGAGAAGAGAGAGACAACAATGTAGAAGAAACATTTAAGGAAATAATGGTCAAGAAGTTTTTAAAATCGATGACAGTCTCCAAACCACAGAACAAAGAACTCAGAAGCTCAAAGAACATCCAGCATGATAAACACGTGCATGTGTGTACACACACATGCACACGTACACTTACAGTCCTAAGCATTTCAAGCTCAAACTGTTACAAAACAAAAGACAAAGAAAAAATCTTGAAGGCAGACAGAGAAAAAGGCATGCATTGTATACAAAGAAAATAATTACAGAAATTTCTTGTCAGAAATCATCCACAATGGAAGAAAATGGAGTGACTTTTTTAAAGTGCTGAAATAAAATATCTGTCAACAAAGAATTCTTAACTGAGTGAACGTATCTCAAAAAATAAAGGAGAAATCAATATTTTGTCATACAATAAAAAGTACAAAATTTATTATCAGCAGAACTGCTTATTAGAAAGGATAATTGTGATTTTTCAGACAGGATGAATACAATACCAAACAGAAAAGAGTATTTACATGAAATTTGAAGAACACTAGAAACAGAATAAACCTTAGTTTTCTTATTTTTCAATTGTTCTAAAATATAACTTTCTGTTTATAACCAAAACAGTGGCAATATCATGTTTTCAGAAAAGCTGTAAAATTAAAATGCATATATAAATAGCAAAAAGGATTAGAGGAAAGAATTGATAAAATACTGTTGCAAGTTCCTTACACTAGAAGTCAAATAGCATAAATTTGTTTGAATGTAAATGTTCATTAATTAAAAATGCATATTTTAAGCCCTAGGGGGAAAAACACTCAAATGTTTCAATATAAAAATACTGAGTTAATGGTGGACATCACAGCTATATGATATCTATAAGACACCCAACTTTAAATATAAGCACATAGTCAAGATAAAAGGAAACTGATGGGTGGAAGCTAAGCCATTAATCTAAGACAATAAAGATTTCAAAACTAGAAACAATTTTAGGAATAATAATAATAAAAGAGTTATTTACCTAAGAAGGTATAACAATCCTAAATGTGAATGCATCTAAAAATAGCTTTAAAATACATGAAGCAAAAACCGATAAAACACAAAGGAAAAATAGATAAATTGGTATAATCAGCAATCCAAGGTGAAGTCTCCTATACTACTCTCTTAGTAAATGACTGAACAGAAAATCAGTAAGAATATAGAAGACCTGAACAACACTATTTACCCACTCAACCTAATTGACTTTTATAGAACAGGCCACCAAATAAGAGCTAAATACATATTTTTGTCAAGTGTACCTGGAACATTCACCAAGACAGAACATATTCTGGGTCATAAAACAAATCTAACAAGTTTAAAAAAACTGGAAGCATTAAAAGTATTTCTGTGACCATAGGGAAATAAAGTAGAAATCAGTAATAGGAAGATAACCTGGAAAATTCTCAAATATTTGGACACACTCTTTTAAATGACACACGTCAAAGAGGAAGTTTCAAGGAAAATTAAAACAAAATGTGTGAAACTGAATGAGAATCTAAATATAACTAACACATTTGCAAGACACAACTAGAGCAGTTCTCCATGCTCTGAGAATTTCTTAACCTGTAAAAAGACCTCTACAAACTATCTACAAACAACTTCATACTTAAGGTTAACGTTTACCCCTTAACTTGGGAACAAGTAAGGATGTACTCTTTCACCAGACCTATTAAACATTCTAGTGGTATACTGGACGTCCTAGCCAGTTCTACAAGATAAGAAAAATAAATAAATGGAATACATATTGAGAAGAAAGACATATAACCAGCTCTATTAAAGATGACATGATTGTCTACATAGAAAATTTCAAAGAAATCTATGAAATAAAATTTCTTAGAACTAACACATGAGTTTAGCAAGATTGCAGGATACAAATTCAATATGCAAAAATCATAAAATGAGGCATCTTTCTGATTTGGTGTCTGGGAATCTTGACTGCTCTTGCAACTGGGTTCAGTTGGTACAGGCTACTTTTTTTGATAATATTTTAGAATAAAATAATACATGATTAGTCCAAAGGAACTAAAACAATAGAATAGTGTGGGAATGCTCTATTGTTTAAATGGTTAATATAAGCCTGAGCAAACATACAAAGATCTATAAATAATGTACAAAAACAATTTCTGGATGCTGTTGTTAGCATGGTAGATAGAATTTATTTTAAAGGATGAATAATCATATTTGTGCCATAAAAAATAATGCGGGAAAATGGATTTCATTCTTCTTTTCTTTCTCTTAGTCCCCAGATTCCTTATTCAAGATTCAACACTAAGGAAAGTACCATTTAAAAGAGCAATTTTGAAATCTGAGTTAAAATTGGTAAGCTTATTATTTTGGGAATTCCAATTTTAATGTGATTTCATGACATTAGGTTTCCCTATGTTCAAAGCAGTTGCATCTTAGAATATAAGCAATTTACAAGTTTAGTTAATATTATTAAGAGAGATAAATGCAAATAAATTGTCCTTGATTTAAAGTATTAATGAAAAAAAAAAGAATAGAAGAGTTTTGCTTTTTAATCTTAGACTGAATTCAAAATAAGCTAATGATGTGCTTTGGGAACCACAAGACATAGCTATCCTAGGCTCCATATGCATTGTTAGTGCAGCTACAAGTGAGTATACCACTTTATACTAGTCGGGTACATTCTGGAATACTGTGTTGTTCTGCTCTTTGTACTTAAAGAGTAACAAAATCAAAGTAAGACACATCCAAGATAGTATGAAAGCGTTGCTGAAGATTCTCAATATCTCATCGTAAAAAAAAAATGGTTGAAAGACTGAGTGGGTATATTTGGCCTAGAAACAAAACAAGGACAAAATAGTTAATTTAAATATAATTATTCATTCACTAAATTCATTGAATGGTAACTATGTGAGGGTCACTGTTCTAGGCACTGGAGATATAGTTGTATCAAGAACAATGTTTCTTGATTTCATGGATTTTATAAATCAAGTGAAGTTAAAAAAATTAAAAGTAGACATATTCATGAATAAGAAAATTTCAGATAGTGATAAAAGCAATGAGAAAAATAAAAGAGCATGATTTTATACAAGGCAGATCAGTGTGGCTAATTTAGATCAAGTGTTCAGAAAACCTGAGCATCTGAGCTAAGACATGAATCACAAGGAGATGCCATGTAAAACTCAAGGGGAATAGCATTCTAAGCAGAGAGGAGATAGTAATGCAAAAGCCTTTGGGTGGAATTGAGCTTCACTTATTTGAGCAATTAAAAGGTAGTGTGACTGGAATGTCATGGAAGGAGATTATGTCAGCGAAGTAAGAAGGGGCTTTGAAGGAAAAGGTAATGAATAGATTTTATTCTATATTCAGTGGGAATCAGAAGCAGTGGTGGGGTAATTAGGTAGAAAAATAATCTGATTTGTGATTTAAAAGAATATTCTGGCTGCTGTGTGCATATGGATTGTAGAGGCTGGGATATTTTAGGTGACCATATCATTTAATATTCCACAAAAGCTAGCATACACGTAACTATTCCTAGTAAACCAGAACATATGATCTTCCTAGGTATAAAAAATATCTTTTGTTTGTCTACTATTTTCCACTGTTTACTCTTCCTTTCTAAAAAAACAAAAAACAAAAAACAATATTGTTCAAGTACCCACCCTTCTCATGCAGCTCTGGGAAGCTGGCCCAGTTCTGTTCTAGGAGGCCCGAATTGTCTAAGGTCACTCCCATTCTTCTTAAGAGGAAGTATTTATATTTATAGGAGGAATATTTCAGAAAGGGGGTTTTAGCCAAGAGATTCTGAGGGACATTTGTCTGGCAATTCTGAGAATTTCTTCAAGTGACTGTTTCTCTCCATTCCTATCCACATGGATACATCATCTCACTATGAGCCTGAAGCTAACACACAGAATTGATCAGAGCCAAGAGATTTGCAGTAAAATGAGCCAGTATCACAGAATTCACTCAGTTCTGAAGCCTACCTCTGAACTTCCAGTTTTGTGAGCCAATAAATGTACTTATCATTTAAAACAGGTTGAGTTGAGTTTTCTCTTAGTTGATGTGAAACAGGGGCAGAAGTGGTAGCAAGGAAATCCATTAGATGGCTACTACACTTTGCCAGGTAAAAGTGATTATGGCTTGGGTGGGGAGAGTACCAGCGGATGAAGAGAGAAGTGGGTAGTTTGAGGATGTATTTGGGGGATAATAAAAAATGGACTTTGCAATAATATGAATATGGAAGAAATTAAACATGACTATGAAATTTGTCATCTGTAAGCAGATCAGGCTTTTCTGTAACATTGTTGAGGAAAAAGTTAGAACCAATAAGTCACATAGATTTTGACTGAGTATAAAGAAATACTTTTAAAAATAATTTCTCCTGGCAAACACTCATCCACTTCAAAAAATATCATCTTACTCTTTAAACAGTGACATATGTCTATTACTGAATCTAATCTATATGAGATACATGCCAATTTTCATGGATATTGTGGATAGTATTCCTTCACTTAGTAAGTATAGATTAGATAGTTGAATTCTAAAGTTCTTTTTTATATTGGTGATATAATCTGGGGGCTACTATTCATTTTAATAAGGTAAAGTAGCATTTCAAAATATCATGTATCAAACTTCCAACCTGGAAAGAGCTTGGAAGTCATCGCTCCCCAATTTACAATAAGAAAAAATCTCTGAACAAACTGAAAATCAATGAATTTTCTTGGACCCATCAGAAAGTGCAGGTCGTTCAATAAACCACCACCACAAAATCTAGAGAGACAAGAGGATGCCGAAAGTCATAGCTGAGATCTCCTAAACTGGAGCAGAAGCCACTGGTAGCAACTGGTAGGAATATAAACTGATAGAAACACTTAAGTGTTAATTTTGACAGACTGATGAAAGCCTGAGTGTAGACTAGTTTGCTTTTGGATCCCCTGATAATACCTTTAATTAAGATTAAGAAAGTCTGTGTTATACTTTTAAAATGGCTACCTTTACTGTATAAAATTAGTGGAAATGAGAAAATTGGATAATTTAGGACTCCCTAAATGTGAGAAAATATAACATTTTAGCAATGATAATATGGGAGCACTTCTGCTTGCCAAGATGGAATAATAGTGCCTACGTTTACTGTCCCATCAGAAACAAAAAATCTTCCCCCCCAAAAAAACTCCCAGAATAATTACATAGTAAACAATGTTTTCAAGACCCTACAAATCAAGCATCAAAGACAGTGATTCCTGAAAGAATAAAGAGAAAAATAGTGAGTAATATGAATACCCCAGTTTATATCTTAGGACAGTTTACAGGCTACTGGCAGAAAGGGGGAACCCAGGTGGGACCTAGAAGATGCCCTGAATTCAGAAAATAGAGTTGAAACTCTGAGGATACAAAAGGAGGTGGAGTTTGCAGGATAGTACTGTAGAGGAGGGAACATAGGGGAGAGAAACCTGGAGACATATAACGGCACTCAATTTTTAAGCAGAGTACTCATCTGTGCATGTAGATGTGTATGAAGAAGCTAACAGAGAACGAGGTAAAAAAAATTACCAAATGTATCAAAGGAAACAATATCTGGTGCTCACACAGTGCTGGAAATTATGCCTGTTCCCAACAGGCACTCGGGAAAAAAACTCAAATCACATCACATTGGGTAGGATATTCAGGAAAATCTTGCCTCAGCAGGGGAAAACTATAAGCCCTAGACTGCCTGGTCCCAAACCACATAACAAATCATAAAAACAAGACTGGAGGGTTTATTCTTTCCAAGGAACTTGCTCACAGAACAAATTTAAAGAATATTCAAATAAATATAAAAATACCCAGTACTTACAAGAATAAATCTCCTGTAAGAAATCCAACCAAATATCACTAGGAATGCAAAAAGGCAGGAAAATAGAATCCTGCCTTTTTATTGATAATTAGGGCAATCATCAATTAAAATCAAACCATAATTGACACAGATGTTATATTTAGCAGACAGTGATATTAAAACATGTATACAGCTATATTGTGTATATTCACAAAGAAACAGAGGGGAGATGTAAGAACAAAATGAAACAAACTGAACTTGTAGAGATGAAAAGTACAATGTGTGAGGTAGAAAACACCCTGGATGGGTTTCCAGGAGATTAGACATCACAGAAGAAAAGATTAGTGAACTTGAAAACATAGTAATATCCAAAATTAATGCCAGAAAGGGAAAAGAATTTTTAAAAACGCCAAGTACAGCAATGAGCTTTGGTACAACTTCAAATAGCCCACAAATAGAGGGAGGAGGCAGAAAAAATAATTGAAGAAATAATGACTAAAATTTGTACAAATTTGTTTTAAACTACACCTCCAAATACCTAGGGAACTTAGAAAATCATGAACAAAATAACATGAAGATGCTTACATGAACAGCATAGTCAAATTGTTTAAATCTAATGATAAATACAGAATATTAAAAACAGCCAGACAAAAAAGACACTTCACATACATGGGAAAAGATTTCTCATACAAGCAAAAAGACAGTGGAACTATATCTTTAAAATACTGAAAGAAAAAAAAAACTGTTAACTTAGGGTTATTTCAAAATATCTTGTAAGAATGAAGGTGAAGGAAAGACATTTTCAGAGATGCTAAGATGAGAAAATTCATCACCAACAGACCAGCACTACAAGAATTGTTAAAGATAATCCTTGAGGCAGAAGGAAAATCATACCAGACGGAAAAATGGATCTACACAAATGAATGAAACACCACTATTGGTAACAATATGGCTTAATTCATGACTTCTAATGTTTAAATCTAACTTAAAAATAATTAAGATAATTAACTGTTTAAACAAAAATGATAACAATGTATTAGAAAGTTAAAATAGATATGTAAATAAAATGTATGAGAACAAAAACATACAGGCCAGAATGAAATATTATAAATGTAAAGTTATTATGTTATACATGATATTGTATAATATGACTTAAAGACAGACTATAATAATTTAAAGATGTATGTACTCTCAAGCAACCACTTAGATTAAAAAGTATTTAAAAACAGTTTTAGCTAATAACTAACAAAGGAGGTGAAATAGAATCATGAAAACTACTGCATTAATCCAAAAGAAGTAAGAAAAAGAGGAAAAAGGAAACAAAGAACCAGTGGGACAAATGAAAAACAAATAGGAAGTTGATAGACTCAAACTCTAGCCATATCAATAATCATATTAAATATGCATGGTATAAACACTCCGTTAAAAGCAGAGATTGTCCCCTTGGACACACACACACACACATATACACACACACACACACACACACACACACACACCACAGAGTTATATGCTTCCTATAAAAAATGATCTTTAAATATAAAAACGTAAATAGGTTAAAAGTAAACAATAAAGTTACACTATGCTAAAATGAGTTAAAAGAAAGCTGCAGAGGCTACGTTAGTATCAGATAAAGTACCTTTCAGAGAAAATAGTACTACAGGTATAAGAGGGTTATTTTCATAAAGATAGGGGCAAACTTACCAAGAGTACATTACAATCCTAAATATTTTTGTGCCAAATAGCTCTTCAAAATACATGAAACTTAAACCCATGGAATCATAACTTTTGTTATAGTCTAACTGACAATCATATTCAGAGATTTCAACACTCCTCTCTCAATATGTTGATAGAACAATGAGACACAAAGTCAGTAAGCCCATAGAGTAATTGAACAATATCAAACAACTTGACCTATTGTCAATTATAGAACAATCCACTTACAATTAGTAGAAGATACTTATTTTCTGGAACACAAGAAACATTGACCAAAATAGACCATATTCTGGACCAAAAACCAAGTCTCAATAAATTTAAAATGATTTAAGTCATGCAAAGTATGTATGCATGTCAGTAAATTGCATATCAGTAAAATAATGACATATGGAAAATTTCCAAATATTTCAGAAGTAAATAACATACTTCTGAGTAACTCAATGTGAAAGAAGAAATCAAAATGGAAACCTGAAGGCTTTTAACTGGATGAAATTAAAAACACAAAATACCAGAATTTGTAGTATACTGCTAAAGAAGGAGTTCAGGGAAACTATATACACTAAATATTTATATTATAAGTAAAAGCATCTCAAATGATGAGCTCATCCTCTACTTTAAGAGACCAGGAAAAGAAGAGAAAAGTAAATCAAAGAAAGTGGAAAAAATAATTAAGATAATACAAAATCAATAGAATAGAAAACAGAAAATTGACAGAGAAAAATCATTAAAACCAAAAGCTGTTTCTTTGAGATTAATGCAATTGGTAAAATCACACTGATAAGTAAAAAAGAAAAGACAATGTTAAAAATGACCAGTATCAGAAATATCACAAGAGATTTTGAAGATAGTGAAAGGATAATGAGATATTATACACAAATTTATGCCTATAAATAGGACAACTTAGATAAAACGAACATATTCTTAAAAAATACAAACTACCAAACCTCACTCAAGAAGAAGTAAATAATGTGAATAGCTCCATACCTACTAACAATTTGAATATGTAAAATGAACAAATAAAAACTTTCTTCCATAAAGAAAATTCTAGGTATAAATGCTTTCACTAATGAATTTTACCAAACCTCTAAGTCAAAAATAATACCAATCATATATAAACTCTGCCAGATAATTAAAGAAGAGGGAGTACTTCCTAATTTAGTCTATGAAGTCAGTGGTATACTGATACCGAAACATTAAAAGAAAAGAAAACTATAGAACAATATCATTCATGATCACAGATGACAAAATACTAAATAGAATTTTAGAAAAAAATCAATAGCATGACCAAGTGGTTTATTCCAGAAATGTAAGTTTGGTTTAACTTTCAAAAAACAATTAATGTAAATAACTGTATTTTAAAAAAGAGAGAAAAAACATGATCATCTCAAAAAACTGGAAAACCAATTGACAGAATACAACATGAGCAGATTCAGATTAGAAGGGATTTTTCTCTACCAGAGAAAGGCATCTCGGAAGCTTACAAATAAGACCATACTTGGAAAACCACTGAATGCTTTACAAAGAATGAGAATACAAACCACAGATTGATAGAAAATTTTTTATATATGTGAAAATAAAGCATATGTTAACACCAATACATATATACAAATGTGTTTAACAGCTTAATCTGTAATAGATTAAAATAGTGAACAACCCAACATCAATCAACAACTGAAAAGAATAAATTAGAGTCAATCCTTTACAGTGAAACGCTAATCAGTCAACAAAAAAAAAAGGAATCAAATACTGATTCATCCTTTGGATGGATTATTCTCAAAATTATTATGCAGAGTGAAATAATTCAGACAAAAATGAGTATATAATGTATAATTGCATTTATATAAAATGCGAGGAAGTACAAATTAATATATAGTGACATAAAGCTGGTCAGTGGCTGCCTGGGGTTAGAAGGGGGATGAGAAGGAGAGAGGGATACAAAGAACAAGAAGAAAATTTTGGGGTGATATATATGTTCAGTGTCTTGATTTTGGTGATGATTTTACAGTTGACATATGAATGTCAAAACTTATCCAATTGTATATTTTAAATATGTGCAGTTTATGTGTCTATTATAAAAATGCTAGATTTTGAGTTTCTCTGTTATGTGTGTTGGATTGAATATAAGCATTTATTTCCACTTTCTATTGAAACATCAATAAAATAAAACTGAAATATTTTTTAAAGATTATATTCACAGTGAAGATATGAAAGGGAGGTTGTGATGTAAAGAAAAATATATTTGAAAGGCAGAAGTGAGGGTCAATTAATTTAAGAGAAAGCTAATCTAAGTGTCTGTCAAGAAGAAAATCAGTAGGAAGCTGGATGGTAGTTTTTGCCACAGAACTCCACCCCCAAACTTTCAGGAAATAGAAGGCAGTAGCTATCTTGGAAGACTGGGATGAAGACTGGTCTAAAAACAAGCAAATTATCTGAAAATCGTAATAGTGTAATTAGGCCATCATAAATACAGGCATCTAATCCTTCTAGTACTTAGCACAGAGATTTATCTTAGGCATACTTATACCCATTAGGCAAACACTGGAGCCTTTGCTCCTATGGAAATATCTGTCACCAGAGAAAAGTTCAGCGATCTCTGATATTTGTATATTCTTCTTTTTTATTACCTTGCAGTGAAGCCTACTGATCAAAACCCCTGCTTCTCACACAGAAATTCTAATGAGCATTTTAGTGCTTCAATCTAAAATATAAACTGATAGCTAAACATTGCTAGATATATGAGGACAACACAACCATAAAAATAATTAAGAGGACCTTGTCTGTGTGTGAATAAGAGAAGAAATTTCAATATGAAATAAGAATAGGATGCTATTTAGAAAAGGATCAATCAAAGAACAAGGAGATATTCTTAGGAATTAAACTTATGGGAGTCCCAAATTAATAAAAGGATAACTCATATTTAAAATGTCAGAAGAAATGAATTATTAAGCTGAGGAAATTACTCAGGTATGAGATAATTTTTTAAAATGTAGAGATGGGCAATATTAGAAAAATGATAAGTATAATAGAGGTTCAATTCAGGAGGTACCAAGTCCATATACTAGGAAGTTCAGCAACATAGGTCAAAGAAGAAGGAGAGAAAGGAATTAACAAATATTAATAGAAAAAAAAATTCCCAGAACTGAGGACACATGTTTCTATATTTTTAAAGGGCTCAATGAAGCATAGCATACAAGATACACACCCAAATACAATATTGTGAGTTTTTCAAGGATAAAAAAATTCTCATAATTTCTGAAGAGAATTAAAGAGTTCACATACAGAGGATTAAAATGATAATTCCATTAGAATGGTCAAGTGTTAACACTTGAGGGCATAGTATAATGGAGGTAATGCCATTTAAATTTTAAAGAAACATTATTTAATCCAAATATTCTATACACAGCAAAACCATTGATCATATGTGAGACCAACATTAAAGTATTATCAAACAATCAGTGGTTTTAAAAGTGTCCCTCCCATGTACTCCTCAGTAATCTGGAAGATATGTTCCAAGAGTAATGAAAAAAGAGAAGGCCATAAGAGCCATGGAAGAGGATGGGAAGACCTTTGAGAATAGTCTGAAATAATAAAAACAAACATTCTACCTTGGAGCAAGGAAGAGGGCTTTAGAAGGAATGTTTCCAGAGGGCAAGAAAGAATCCTGACA
This sequence comes from Balaenoptera physalus, assembly GCF_965194825.1. NCBI lineage: Eukaryota > Metazoa > Chordata > Mammalia > Artiodactyla > Balaenopteridae > Balaenoptera > Balaenoptera physalus. The sequence goes on from NC_138888.1 coordinate 64,170,243, forward strand.
TGTTTGCACTGAATTTTAAACTTCTGTTGGAGATTGGGGGAACATATTATTGAATGATGCAGAGGAAAGTAATCAACATAAAAAATGCAATTACTAAGCCTAGGAATAACAAAATGGTATGCAACAAAGACAATGTGTTTATTAAACATTCCTTAGTGTACCTGGATTTTTAATAGTCTTAAGAAGATCTTTAATAGTTCTTATATCTTTGATAGTCCTAAGAATGTAAGAAATGTATATTCATTTAACTGATCGTTGATGATTATTTCATAAATTATTAGTTTTTTTCTATTTTAACAACCCTGAAATTAGAACACATTTCATAATCAAGCAACAGCATCTTATAAGAGTTCTCAGCCAGGGTTCATTTATGATATAGTTGTCTGTACATGAAGGAATATGGTTACTAATCCTGGTGGCATGCCCAGGACAGCTCTAACACCCGATTTTTTTCACGCAACAAACTAATTACCACTTAAGGAAGAAATGAGAGTACCAGTAGTGGTCTGAAAACTTTCCATTGACATCTTCTCTTAAAATCAAGAAAATGGCAGGGTGTTAGAGGTTTGGAAAGAATTCAAGAGACAATAGTGAGGCAGTCTTGTGCAATACCCTACCTTTCCCGCACTCCTGGTAGTACAGAGGACATGAATATTATTTTGAAAAAACATTTTAAAAAATGTGACTTGAAGAGTAATTCATAAGTCTGATTCTCAATAGAAAGAAATTTTAAGTAATTATTTTTATTTTCCTTTTTATATAGGCAAAAGTATAATATACGATAAAAACATTCCTAAATAAGTCTAAAAAAGCTCTTTAAATAGATACAATAGAAAAATTATTTAAGAAAAAAATTTTGTCATAGTTTAATTAGTAGCATTTTATCTAAGTAATAGCATAAAATAATACTGCATCTTATAACCAGTGGCAGCTTAGACTTGACTAAATCAGTAACAGTGGAGGACAGGAACAGGAAAGAATGCCGTTGGTGGGCTGGAGCAAAAACAGGATCTCTACTATTGTATTTTGCATAACCTCATGGACATTATTCATATTCCAATCTATACAGGTGGTGCCCCTTGGAGCACAAGTTCAAAACTGCTATGTGGCAGCCCAGACTGAATGAGTCCAAACATTATATTTCTTAGAAGTCAATACATAACATCTAAACCTGAAATGTTAGGGAACAGTAATTTCCTAATAGTGAAGCATTTGAAATACGAAGGAAAATATCAGAAAACCTTCTAAAATAATTGAAAGGCATCACTCGCAAGCAATAAAAGACACAGGCCCTTGACCTCTGTTTTCTAACTGTATGAGTTATAACTTTATTTGTTTTTAAACTAAGCACATGGACTACCTTAATAATTTTAAAACAATAAAGAATATAATTAAATAATTTTAATACAGCAAACGATTTTTGACTGTTCAATTTAATTGTGCAGAATATAGGAAAAGGTAAAAAAATAAACATCCATGTTCACATGGACTACTTCCATTTTCTGTGTTTATTTTTGATGATAACTGACACAATTTTAGATTGTAAAATCCTTTTATCTGTAAAATAATCAGCATAGGACAGTTTTGCCTTTGGTATGCTATAGAACAGTTGTTTTTTTGAATGAATAACATTAAAGTGCTTTATTGCTAAAGATGATTTTTAGACCTGGATAGCACATAGAAAGAACAAAGGTTTCAGCAAAACTGGGTGAGGCAGGATGGGGAATGAGAAGGCAGAAAGGTCGAGAACATGTGCCAGTAGTTGATGACAGAAAGTCAGGGACAAGGACTCAAGGATGACATTGTTAGGAGATTGCCAGAGAAGAGGGGGCGATCATAGATTTCCCTATTTTAAAATCAGAGCATGCTTCAAATGCCCAGAGGTCTCTTACCTACTGTAAGAGAAAGTTGGATGATCACTTTTCCTTTCCTGACAAAACTGGAGGGCTGTTTGAGTGATTATCTGCCATCTGTTGTCCACAGCAGTTCAATTGCTGAAGAGTCCTCTAGAAGTAGGGGTGGGGGGAGAAAGAGCTCACTCTTGACGGAAGGTTGAATGTACATTCAGAGGTAGATTCAGCTGAGCAAGTGCCCAGCTAATCCCCTTTGCACACAGGGACAAGGCTGCCACCAACTCTAATTGATTCTGAAATGAATCTGTATAGAAAATTAGAAGGTTTTGGATTCCCATGTGAGCTTCAATAAAGAGCCAGGATGTAAGCCTGACAGCTGAATGGATTCAGAAATGAAAATCTGATAAGCGGCTTAAAACTGTACTTAAGTCCAGAAATGATTTGAATGTTGTTGTTAATGGCACATTGTATGTTGTCACCTAGTTAATTATCTCTGAAGATGAGTTCTTGCGGAGGAGAAGATATGCCATTCTTCCACAGCTTTTCCTCGTCACATATTTATTAACTTCCCCCCACTTTCCCAACTATCATTGCTAGAAGGCAGAAAGAAAGGATTAGGCCGCTGCAGCTCCTCTGTGGCTGTCAGTTCACTGTGCCAAACTTCAAATATGAACTGTTGCATGTACTGTCACCGACATTTCCTTTTACATCTTCATTTGCAAATGAGGAGCTGACATTTGTTAGGCCTTGTATTTGCACACAGTTCCACCGCATGAAAAGCAAACACTGTCACTGCTGCCTACTTTGTTTATTCCTTTGCAGATAGTATATGGCCTATTTAGAAATTTTCTTCAGAATTTTTTTTTAACTAACTGAGATAGATAGTCATAGAGCTACATGTCCTCATTTTATTCAGGAAGCCGTCTGCAGTTTATGGAGCGTGCACGGCATTTGATACCTATTTACAACTGTATTTTAAAAACCGATTTGCACTTCTCTGGCTTATATTCTTTGGGTCTATTTTCTCTAGATAAATGTAGGTTTATTTTGTGATTTAAGAGTTCAGAGTAAGAGTTTCTTACCCATCGATCTTTTTTTAAAAAATAGGGAAGTATTTTCTACCTAATGAAAATAATGAAGTGAATTATAAAAGCATAATGCATTTTCCAAATATTGTTTTTGGTTTATTAAAGTTCCATCTTTTCAGAAGTAGCTTGACAATGTCCACATATTCAACATCATTAAGACAATTATCTGGTATTATTAAGGGCCCTTCTGTGAAACAGAAGCTTGAGGACAGCCTCCTAGAACAGTACAAATACCTGGAGGTGAGCTGATTCCCAGTTCAGAAAGGTAGAGGAGGTTTGCTTGCTAAGGTGGTCACAAAAGTGTTGACTGCACATTTCATTCCCAATGAACTGAGAATGTTGTGAGGGCAAATTTTAAAAGTTTGGTAAAAATAATAAATCAAAATCACCCTTTAGGACAATGAAATCAACTAGGAAGAGAAAAACAAAAAGACAATTTCATGATGATTAGTAAATTTAAAAATATAGTAAATTGAAAATTATTCCCTGTTATGTGTCACAGAATCAACATTTTCCTCACATATTTAACCATAAACCACAATCCTTTCTCTTATGCCCTCAATCCAGTGCTGCTCCTTTTTACATTTCACTGGACCCTACCAGTTCACTGAAATTTGGAAATTGCTCCCCTTTGCCTCTCACTTACTCAACAAGTCAAGAGTTTACAAACAAATTACATATTATAAATGAAAAGTTTAGAACATTGTAAAAAAGCCAGTGTTCTCTTTATACCAAAGACAATAGAGGAAAATGACTTATGTCTGTCATACATGCTAGGTGGTAAGTTCTTGGGGGCAAGAGTGTGTGTGTGTCTTTGTATCTCATACTTGCCTTTTATAACAGAAAAATAACAATCAGCTAACGTGAACTGAATAAGTAATCTCTCCTTCGATGAATTATTTAAACATTTTCCCTTTATTTCATATTGCCCTGATTTGACATCTTACAAAAATACAACTCATATGTTACTAACAAACTATTAAATTGATGTTCAAAAATACAAAGGATAATAAGTTACTGCCAAAGGGAATAACTGCCTGGATATCATGGCAATGACAGAGAACTAAAAATGGTAAGAAAATGTCAGAAGTGAAGTAAGTGAAGTTTAATTGAGCTCAGCTACTTAGGCTTAGAATTGTTGCAACTATTTATTTGGAAACTAAGGACTATATCCCAAATTAGTTTTTAAAAAGGAGTACAAACTAGATATGTGGGGAAAAAATTCTCCATTAGTACACCACTCTTATTGAGATTTATGTTATTTATGTACTATTTTTTCTCATAAGAAAATAAGAAACTTGAAACAAGTGTGATACAACAAGTGTATTCCGTAAAATATGCCTGTTATTTAGATGGGTGCTGAGTGAAGGTAACTAACGGAAAGATAAAGGAAATTTTAAAAGTATCTTTTAGTAGAGTGTTTGCTTTCACCAATGAAAAAAAATGTAAATGGGTCACTTTGTGCCTTTCTACTGAGCATTTAAATATTTCTCATAAACTTAACATTTTATGGGCCTATTATCTCCTGTAAGCAAGGCAAGCTGAGATCAGTGAAAGGAGCAGGGAGATCTCTCATTAAAACAACACACTTCAACCAGACACCCATTCTTAGACTAAGACTCTTTTGAAAGTACTGTGAAAAGTATCAATTACTTTTGATCTTTCACCATTTTGATTATTTATTTACTCACCAGCTAGTTTGGTATCCTCCCACTTTGTTTTTTTTCCACTTTAATTTTATACCCTGTTCTTTTCAATAATTGGACATTGGCTACACTCTTACCCTTATGGCAATGAAAGTTAAAAGAATGTCACTTTTGCTCATCATTTATCTTTTCATAATCGCTTAGATAATGTTTTCATGTTTGCATAAATTACATTTTTTTCAGCATCATAAAACCAAAATCTTATGTTTGGTCTCTCAGATGGTACCACGTTCTATGAACTTCAAACTACTTTAGTTTTTCTCTTTTATTGAAAGATAATTTGTAATGGTTTTATGAGACAAATTATATGTATATATTTATATGTACAATGCTTGGCTTAGAAAGTATTTTTTTATTCCAGGTCCTTTGTTTTGGAAACTATTATAAAAATGTAATGATACAGATCTTGGTGGTACTGGATATAATTCTGGAAGTGGTAGCCAACTGCACAGCTTGCTTTCAAGCAAGTAGTGTGAAGCAGCTCTTAACACACAGGTGGTCACAATTAGTACAACATGACTTCCACACAAGCCACAGTTTATTGGAGGAGGAACCAAAGAGTGACACCTCTAATTAGGCTAGATAGTGGCTCATGAGGTGCAAGCCATGAGAGCAATGTCAAGCAAAGTCACAACATGCCAATTATTAACTGATTGGCTCTCATAGATCTTATTTTGGGTTCAGTGCTCTTTTAAGGGGTGTAGCTTCAAAATGTAAAAAAAAAAAAAAAAAATAGAGAGTACATATCAGTAAGAGAAGTAGTTGCACAGAAACAAACAAAGATAGTGAGTAGTGCTAGAATAAAGAGGAGGGAAGGAAGATAGAATGACCAACTCATTAGGGCTTACTCTGTCTAGACCTGTGTATTTACTAACATTGCTTTCTAGTCTTCCTGCTCAGTGTATCCATCCAGTAAATATTCACCAACAGCCTTAACCTGAACATGGCTCTCTTTCTGCAATCTGAAAGAGGATAAACAACAGTCACAGGAAAACTAAAGAGTCAGAAAGTTAAGAGAAAACATATTTATAACGTCCAATTTCAGAAGTGAATATGTTTTTCTAAATTTATATAAGTGAATCTTACTGTTCTTAGGAAAATAATGGGTAAAAACATTACATAGACAAAAACTAAGTCACTGAACATTTAGGGTTTAATATATTTGATAGTTAGTCTTATGTGTCAGCTTAGCTAGGCCACAACACTCAGATATTTGGTCAAAAATTAGTCCAGACACTGCTGTGAAGGTATTTTTAGATAAAATTAACATTTAAACAGTAGTCTTTGGGTAAAACAGATTACTCTCCATGATTTGGGTGGGCCTCATCTAATCAGTTGAAGACCTTAAGGAAAAAAAGAAAAATTGACACTCTCCAGTGAGGAGGGAATTCTGTCTCCAGAGTGTCTTCAGACCCCAGCTGTAACATCATCTTTTTTGCTGGGTCTCCAGCCTGCCCTTCTACCCTGCAAAATTTTGACTTGCCAGTCTCTTCCACAATTGCATGAGTCAATTCTTTAAAATTCTCTCTCTCTCTCTGTGTGTCTCTCTCTCTTTCCTGATAGATAGATAAATAGGTAGATGGATAGATAGATAGATAGATATCTTAGTCTGTTTCTCTGGAAGAATTCTAATATAATATATCTTCTTTGTATCAAATAATGTTCATTTTTATTCATCAATGGTATTACATTAGCATTTAAGCATCTACAGAGCATAAAGGATAATCAGGTTTGGGGAATGTAAAGATTTAGAATAGCTACTCTTGATTTAAATGTTCCTGTAGTTAAATAAGGGACATTGTTGTCTCTAGGTGGCTTGAGGTATCCCAATAAAAAAAACAAAAAGTAATTCCCATCACCCAGTGTAATTAGGAAAATGTCCATGCTCTTCACAGAATGGAAAAGTGGGTACAACATTAATCTATATTAACCACAATATAATTAGTGATAAGTGCCAGTATTTGTATTTGCTTTTAGTTTTTAGGGCATTACATGGCAAAAGCCAAATTTGACATGACTGCTGACCCCATCTATCCCTGGTTACACATTTTGGTAATCATGGTCATATGGAATAATGAGAGACAGAATTTATAATTTCGGAGGAGTATCTATCATCTCTTCAATTTGCGTTATTCTTGCCTTTCCTGTTACAGAGATTGCCTTTTTTTTGTTCTAATCCCCATGATCCTAAAACTCACAGAACTTGTCTTCAACAGAGCCCTCCTTCCTCCTTCAGAGAAAACAAGGTATTTATTCACCAAGAAACAAGCAAAGATCCAAAACAGATATTGTGTTAAAACATATTTCACAAGCTAGAATGAATAGATTACCTTTCCCCTAGTGAAATCTTAGAAGGTGATGCTAGAAGTCTTGTGTCCCCTGCATTAGTCCAGATAGGCTAGATTATACTGTTATTATGAGAAACCCCAAAATCTTAATGGCATTTTAAACAACAAAGGGTTCTTTCTTACTTATATTATGTGTTCATCACAGGGTCTGTTTGCAATCCTGCCCCACATGCTCTAGTCCAGTTCTCAGGGTGAGAGAGCATTCATCACATAGAACCTTTCCAGCTAGCCAAGCAGGGAGAAGGGAAGACGGCACTAGCTTTAGTTGTGTTTGCCTAGAAAAGACAGACACTTCTACCTACATTTCATTGGTCAAAGCATTAGCCACAATTAACTTCAAAGAATCAGGGGAGTCAATCTTACCATATGCCAGAAAAGTGAGATAATTAGAAATATTTGACAGCATCCATGGTCACCACACTCTCCCTCCAGATGTTGAGTGTAAGAAGGTGACTATAAGCATTGTATGAGGAGGACATCACAGGTGATCGAGACTAGCAGAATCATGAATAAGCTAAAACTAACAAAGCACCTACTAGGCAATCAGCAACACATTAAGTCACTTATACGCATTTTCTCATTTATTCCTCACACCACCCTATAAAAATACTATTGTTTTCCCCAATCTTATGGAAAGAAAACTGAAGATTAAATATTAAATTCATTTGACCAAAATCATACTCTTAGTGAGTTATGGAGTGAGATTTCCAACTCTGGAATGTCTGATCTCAGAGTCAACGCACTTAAACCATTCCACCACTCCATAATACTGCCAGTGTTCTTGATGGAGTTTAGGGATTGGAGACATAGGAAAAAACTATGACCAAAGGGTCAGGCAAGATAAATGAGGGATAATCAGAATGTAAAAACATGTGGTGACCTAGATGAATCGGATGATGTTGGAACAGTTTTATTTGTTTTCAATATAGCTTAAGCTCATTGTAGCTAGAGCAACCGTGAGGACCATTGAAATAGAACTTGCAAGGGGAAAATGTGACTTATTCTATGTGAAAATTACTGCTAATTGAATGATTCTAAAAAGTTACTTCTTTGTTCCTCAGTTTTCTTATCTCTTAATTGTGGTGATAATAATACCTAACTTAAATGTGTTAGTCTAAATTAGGTGATGTAGTATTCAAAACAGATAAAACACAAGTATTCAATAAGTGTAAGGTATTGTTCTTTTATATATGCCAGACTCCAGTCTTATTTCATACATGTATACAACAACCTATCATTCAGTATTATACTATTAATATTGCCATTTTACAGCTGAATAAACTTAGGCTAAAAAAGGTTAAATAATGATAGAATCAAAAGTCAAATCTAGTTCTCTGATTTGAGGACCTGTAATCTTCACCACAAAAAAGTTATTCTGTAATAGGTAAGAAGAGAACAACAGCCTTTGGGTATTAAAGGGCAGATAACAAATTACTCGCTTTATCTTTGAGATATAGACCACTGATTTACACCATTTTTTATGGAACCACATATATACACATATGTAGCAAACATGTGGGAATACCCAGGTGTTAAACACCAGTCATTGAAGCAGGAATTCTCAACTTTATTTAAACCAATGACTCATTTTGAAAAATATATAAATATGTCATGTCTCCTTAAAGATTCAAATATTCCCTATCTCTTTACACAACTCCCAAGAGTCACGTATCTTTTTCTTTATGTCTCTTATTGAAACTATCTGATTTAAGGTTTGGCTACTTTAAATAAGCTATAATATGGTAGTTATTTTGTGACAATCATTATATTGCATATGTTATGCTTTCATCATTTGTCTGTGTTGATATGGTAATGCATTCATTCAGCAAATAAATAAGGACTTCATACTATCTGACCTACCCTGTTACAGGCACTGAAGATACAGCAGTGAACAAGACAGAGAAGATCTATGCCTCGTGGAGCCTATATTCTGAAGAGGCAAGGGCAAGCATTAAATTAATTATTCATCCAAAGTATATGAAAAATATCAGTTGAAATGATTTACAAATGAAAAGAGTCAGCGTGTGAAATTTCAGGCAATAAAGGTCCAGATAGAAAGCACAGTTAGTACAAAGACCCTTAGATAGAAACAAAATGGGTATATTTGAGAAAAGGAAAGGTGGCCAGTTCTGATGGTATATTGTTGGTGATAAGAGAGTGATACAGAGAGCAAAGCGGTAGCCAAATCATTGTGTACGGAAAGTAAGAAAATAAATTTCCATTTTTTTCTATTTGTGAGGTAAGTTACATTGATGAATTATGCGGGAATTTACAGGTACACCCTGAGAAAAGGATGGCAATATGCTTGCTAAGTCCATGTTGCTGGGTTCCTGGTCTGTCTGTTGGAGTCCCTACCTATTATGGCTTGTCACAGCGCGCACAGCCGGGCAGGAGGATATGGGGTCATTGTCTCTTACGCTCTCTTTCTTCCTTTTTTAAATAAGGTAGAGCTATTAGAGAAGAATTTTCACTTTGCACATCAATATATTTTCATTAAGACTAGCAATTTATTGTTCTTTCAATATCCTCACCAGTCATTTTAAAATACTCTCACATGCAACATTATTTTTCTTTGGTAGAAGATTAAGATGAATGACCTGAATGAAAATGCTGTAGCTCACATTACGGGAATTTCTTGAGGGAACCTGAACTAGTTCATGATGGAGAAGTCCACTATAAAATTAACACTAGTAACATAGTATTTATGAAAGATAGCCGTTGTCTTGGCAACTTTTATTGAAAAACATAAAGAAAGCTTTCAGTCACTAAGGAACTCATAGAATTTTCCCCTGTGACTCAAGGTACCTTTTAGTGATGAAATAAACATAATCTAGGTTTTTTTCTCCCCTTCCTAAGCAAGGCAGCTACAGTTCATTCTCTTTGATCTGGCATATTTTCTAAGCTTGAAAAAAATCAAGTGAGGTGGAAAAATGTATTCAGCAGGTAAAATATTGTTTGGAACACATACTAAATTTAATATCTTAGATGAAAATTAGCATTGTTACACTATACTAACAATTCTGAGGATGCGTTAGCATCTGAAAAGGCCTCGGTGGACAAAGTCAATGGTATCTATTGAAATTTCTTTGTCAATTTTTTCATTAATATATGCTGCAATAATAATGAATTTTCTGAGGAGCTTCAAGATGGTGGAAGAGTAAGACATGGAGATCACCTTCCTCCCCACAAATACACCAGAAATACATCTACATGTGGAACAACTCCTACAGAACACCTACTGAACGTTGGCAGAAGACCTCAGACCTCCCAAAAGGCAAGAAACTCCCCATGTACCAGGGTAGCGCAAAAGAAAAAAGAAAAAACAGACAAAAGAATAGGGACGGGAACCCGCACCAGTGGGAGGGAGCTGTGAAGGAGGAAAGGTTTCCACATACTAGGAAGCCCCTTCGCTGGCGTACACTGCAGGGGGCGGAGGGGGGAAGCTTCAGAGCCGCGGAGGAGAGTGCAGCCACAGGGGTGCGGAGGGCAAAGGGGAGAGATTCCCGCACAGAGGATCGGTGCCGACCAGCACTCACCAGCCCGAGAGGCTTGTCTGCTCACGCGCTGGGGCGGGCGGGGCTGGGAGCTGAGGCTCGGGCTTCGGAGGTCGGATCGAAGGGAGAGGACTGGGGTTGGCTGCGTGAACACAGCCTGAAGGGGGCTAGTGCACCACAGCTAGCTGGGAGGGAGTCCGGGAAAAAGTCTAGAGCTGCCAAAGAGGCAAGAGACATTTTCTTGCCTCTTTGTTTCCTGGTGCACGAGGAGAGGGGATTACGAGCGCCGCTTAAAGGAGCTCCAGAGATGGGCGCAAGCCGCGGTTATCAGCACGGACCACAGAGACAGGCATGAGACGCTAAGGCTGCTGCTGCCGCCACCAAGAAGCCTGTGCGCAAGCACAGGTCACTATCCACACCTCCCGTCCCAGGAGCCTGTGCAGCCTGCCATGGCCAGGGTCCCGTGATCCAGGGACAGCTGCCCCCAGAGAATGCACGGTGCGCCTCAGGCTGGTGCAACGTCACGCTGGCCTCTGCCGCCACAGTCTCGCCCCGCATCCGTACCCCTCCCTCTCCCCAGTCTGAGTGAGCCAGAGCCCCTGAATCAGCTTCTCCTTCAACCCCATCCTGTCTGAGCGAAGAACAGATGCCCTCAGGCGACCTACACTCAGAGGCGAGGCCAAATCCAAAGCTGAACCCCGGGAGCTGTGCGAACAAAGAAGAGAAAGGGAAATCACTCCCAGCAGCCACAGGAGCAGAGGATTAAATCTCCACAATCAGCTTGATGTACCCTGCATCTGTGGAATACCTGAATAGACAACGAATCATTCCAAATTGAGGAGGTGGACTTTGGAGCAACAATATATATACATATTTTTTCCCTTTTTCTCTTTTTGTGAGTGTGTATGTGTATGCTTCTGAGTGTGATTTTGTCTGTGTAGCTTTGCTTTTACCATTTGTCCTAGGGTTCGGTCTGTCCTTTTTTTTTTTTTTTTAAGTATAGCTTTTAGCGCTTTTTATTATTGGTGGATGGTTTTTTAGTTTGGTAGTTCTCTCTTTCTTTTTTATTACTTAAAATTTTTTTTTATTTTTAGTAATTATTTTTTATTTTAATAACTTTATTTTATTTTTTTCTTTCCTTCTTTTTTTTTTCTCCCTTTTATTCTGAGTCATGTGGATGACAGGGTATTGGTACTCCAGCCGGGCATCAAGGCTGTGACTTGGAGGTGGGAGAGCCGAGTTCAGGACATTGGTCCACCAGAGACCTCCCGGCTCCACATAATATCAAATGGCGAAAATCTCCCAGAGATCTCCATCTCAATGCCAAGACCCAGCTCCACTCAAGGACCAGCAAGCTACAGTGCTAGACACCCTATTCCAAACAACTAGCAAAACAGGAACACAACCCCACCAATTAGCAGAGAGGCTGCCTAAAATCATAATAAGGTCACAGACACCCCAAAACACACCACCAGACACAGTCCTGCCCACCAGAAGGACAGGATCCAGCCTCATCACCAGAACACACGCACTAGTCCCCTCCACCAGGAAGCCTACACAACCCATGGAACCAACCTTAGCCACTGGGGGCAGACACCAAAAACAACGGGAACTACGAACCTGCAGCCTGCGAAAAGGAGACCCCAAACACAGTAAGTTAAGCAAAATGAGAAGACAGAGAAACACACAGCAGATGAAGGAGCAAGGTAAAAACCCACCACACCTAACAAATGAAGAGAAAATAGGCTGTCTACCTGAAAAAGAATTCAGAATAATGACAGTAAAGATGATCTAAAATCTTGGAAATAGAATGGAGAAAATACAAGAAACATTTAACAAGGACCTAGAAGAAATAAAGAGCAAAAAAACAATGAAGAACAGCACAATAAATGAAATTTAAAATTCTCAGAAGGAATCAGTAGCAGAATAACTGAGGCAGAAGAACGGATAAGTGACCTGGAAGATAAAATAGTGGAAATAACTACTGCAGAGCAGAATAAAGAAAAAAGAATTGAGGACAGTCTCAGAGACCTCTGGGACAACATTAAACACACCAACATTCGAATTATAGGGGTTCCAGAAAAGAATAGAAAAAGAAAGGGACTGAGAAAATATTTGAAGAGATTATAGTTCAAAGCTTCCCTAATATGGGAAAGGTAATAGTTAATCAAGTCCAGGAAGTGCAGAGAGTCCCATATAGGATAAAACCAAGGAGAAACACGGCAAGACACATATTAATCAAACTATCAAAAATTAAATACAAAGAAAACATACTAAAAGCAGCAAGGGAAAAGCAACAAATAACATACAAGGGAATCCCCATAAGGTTAACAGCTGATCTTTCAGCAGAAACTCTGCAAGCCAGAAGGGAGTGGCAGGACGTATTTAAAGTGATGAAAGGGAAAAACCTACAACCAAGATTACTCTACCCAGCAAGGATCTCATTCAGATTTGACAGAGAAATTAAAACCTTTACAGACAAGCAAAAGCTAAGAGAATTCAGCACCACCAAACCAGCTTTGCAACAAATGCTAAAGAAACTTCTCTAGGCAGGAAACACAAGAGAAGGAAAAGACCTACAAAAACAAACTCAAAACAATTAAGAAAATGGTAAAAGGAAAACACATATTGATAATTACCTTAAATGTAAATGGATTAAATGCTCCAGCCAAAAGACATAGACTGGCTGAATGGATACAAAAACAAGACCCATATATATGTTGTCTACAAGAGACCCACTTTAGACCTAGGGACACATACAGACTGAAAGTAAGGGGATGGAAAAAGATATTCCATGCAAATGGAAATCAAAAGAAAGCTGGAGTAACAATTCTCATATCAGACAAAATAGACTTTAAAACAAAGACTATTACAAGAGACAAAGAAGGACACTACATAATGATCAAGGGATCAACCAAGAAGAAGATATAACAATTGTAAATATTTATGCACCCAACATAGGAGCACCTCAATATATAAGACAAATACTAACAGCCATAAAAGGGGAAATCGAGAGTAACACCATCATAGTAGAGGACTTTAACACCCCACTTTCACCAATGGACAGATCATCCAAAATGAAAATAAATAAGGAAACACAAGCTTTAAATGATACATTAAACAAGATGCACTTAATTGATATTTATAGGACATTCCATCCAAAAACAACAGAATACACATTCTTCTCAAGTGCTCATGGAACATTCTCCAGGATAGATCATATCTTGGTTCACAAATCAAGCTTTGTTAAATTTAGGAAACTGGAAATTGTATCAAGTATCTTTTCTGACCACAACGCTGTGATACTAGATATCAATTACAGGAAAAAATCTGTAAAAAATACAAACACATGGAGGCTAAACAATACACTACTTAATAACCAAGAGATCACTGAGGAAATCAAAGAGGAAATCAAAAAATATGTAGAAACAAATGACAATGAAAACACGACAATCCAAAACCTATGGGATGTCGCAAAAGCAGTTTTAAGAGGGAAGTTTGTAGCAATACAATCCTACCTTAAGAAACAAGAAACATCTCAAAAACACAACCTAATCTTACACCTAAAGCAATTAGAGAATGAATAACAAAAAAACCCCAAAGTTAGCAGAAGAAAAGAAATCATAAAGATCAGATCAGAAATAAATGATAAAGAAATGAAGAAAACAATAGCAAAGATCAATAAAACTAAAAGCTGGTTCTTTGAGAAGGGAAACAAAATTGATAAACCATTAGCCAGACTCATCAGGAAAAAAAGGGAGAAGACTCAAATCAATAGAATTAGAAATGAAAAAGGAGAAGTAACAACTGACACTGCAGAAATACAAAGGATCATGAGAGATTGCTACAAGCAACTATATGCCAATAAAATGGACAACCTGGAAGAAATGGACAAATTCTTAGAAAAGCATAACCTTCCGAGACTGAACCAGGAAGAAATAGAAAATATGAACAGACCAATCACAAGCACTGAAATTGAAACTGTGATTAAAAATCTTCCAACAAACAAAAGCCCAGGACCAGATGGCTTCACAGGTGAATTCTATCAAACATTTAGAGAAGAGCTAACACCTATCCTTCTCAAACTCCTCCAAAATATAGCAGAGGGAGGAACACTCCCAAACTCATTCTAGAAGGCCACCATCACCCTGATACCAAAACCAGACAAAGATGTCACAAACAAAGAAAACTTCAGGCCAATATCACTGATGAAGATAGATGCAAAAATCCTCAACAAAATACTAGCAAACAGAATCCAACAGCACATTAAAAGGATCATACACCATGATCAAATGGGGTTTATTTCAGGAATGCAAGGATTCTTCAATATACACAAATCAATCAATGTGATACACCATCTTAACAAATTGAAGAATAAAAACCATATAATCATCTCAATAGATGCAGAAAAAGCTTTTGACAAAATTCAACACCCATTTATGATAAAAACCCTCCAGAAAGTAGGCATAGAGGGAACTTACCTCAAAATAATAAAGGCCACATATGACAAACCCACAGCCAACATCGTCCTTAATGGTGAAAAACTGAAACCATTTCCACTAAGATCAGGAACAAGACAAGGTTGCCCGCTCTCACCACTATTATTCCACATTGTATTTGAAGTTTTAGCCACCTCAATCAGAGAAGAAAAAGAAATAAAAGGAATACAAATCAGAAAAGAAGTAGTTAAGCTGTCACTGTTTGCAGATGACATGATACTATACATAGAGAATCCTAAAGATGCTACCAGAAAACTATTAGAGCTAATCAATGAATTTGGTAAAGCAGCAGGATACAAAATTAATGGACAGATATCTCTTGCATTCCTATACACTAATGATGAAAAATCTGAAAGTGAATTTAAGGAAACACTCCCATTTACCGTTGCAAAAAAAAGAATAAAACACCTAGGAATAAACCTACCTAAGGAGACAAAAGACCTGTATGCAGAAAACTATAAGACACTGATGAAAGAAATTAAAGATAATACAAATAGGTGGAGAGATATACCATGTTCTTGGATTGGAAGAATCAACATTGTGAAAATGACTCTACTACCCAAAGCAATCTGCAGATTCAATGCAATCCCTATCAAGCTACCACTGACATGTTTTCACAGAACTAGAACACAAATTTTCACAATTTGTATGGAAACACAAAAGACCCCAAATAGCCAAAGCAATCTTGAGAAAGAAAAATGGAGCTGGAGGAATCAGGCTCCCTGACTTCAGACTATACTACAAAGCTACAGTATTCAAGACAGTATGGTACTGGCACAAAAACAGAAATATAGATCAATGGAACAGAATGGAAAGCCCAGAGATAAACGCACGCACATATGGTCACCTTATCTTTGTTAAAGGAGGCAAGAATATAGGATGGGTAAAAGACATCCTCTTCAATAAGTGGTGCTGGGAAAACTGGACAGCTACACATAAAAAAATGAAATTAGAACACTCCCTAAAACCATACACAAAAATAAACTCAAAATGGATTAAAGACCTAAATGTAAGGCTAGACACTATCAAACTCTTAGAGGAAAACATAGGTAGAACACTCTATGACATAAATCACAGCAAGATCCTTTTTGACCCACCTCCTAGAGAAATGGAAATAAAAACAAAAATAAACAACTGGGCCCTAATGAAACTTAAAAACTTTTGCACAGCAAAGGAAACCATAAACAAGATGAAAAGACAGCCCTCAGAATGGGAGAAAGTATTTGCAAATGAAGCAACTGACAAAGGATTAATCTCCAAAATTTACAAGCAGCTCATGCAGCTCAATATCAAAAAAACAATTACCCAATCAAAAAATGAGCGGAAGACGTAAATAGACATTTCTCTAAAGAAGATATATAGATTGCCAACAAACACATGAAAGGATGCTCAACATCATTCATCATTAGAGAAATGCAAATCAAAACTACAATGAGATATCATCTCATACCAGTCAGAATGGCCATAATCAAAAAATCTACAAACAGTAAATGCTGGAGAGGGTGTGGAGAAAAGAGTACTGTCTTGCACTGTTGGTGGGAATGTAAATTGATACAGCCACTATGGAGAACAGTATGGAGGTTCCTTAAAAAACTAAAAATAGAACTACCATATGACCCAGCAATCCCACTACTGGGCATATACCCTGAGAAAACCATAATTCAGAAAGAGTCATGTACCACAATGTTCACTGCAGCTCTATTTACAATAGCCAGGACATGGAAGCAACGTAAGTGTCCATCGACAGATGAATGGATAAAGAATATGCGGCCCATATATACAATGGTATATTACTCAGCCATAAAAAGGAACAAAATTGAGTTATTTGTAGTGAGGAGGATGGACCTAGAGTCTGTCATACAGAGTGAAGTAAGTCAGAAAGAGAAAAACAAATACTGTATGCTAACACATATATATAGAATCTAAAAAAAAAAAAGAAAAAAAAAAAAGTCATGAAGAACCTAGGGGCAGGATGGGAATAAAGATGCAGACTTACTAGAGAATGGACTTGAGGACACGGGGAGGGGAAAGGGTAAACTGGGACGAAGTGAGAGAGTGGCATGGACATATATACACTACCAAATGTAAAACTGATAGCTAGTGGGAAGCAGCCGCATAGCACAGGGAGATCAGCTTGCTGCTTTTTGAACACGTAGAGGGGTGGGAGAGGGAGGATGGGAGGGAGGGAGATGAAAGATGGAAGAGATATGGGGATATATGTATACGTATAGCTGATTCACTTTGTTGTAAAGCAGAAACTAACGCACCATTGTAAAGCAATTATATTCCAATAAAGATGTTTAAAAAATAATAATAATGAATATTCTGTGCATAAACTGAGCCTGACCTGTCTGCCTATGTCAGAATCCAGGAAATGCTACTGAGGCAATATTTTAAGGCGTTTCTAACACACCCTGCCAAAAATCCAAAGTTAACCTATTCCAGTAAAGAAATATCACATTGGGGAAATTAAAGTTGGTGTTTGACTTTGTTGTGTGTGAAGAGAAGGAGAAGGGTGAAGGAAGCACCATAAGGTCGACTTCTATGAGTCCATCATTTAAGATGTCACCCTTAGAATGAAAAGTTTCAGAAAATTTGGTCCACTCTGTCCAATAATAGCATTTCAGAGTTTTAGTTTAGAATAATTTAGTTAATATTCTATTGGTTTCAACTGACACTGACTTGGGATAGCTCAAACATAAGGAAATTTGGTAAAAGGATCCCAAGGCAATCAGAGACAATAAAAGGGTATTTTTGGTGAATAAGAAATTGGAACTGGAAAGCTAACAGGGACCAAAGAGTATTTTCTACTAACCTTATCTGATTCTGCTTTACATTTCTGATCTATGTTTTCTTCATATCAATTTTTTTATATGTCCATGCAAGTTTATATCATTACACCCATACCACTGTGAAGTCTGAAACCAATCCCAAAATCTTTTGGGTTGCCCATTTGGGAGAAGATGTATGTCTCTGTATCAGTCATTTATAACCAAGAGTGTACTGTCACATCATACAAACATTGGCAGGAGACTAATTTCCATGGTGGAAGAGTCTTTTCCCATTGAAAAAAGTCATAAAATTGATAAACTTATCTTCCTATATGCATAAAAAGATATTATGTGCTCAGATCTAATATTAGAGCACAGATATCTCTATTATGATCAGGTGGTAACGACCGCTCTGCAGTAGATTTATTGCAAGCAAATCAAGATGAGAATGTGTGTATCTTTTCACTCTCACGTCCAGAACAACAAGCACAACAAAAATCCCACATTTGAATAGAACTTCACAAATTTAAGTGCCCCCACACACACGTTTTCTTATTTTTCATATCCAAAATTATTGCCTGAAGTATGATATGTGATTCAATTTACTTATTTTTCCACTCATATGAAAATAACTTACTTTCTGGAATACTATAATGAATAAAAAAATGTAAAAGTCACTAGCACAAAATAGTTAAAATTAACCATTTGCAAAGAAGGCTATCTTCCTAGGCAAATGAAGACAAAGCAGAGACTGTCCAAAATATAATTGAGGAAAATAAAATATTGTCTAAGGAAAGTATGATTAAGTATTTTAAAAAGAGCAACGGTGTAGAGAGTTTTATTAATATAGCTAAGAAAAGACTAAAACATGTGATCTTCATGAAATGAAGTCTAGATTTGAATTGTGATATTTTCTCCAAGGTTCTACTGCCTTCTGATTCCATTTCTGGTCACTCTCTCTTGATCAACCCTTTCTTCTATATATTAAAAGAAAACATAGGAAATCAAATAAGAAGGTAAATTACTTTCCCATTATCATATGCCAATGGCAAATATGTATCAAGGGAGGGGACTCTAGCCTGTGTTTTCTAATTCTTTTCAGGAACAAAGAATGTGAGGTGAGCCTTATAAAGAAGAAAGGCTATACAATATCGCATAATTTAAGGAAAAAGTGTGTGTGTGTGTGTGTGTGTCTAAAATGGAAGAAGCAATATGTTTCCCCTTTAGAGACAGAATCATAGATTGAATGTGTGACAGGTCACAAAAGAGTAGAAAAATTTCCCTTCAACCCCTGCCAGCACTTCACCCCCACATGTTCTTCCCCACCTACATTGACCAACCCAAATTGTCCAACCAACACCTTCTAACCCACAGCCCCAAACGTGCTGCCCTATATCTTATCTCTCAGTTAACAAAACCTATATTTCCCCTTACTTTCAGCTAATTTGAACAGTGAACAATTCTCACAACAAAACTGAACACTAATTGCTCTTCCTCAGTCTATTTCCTCAAATCTTTAAGCTTCCTGTTCCCCATGAAATGTTCATTTTAAAGCTATTCTCACATGTGTTATCTTTTAATAAGAATTGAGCTAATGAGATTTAAGTGTGCTGTTGTGCCTTCCTCAGTTTTGGTGTCATGCCTCCATCAGGACTAAACTTGTAATTCTGCTTTGAAAAGGAAGAATGATGTATCAGAGACTCACTGTCATTTCTTTCCTTTTGGGGCTCCCAAGCGTAGACTGCCATATGAATTCTGCTTCCATCTTGCATTCTGCTTATGTCAAGGTGAAGCTTGGGCTTTAGTAATAATGGTCCTCAGTTAAGAGCCTTCTACTTTTTTCCCTTCACTTTCTAGGGTGCTTTTGAATGCACAGGTAAGAAAGTGGTGTTGTCATATTAAGACATACATGTACATGTGTATTACACTGTTAATGGCACAGATATTTGAATATTTGGGTAATTTTTAATAGGAAATTTAGAATTACAAGGACCACTCAGTATTTTGCAATGAGCAAATTTGTTAATTTGAGAGGCACCTTAAAACAAAGGGAAGAAGCCCTCATGAAGAGATTGTCTTTTATGTCTTTAAGAAATCACCTAAGAAAGAGGCTATTTTAATTTAAGCCAAATGTAACAAATCTTTGTTGTGTGTGTGGGCACATACATGAGTGTGTATAAAAATAGATTTCCTGCATCTAATCTCCCTCTTCTCTTTGAAGAAGATAGCTTTTTACAATGAAAATGTTTTATTTGTCTGAAGCTAATTCCTCTTAATTCTCCTTTACCTATTTATTTTTACTTCCTTTCCCACTCCTTTCTCCACCCTCTTAAAAATTTTGCAGACTAATCTGTGACAATATTCTTCTTACATTTGTATGGAATCTAGGAATATGTAGTCCAGGTAGAGAGTAAAGTTAAAAAAAAAGAAAAATTATTAAGCTGTATTTCTTTTTCCTTAAAATCTTGGTTAAAGAAAATTAAACATACAACTCTGATTAGAGAAAAATCTAAGAGATTTTAGAGTCTTTAAAGTTTAGTTTAGCAAACAAACATATGAATTTTGTTACGAAAATATTTTAATAGTTCTGATAAATAAGTTAATATTTGTTTAAAGTCTATATCATCTTCCAGTTTTATTATATAAAATTAATCCTCATACAATATTTATCTGAAACTAATCTTAAAATCACATAATTTGATATATTTAAATTTCTACCATGGTTTTCTGAGTCAAATAAGTTATCATTATTTCTGCAACCATTTAAAATTCCAAATATAATATATACAATTGTTTTTAACTAAATTGAATTTTAATAATAAATGCTTCAAAGTGTTTAACCTCATTTCTTATAATGTCATAAATTGTAAAGGTTTAATGTATAGTGTAAATTATAATTTTCATATTCTTAGTCAAATTTAATAACTTACACTAACATTAAATTGTATTTATTAGTAAATAATATTGGGATAATTGGATAAATTCAAAGTAGGAAAAAAGACAACATATTAGTCACTAAATTGAGTTTAGATTTTCCCTTATTCGTATGCATTGCAGAAGAACTAAAATGCATCAGCATATTCAAATGCCTTTGGGTGATATTATACATACATTTATATATCAGTAAATGTAACACTGAGTAACCTTTCTTGAAGAAAAATAGTTAAGACATTTGAATTTTCTACTGTCTAGTTTATCTGGGTCGGCAGGAACAAAAGCTGGTTGTTTTGATTAATGATGATACTACAATAAATATTTGAGATTATACTAAGCATAGCGATTATAGATACAAGAATATATACAAAATAATGAATATTATCTGCCATTTTATTAAGGAAATCATCATATTTTATTAAGACAGAGTACTGAATAGAAAATATGCATTGGTTTATTTTATATATCGATAATGTTAATTATGTTTTAAAACTAACATCAATGTTTAATTTTCTTATTTATACAAATAATTATATATCTGTATGTGTCTTATTGTACACATATATAATGTTACATATAGACTGTGAATGTAAGTATAAATGTGAATAATAAAAATGAATGAAAATAATGAAATATGTTAAACATTCCGATAACTCTGACTCTATGTTAATAGATTTATTCATAAGGGAAAACTGTATAGTTCCATTCCTGCAAAATATTACTAGATAAATACAAAAAAGTAAAATTGAACTTTTTTAAATAAAATGACCAAGTTATTCTCTGCCCAGAAAAAAAGGGTTTTATTTTCATCACAAAAATATTCTAACTCTCAATGTTTCTAGCACATTCTTGAACTAAATAATGTTTTTCAATGTCCTCATTTTGAGGAGTACAATTTAAATTACTAAAATCATTGCCCCTTATGGCTGTCCCTATTTTTTACTTTGAAAAATATGGCTTATCTGTGTCTTACATTCCCTGTCAAGTGTTTTTTGTTTGTTTGTTTGCATTTTTTTTTTGTCTTTCCCAAATTCAGGTACCAAATAAAGAATAACAAATATCTGTAGGTTTCCTGGAATGACCAACAGGTACCAAAATGATTGCCTCCTTCTCCTTATGAAAGAAAGATTATAAAATCAATCAGGTATGTTTGGCATTTCAATTTTTATAGTGCACTGTGTATAAGTAAGATGTATTAATATAAATAAGTTTTAATGACTGCATACTCCTTAGTTCAAAAGGATATTAATGTTCAAGCACAAAGACTGATAGAATACTTGTCTAACCAGCTGATTTATGTTTCTAAATTTTATGCACTAGTCACTTGGGGACAATCAGTAACCCCTGTGGTATGACTCATGGTATAAATCAAAAGGTCCTAGACAACTGCCAATGTCCTCACCATGTATCATATGTCCTCACTACCAGGTAATCATTGACTACCTGTTTATAAACTAATTGTGTGCTATCCCTCAAGAGAGGTTTCCATTCTCTTTCATTCTAATAATGCTGGCTAACATAATTCATTACCCAGAACACTTTCATTTTATCCCCAAAGCATAGATAAATTATCTACAATCTTAAATCAGCATTCATAAGACTACTTCACTCAAAATTTCTGAGGATGTTTCTGGCATATGTTCCATCTGCTAAACTTATAAGCCTAGTAAAAGTATAATGATAAGATCCAAAGGTCTATTTAAATATTGAAGGGTGGATTTTAAACATTCACCTTCTTCAAATGACAATAAAAATGTTCTTACCATTGTCTGTCTATTTTCTGGATGCCTTATTTTCATCGTATTGTCTTTATATTTCCAACTTGGGGTATACTAAATTACTTATTCAGTAACCGAAGTCCTCATTTTACAAGGTCAATAATCGAAGTGCTTTGTAAGACACTATCCATCATCCAGAAACACCACATCCTCATTGTCTTTAGTCATCAATGAAAATAGAAGAATAACTGATATATTTAAAATAAAGCTTGAAAATTACCTAAAGAATTATGACTGCCACGATATAGGGACATACCCTTAACTTTAATGCCTTTCAGATCTTCAGCAAAAGAAATCAGAGGCTATGACGTATGAACCAATCACAGCTCATCCTGTGAGACTAGACTTACACCTCCCATAACTGATTATATAATTTTTTACAGGTATAAATGGTACATTAGTGTGCTTAGGCTGCCATAACAAAATGTCACACAATGAGTAGTTTAAGCAGCAGAAATTTATTTCTCAACATTTTAGAGGCTGGGAAGTGTAAGAACAAAGGTGCTGGTTGATTTGATTTCTGGTGATGGACCTCTCCCTGGCTTGCAAACAGGCACCTTCTCACTGTATCCTCACATAGCAGGGAGAGAGACAGAGACACAGAGACAGAGAGCTCTCTGTTGTCTTCCCTTACAAGGATACTAATCCTACTGGCCCCATCCTGAGATCTCATTTAACTTTAATTACCTCTTTATAGGCCTTAGCTCCAAATACAGTCACATTGAAGGTTAGGGTTTTTGTTTAAAGAATAAAATCTATAAATTTTGGAGGGACACAATTTAGTCCATAGCAAATGGTCAAATACTTAGAGGTTTAAGGCAGTACACTCACCTTTATAACTAATAGGTCCAAGTGGCTTCTTTCAGGGATAAACCACAGGAATCCCTACACAACCATCAATCTGGAGACCTGGTTTTACTGAAAATGTTGCCAACATAAAATTGCTCTTGAATTTTGTTGAAAGGACCTTATCGGGTACTATTAACTGCAAATACAGCAATTAAATTACAAGGGTTGGATGCCTGGACCTGCATTTGCCCACTGAAAATAAATGATCTCATTCCCATGACCTGGAGGTCTTTACAACTCAGCCATCTATAATTGGGATCTCTCAAGATACTCCAGAGAAAATGGCATCATGACGGAGACAGGTTTACCAAGAAACTTGCATCTAGCAGACTTTCATATGTAAGCAACTTCTATCCAAAAATTTCATGGACAAAGACTCCCAAATGGCAGGAGTCAATGACTGCCATCCCTTTCTTTGTCTCTTTCTATAATTTATTTTCAGAGCCAACTTTTTTCCTCTGTTAGTATAAGATTCTAGACCTCTAATTATCAAAAATGGAAATGAAGATTTTTTCCTTTAATTCCATGCATTAATTTCTAAGAGATAATCTTTGATATAACAATACCTGACTAGTAACAATAAAAAGAGAAAAGAAATCTTTGAGACCTTGCCCCTATGCCACTTTCTGAGTCATCCATTTCAGGCAATTCAGATGGAGCTTGGTGTTTGTTTCCCTGATTAGGACTATGGAAGATTGGTGCATGGGAAAGGATCTATTTATGATTCTACTTTTCATATTCCTTAGCATCACAGTCCCATGCTACATCCTTTCCAGTCTTAAATGTCTCTATACAGCTGATAACTTGGATCAATGATTGAAGTCCCCAAAGAGAACCAAAAGCCACATGAAAAACTAATGACTGTTCTCATTACTCAAGCATCTCCTGTGATCACAGAACTTGCTTGTTCTGTAGATTCAGAAACCACAGAGAGTAGTTAAGTATCTAGATTCTGAGATCTGGCTTAAGCATATTGACCATGAGACCAATGCTGGCCGTGAAATACCTTAAAGGCCTAAACTAAGTATTTCACTGTAACGTTTATGAGACCTTTGCTGTTTCTGCCTACCCCATTTGATAAACCCAAATTGTCCAAGCAATGTTGCTAAACCACATGACTCCAATTATGCTACCCATATATCCTGTTCCAAAATTAATGCAAACTAAGCTGTCTCCCGAAAAAGGCTATCTCTTGGCCTTTAAACAAATACACTTAAAATAGGTAAAATTCTATTTTTAAATTATTTTGTGCTTTTTATTGCCAAATTATACACTTCAAGGTTAACAAGGCTTTTTGTTGTTGTTGTTTACTTAGAACTTACAAAAGCAACAGCTAGAGTAATGGTGTGCCTGCACTTGCTTCAGTAAATGAAACAAGATCTAATGGAAAGGTAGGGGATCCAAAGGTGTTTGGGCAAGATTTTTATAATTCTCATGGTCAAGATCTGAGACTATGAGTATCATTTCATCTATTGCCATAAATTATTCTCTGTACATGCTAATATGATGGATCTACTATCTTATTTGCCTCATTTAGCATGTTTCTACTGATTACATCATACATGCAAGCATTGATCTAAGCTCTTGGGATTCAACAGTCAACAAAATAGGTAAAAGTCATTGATTGCCTTCCTGAAAATTACAATCTACTAGGATAACATACAAGTAACATGAAAAATATGGGCAACAACATAGATCCAGATGCCCATGGGAATCCTAGTATATGATTATTTTCATTGAGTTCCATCCAATTTAACATATTTTACAAGATTTTATTTTATTTATTTCAATTTTATATGTTCTTTATTCCTTAATTTTTTTGGAAATAATTTTAGATTCAGAGAAGGTTGCAAAGTTAGTTTGTAAAGGGGCTGTGTACACTTTACCAGTTACCTCTAATGGCTACAACTTACATAATTATAGTGTAATAACAATATGAAGAATTTGATCCTGGTACAATGTATGTGCATAGTTCTATGTCATTTACTCACATGGGTAG
Source organism: Balaenoptera physalus (assembly GCF_965194825.1). Classification (NCBI taxonomy): domain Eukaryota; kingdom Metazoa; phylum Chordata; class Mammalia; order Artiodactyla; family Balaenopteridae; genus Balaenoptera; species Balaenoptera physalus. The sequence continues at coordinate 64,195,562 of NC_138888.1, forward strand.
ATCAGTGTAACCACCTCTGCAATGAACACAGGAAGATTCCTTCACCACAATGATCTCTCTCTGCTACCCCTTTATATTCATATGTATCCCCCAGGATAATCTATATTCATAAGTCCTCCCTTCCTCAGGAATCACAAATATGTTTTCCATTATTATAACTTCATAATTCAAGAATGTTATATAAATAGAAGCATGCAGTTTTGACTTTTTGAAATTGGCTTTTCTCACTCAGCATAATGTCCTTGAGAGCCATGCAAACTGCTGTGTGTATTAATAGTTCATTACTTTTTTATTGTTAAGTAGTATTTGGTGGTATGAATGTATCACAGTTTGTTTAACCGCTCACTTACTGAGGCATAGTTTAATTGTTTCCAAGTTTTGGTTATTAGAATAAAGCTAATATGAAAATTCATGTAGAGACTTTTCAGTGGACATAAGTTTTCAATTCTCTAGGATAAATACAATTGCTGAGTCTTATGGTAGTTTCATTTTTATTTTTATTATAAAGTGCCAGACTATTTTCCAGAGTGGCTGTACCATTTTACATTTCTACCAGGCTTATTCAGAGATTCAGTTTCTGTGTATACTAACCAGCATGGTGTATTACTGTTATTGTTATTAAATTTTAGCTCTTCTATTGGGTGTTCACTGCTATCACATCACAGCCTTAATTTGGATTTTTCTGATGGCTAATTATGGTGATATCTTTTCATGTGCTTATTTGCCAAACTTAGATGCTAATCGGTGAAATGGCAATGTCTCTTCAAGTCTTACTCATTCACTAGTTGGATTTTTTTTTACAGTTGACTTCTGAGAATTCTAGATATGTATTCTTTGTCAAATATGTGGTTTGCAATAATTTCTCCCAGTCCGTAGCTTGTCTTTTTATTCTATTAACTGGAAATTTCACAGAAGAAAAGTTTAAAATTTTGATAATGTCCAATTTATCAATTTTTCTTTTTATGGTTTATGTGTTTAGTGTCAAGTTTAAAAATTCTTCACTCAGTCCTAGGTCCCAAAGATTTGTGCCTATGTTTTCTAAAAGTTTATAATTTTTCTATGTTGATCTTGTGTACTCTGACCTTGCTGAACTCATTTATTAATTTTAGGAGATTTTTTTATGAGTAAATTTCCTAGGGTTTTCTACATAGACCATCATGTCATGTACAAATAGCAACAGTTTTATTTCTCCCCTTCTGATCTGCGTGCCTTTTATTTTCTTTTCTTACCTTATTATCCTGGCTAAAACTTCCACGATAGAATAGAAAAGATGAGAATGGGCATCCATACCTTGTTCTCAAACTTAGGAGAAAAGTGTTCAGTTTATCACCATTCAGTCCTACATGATTAGGTGTAGAGGTTTTTTTTTAAGCTTTTCTTAAAAATCAAGTTGAGGAAGTCCCCTCTATTTCTAGTTTTCTGATAGATATTTTTTTAATAATGAGTGCTATTAAATTTTGTCAAATACTTACTCTGCATCAATTGATTTGATCATGTAGTTTTTCTTTTTTAGACTGTTAATATGTAGATTACCTTGATTGATTTTCAAATATTGAGCCATCCCTGAATCTCTGAAATATGCATATTGTATTTTTTACAAATTGAAGGTTTGCGGCAACCCTGCATTCAGCAAGTCTGTTGGTGCCATTTTTCCAACAGCATTTGCTCACTTCCTGTCTTTGTATCACATTTTGCTAAGTCTCAAAATATTTCAAATTTTTTCATTGTTATTATATTTGTTACGGTGATCTGTGATCAGTGATCTTTGATGTAACTTTGATGTAATTGTTTTGGGGCGCCATGAACTGCTGCCATATGAGATGATGAACTTAATCAATGCTCTCTCTCCTTCTACGCAGGCCACCCTATTCCTTGAGACACAACAATATTGAAATTAAGCCAGTTAATAACCTATAATGGCCTCGAAATGTTCAAGTGAAAGAAAGAGTTACATGTCTCTGTCTTTAAATCAAAAACTATAAATGATTAGCTTAGGGAGGAAGACAAGTCAAAAGCTGAGACAGGCTGAAACAGTTAGCCACGTTGTGATTGCAAAGGAAAACTTCTTGAGGGAAATTAACAGTGCTACTCCAGTAAACGTATGAATGATAAGAAAGCAAAACAGCGTTATTAGTGATATGGAGAAGGTTTTGGTGCTCTGGATAGAAGACCAAACCAGCCACAACATTCCCTTAAGCCAAAGCCTAATCCAGAGCAAGGCCCTAACTGTCTTCAATTCCATGAAGGCTGAGAGAGGTGAGGAAGCTGCAGGAGAAAATGTGAAGCTCACAGAGTTTGTTTCATGAGGTTTAAGGAAAGAAGCCATCTCTATAACACAAGAGTGCAAGGTGAAGCAGCAAGAGCTGATATAGAAGCTGCAGTAAGTTATCCAGAAGATCTAGCTAAGATAATTAATGAAGGTGGCTACACTAAACAATAGGTTTTCTTTATTTTTTCCACAAAGCAGAGCAGAAACTGTATTTGTTGATCAAGGAATGGGGAAGGGAGAGCTCATACTCTAAAGACTACCTGTCCTCGGGGGGAAACAGGAAACTTTTACAGGGTAAGAGGTGGGTGTGCCATCAGAATTTAGGGTAAGGGGCAGCAATTTCCAGAAACAGATAGAGCATGTGCAGTCCATTGGGCTCCTTTGCACAAGGCACTAATTGTGCCTAGCAAAGTGCAACACCCCCCCCCCCAACTTTGGGCAGAAATCTTAGTATGGTAATGAGGCAAAGACAACTTTTGGAGACTTTTGGTTCTCATCACAATAGAATTTCAATGTAGACAAAACAGCCTTCTATTGGAAGATGCCATCTATAGCTAGAGAAGAGAAGTCAATATCTGGCTTCAAAGTCTCAAAGTACATGCTAACTTTCTTGTTAGGGCCTAATGCAGCTGGTGCCTTTAAGTTGAAGCCAGTGCTCACTTACCATTGTGAAAAATCTTAGAATTATACTAAGTCTACTCTGCCTGTGTTCTAGAAATGTAACAACAAAGCCCACATGACAGCACATCTGTTAACAACATGGTTTACTGCATATTTTAAGCCCACTGTTAAGACCTACTACTGTTCAGAAAAAAGGATTTCTTTCAAAATATTACTGCTCATTGACAATGCACCTGGTGACCCAAGAGCTAGCTCTATGGCAGCTATAGCCTTACAAACTGTATTTCTTAAATAATAAAATCTTCCTTGCTCCTTTTAAAATGTTCTTCCATAGCTCTCATCAACTTCTAACACAGTAAAAATTATGTTGATAACATAATTTATCATGAATTTGAGTCTGAAAGAGCTCTTTAAAATAAAGATCACAAAATTAAACGATATATTTATTGACCAATCGGTTGTATTATATTGAAGAATCTATAAAATAGTTCTATTAAAAACTTATTGGAAGAACCAAGATGGGGACCGGGTGAGGCACATGGCAAATATAAACACGGTGCTCAGGTTACAGGTGATACATGAGCAAAGATTTGAAGAGGGTGAAGATGTGAGTTATGTAGCTCTCTGGGAAAAGAGTGTTCCAGGTAGAGGAAGTGGTGATTGCAGAGCCCCTATGGCCTGATGTGTTTGAAGAGCAGCAGAGGGTTAGTGTGGATGGAATTGGAAAAGAAACAGTAGGGGGGATTAGAAAAAAATGAGATTAGATAGTTAATGCAGCCATGGTGGTAGATCAAATTTTGTAGGGCCAAATGGGTCATTTTAAGGACTTTGTTTTTTTCACTTTGGAAGATTTTGAACAGAGTTGTGTAATGATCTGACTTATGTTTTAATTGAGACATTCTGTTTCTGTTTTTAAAATAGATTGTAGAACTGTTATAGCAGGCAGATAGCTAGATATGAGCAGAGAAGGAGGGTGGGCAAAGGCCATGTGGCAGGAAACCATACATCTTGTGAACAACGGGGGTCTGTGGGCAGACAAAGAGAAGGAGGAAACGCTGGACTGACAGGAAACCACACATTTTGGGGTGACAAGTGTCCTAGAGGCAGATAAAGAAAGGTGGGGAAAGGTGGGACTCTCCAGCATCCAAATGTAAACTTTTGCTCATTATGCCCTCATTACAATAAAATTAGCCATGCAGATAAGAAGTACCCATCATGCACCAATGCCATGACACTTCCAATCAAGACCAAATAAGGGATAATCAACAAGGACTCAATATATAGCACAGGGAACTATACTCAATATTTTGTAATAACCTATAAGGGAAAAGAATCTGAAAAAGAATACGTATGTATATGAGTATGAATATATATATATATGAATATATTTATAAATCAATTGTGCTGTACACCTGAAACTAACACAATATTGTAAATCAACTATACTTCAATTTTTTAAAAAATGCTTTAGAAAAAAAAAAAAGACTAAATAAGGACAAAAATCCTTCCTCTTCTCAGGAAGGTGGAGCTGGAATGAAAATCAGGAACTATGACCCCAAATTCCTTCCTCCTCAATGAATATTCCACCCATTCATTTTCACACCCAATATAACCAGCTTGCCAAAGAAACTCAGAGCAGCTACTCACCTGAGTCTGCCCGCTCTCCCCTTGAGAGCACACTATGGCTTAACAAATCCTCGCTTTGCTTTCCCTACCTCCACGTCTTGTCTCTGAATTCTTTCTCAACAATATAAGAACCTGCTCTCTGGTAACAGACTGACAAATTAGCAGTTTATTACTCTAATCCAGGCAAGAGGATGAGGGAGGTGAAATTTGAAAATTATAGGCTCCAGTGGACACAAGCCAGAGCCTAGAACAAATGCTTTCTTCAGAAACTAGGTCTGGGTCACCAGTCTTGTTTAGACTCTCAATCCTTAATGGAGAATTCCTCTCAGAGATTCTCATCCTTCCTGTTCTCTTATGAAATTCAGCCTCAGTTGAATCCCCCTTCCCCAGCCCATTAGATTATATTTAATGTGTACATTTCAAGAATAATTTTCAAATTCAAATCCTTTTTATCTTACTCTAGGAAGCCCCAAACTCTTTTTTATAGGAGCATTATCAGTTTAGCAGTTTGGATACAGGAATAATGAGGATTAAAATAAAAGAGCTTAATGTTCAATATTGCTATAACAGGTACCTTTCCTATCATAGCTTCAACCCTTTCCTCTTGCCTTTCCATCCCATTATTTATCTTCCTATGTCACAAAAGATACGCATACCATGTCATGAAAGATGCACTTCTGTTTGACCATAAGGACTAATTAATATTATAAATTATTGTACATAAGTGACAACAGCCTTTATTTTATGAGAACCATAAGAACAGTTTTTGAAAGGCACATGGTTATAGCACTGGCATTTAAAATTTTTATAACCAGCTACTGAAGTTCTGTCTCAATAGGGTATAAAAATGATAATATTTGCCTTTATACAAACCACTTTCCTACAATTGGACCATATATAATCCTCCTTCACATTCACATAAAATCATCCTGAGTGGATTAAATAATTTTCTGACCAGTCCAATTTAACTTTGTAATTTTTTACCTGATCCAAAGCATTCCTCTTGTCTGTTGTTGGTAAAATGTGTGCCTTGGGAGAGATAAAATGGGGGGAAAATAGAGGTCTGATTTTTCTACTCCTCCTCTATTTCTTCCTTGGCATTGCCCTATAGAATGTCCCAGCACACCAGTGCTGGGACAAGATCCTTGCATGACTTTGGCTTGGTTCTGTTTCATTACCGCAGTCTTTATCAATGTGGGAAGGAATGAGTATGTGTTTGGGATACTACTCCACTCCACAGCCATCCTATCTTTTAATAAGGTCTCTCTCATAGAGAGTGGTTATGTCTCCCATTGGTCTTATATCTCCACTTCTCTTTCCTGGTGAGGCATAACCTCACTTGAACCAGTGTCCCCTTAAACAGCTCCATTTTCTTCTTCTTCCTCTTATGATCCTCTATTCCACTAGATTCTTCTTTTCTGTTTGGACTCCACATTATAGTCTCTTTTCACCTTGCTGGTTATGTGTCACTCCAACATTCATGGCTCTGGAGAGTCTGCAGTTCAATCAGGTAGCCTCCCCTTTTGTAGGCATTCTGCATCATAAGTTTTATCCTCTTGGAGACTTCCCATTTGTCCCTTCCCCCACGTTACTAAATTTGTTTTAGACAAAGAAAATAGTTCTTACTATAAATACTTCATTTCCTTCAAAATAAGTGGTTTTCTGCTTCTGTTACCTCCTTCTTTCCACTCCTCATTCTTCTTATAAAGGCAGAAGTAGAAGGGGTTGCTATGGTGTCTGGGATTTGCAGGGATGGTTCTGACATCTCATAGTAAGTCTTGGGAGGAGGTTTCCAGTAACATCTGTTATCTCTATTTAAAATTAGTGTGCATTTAACATGGTAACAAGTAAAGTCCACTTGGTTTGGTAAATTTATATGCAGGTATTACTTTTTAATTTTGTATGGATCTATATGAAATTATGGCTATTTGCGTTTGTCTCTAAAAACAATTAAAACTTTTTAAAGGAAGATTAATTAAAATAATTAAATTTACTAACATTTCAGCCAACTTGAAGACAGTTTCTACAAAAAATTGGAAACATAAAACTTAGAGTATGGAAGTTGAATGTATATTTAGGTTCAACATCATTTGACAAGAAATCTTTAACATAATTTGACAAGAAAAAGTTCAATATCCAGAAGTCTTCCTGTTTGTGTAAGAGTGGCATGTATCAGGCAATGTCAAGCAGTAAAGTAATGAGCAGGTTTCAAAAAATGTATAAATAATGCAGGTTCACTCTCACTGCACAGGTTTTTTTGGTTACCTGTATCATTTTGCAATTAGGAAAAATGTGATTCTGGAATAAAATAAAGCTCAATGAAAACAAAGAGTGTTCAAATTGCAGTTAATATTTTGAAAATTTGCTCTACATTTAATCAATACAGTCAAATAATCACCAATAGTATGTATAAAGCACTGGGGTAAAAGTAAATGGGCTTTGGCATTAGATCCAAGTTTTATCCTAACTCTGTCAATTACTAACTGGCCTTTAAAGAGTTAAAGTCATTCCATGGCCCATTCTTCTAACTGTAACAGTGAGACAATAATGTCTGCCTTGCAGAAAGATTGTAAGAATTGCAGATAAAATAAGTAAGGAACATGGTACGGAATATCCATTTCCCGCAACTGTTAGTACTGTTATCATTAGAAGGTTAGACTAAAAACAGAGAACTATTCAGAGGGAGATATGGAGGGTACCTCTTACTAGCAACTAGCAATGAAGATATAGCCAGAGAGGCTACCACATAAGAATAGTTTGTAATTTTGATCCAGCTTCACTCAGTATTAATCTTACTGATCTGGTTTAACCAAGGTGTACTATTGTAACTAAGCAGGACCCTATGCGGCCTTCCCAGGACAGACTCCCACTCCCCATGTCCTCCATCTGCCTCTTGTTTGTTGAGAAACTTTAGCCTCCTAGGCCTTCCCTGAGTTCAAAGAACAAACTTAATCAGAGAAGTGAGAAAAAATGCAGAAGCAAAGGACAACAGTCAAGCAAGACAAAATAATAATAGTTTAGCCATTAAACAAAGTCAAGGACCTTTAGTTCCTTCTCAAGGGCTGTAGAGAATATTCTGAGATGTATCATTTGAGCTGTTTTGCAGATACTGAAACCCCCACCAGGTGGAAGAAGTAATCAAAAACTGTATGCTGCCCATAATCACAGAGATTCCAGACTGGTTGGAACCAGAGGTTGATGATGTTGACTCCCGATTACCTCACCACCAACCAATCAGAAGAATGTCCACAAGCTGATCACACACCCCACAACCTCTACCCCATCTTTAAAAACCCTTTCCTGAAAGCCATCAGGGAGTTCAGGCCTTTTGAGCATTAGCTGCCCCACACCCTTGCTTAGCACCCTTAGCAGCAATATATGCTGCAGTTTCCTTCACCCCAACCTGGCGTCAGTAGATTGGCTTTACTGAGTGAGGGCGAGGAGACCCAAGCTCTGTCTGGTAACACTACTATTAGTGTAAATTACCATCCTCGCCTAAAAAGTAGAGCATGTTCTCCTTACTTCCCAAAGTATATTTCTACTATCAGGTTAGCAGCAGCATTTCCATTTTTGCAGACTACTACTCTTTAACAGTTTTTTAAACACATTTTTGAGGCAGCTTGAATGACAGGAACTTAAAAATGGTAGTGACTAACGCATCGTCTAAGAACACAGCTGTTGGTCTCACCCCCAAGTTACTCTGCAAATGGTTGAATTGTCATTCCTTCCCAGACAAAGGTTAAATTTAGGGCATCTCCTTGAGTGAAATAAGGAAGAATACTGATGCTATTCAAGAATTTTATCAACTACTAGTCTCTCACCCTTTTGGTGGGTTTAAATGAAACAAACGCATCATAGAGTGAAATTATTTGGACAGATGTCAGAATAAACCTAAAGAAAAAACACAGCCCACTGTGAAGGACTTCTCAGTTACCAAAGGAGTGCACAGGAGGTGTGCAGACAAATCCTATTACTGGGTAATGGGATTTATTCACGTGTCCAGACACCAGTTTGAAAATGTGATTCTGCTCAAGACATAAGCAGAAGAGTTCTTAAATGGGACAAAATTCTGTCTTCAGGAAAAATGGAATATATTTCACTGAAGTCAATCTGATTCCTTCTTTAATAAATTGCTTGAAGGAAAGAGAAAGTCTTTGCTGATACAGGAAATGCTGAAGCCTCTTGAGCTTAGTCCTTTGAAATAAGGTCTACAGTAGGCAGTAGGCAGCAGGCAAGAGAACAACAGTTAGGGAGATGCAGGCTCAGAAACACTAGGGATTTCTGGCTAAGTGGCATCACTATTCTTCCTAAGTAAGGTCTAGAATATGAATAGTAGAGGATTTTAAAGTATTGCATATTTTGTACTACATAGTACAATATTTACAAGATACATCAAAATCTACTCATCACCCCAAATAAAGCCACATGACTGTTAACCTATTTTTCTCATTGCTCATATGTTTTAGATAAATAATTGTTTATCTAAAAAAAATACATTAGTTAGAATTACGCTGTCTTAGAACAGGGACTGGAAAACTTTTTCTTTGAAAAACCATGTAGTAAACATCTTCAGTCTTGCTGGCCAAAAGATCTCTATCACTACTACTCCACTCTGCTAATTAATGCAGCACAAAAGTAGCCATAAACAATCCAGGAATGAATGGCCATGGCTGGATTTGGCCAGAAGGTTGTAGTTTGCTGATCCTTGATGTTAGTCATTCAGCATCTTTGTCAATATAGTCCTAACATCTATTGTAGCTCCTGGCATGTGATATGGATTAATAAAAATAAATTATTAAAAAGCAATTCATTTATGTTTCTGGTAGTTTACCCTTTCTGTAGAGTAATCTTATGTATATTACTTCTCCTTTAATATGATTCCAGTTAGTTCTGAGACCACCTGAACTTTCCAAAAAATTTAACCTCAAAATATGTAATAGACACAACATCATTTCTGTGGTATCACTGCCTCCCCCCATATAACATGAATCTAATCATGAAGGAATGTTAGAATAACTCAAATTGTGGGACCGTCTACAAAAATGTTAAGGTGAAGAAAGACAAAGGAAGGCTGAAATAATGTTCCAAAATAAAAGAGACTAGAGCAACATGACAAACAAACGTGATGAGTAGTCCTGGAATAGATCCTGGATGAGGAAAAAAAAACAACAGAAAAGCTATATATGGCATTTATTGGACAAATAAAAAAAAAAGGAATATAAACTGTGGATTAAATAATAGCATTAAATGAATGTTAAAGTTCATTAATGGGGTTATGAAAAAGAATGACCTTGTTCTTAGGTAATACACGTTGAAGTATTTAGTGATGGGGGTTGGGATAAGGATGTTTCCGTTTCACTCTCAGTGGTTCAGACAAAACAGTATACATACATATAAACTGATAAAGAGAATAATAAAGCAAATGGGGGCAAATAAAGCTAAAGGATATGTCAAAGTTCCTTGTAAAAAGTTATTTTCAGAATACTATTGCCTAACCCTTCCTGCTCTCCAGATTCTGACACATTGAAATAGCAAACATCAAGATATTTTCACAGATGATTTTTAGCTCTACCTAATATCTTTGTTTTGAGCAGATGAATGGATAAAATAATAGACACTTGGTAAAGCAATGAATGGATTCAACATTTGCAGAGACTTCTAAAAATAACATGTTGGTAAGTTTTTCTTCTAGGAAAATCATTGTAAGGAAATTCTAATAACTAAAACTATCCTGATTTTAAGCCTTGAAAAATCCAACCAAGGAAATTCTAAGTAATTATCAAAATACCCAATCAGTAGGAAATACTTAAAATACTTCCTTTAGCTCTTTTTAATTAGATTATGTTTCGCCTGTAAACCAGATTAACAAGAACAAGAACACAGTGTTTGAGCTGAATGCTGAGTAAGGGCACAACAAAATAATTTGGTGAACTCAGAATACAAGTTTCCAAAATGAGGCTGAAGGGAAGTTTTCAGATAGATGGGGCCTGAAAGAATGAAGCAAACAATGAGAAGTTTGAAATTTCTGGGGGTCCAGGTAGAAGTTGGTTAGAAAGGCAAATGTTTTTCTGGATGGATACCCTGCTGGGTTAAAAGAATATCCCTTCTTGGGACTTCCCAGGTGGTCCAGTGGCAAGGAATCCTCCTTACAATGCGGGGGACGGGAGTTTGATCCCTGGTCAGGGAACTAAGATCCCACGTGCCGCGGGGCAGCGAAGCCCGCGTGTCACAACTACTGAGCCCACGCGCCCTGGAGCCTGCACGCCACAGCTAGAGAGAAGCCCCTGCACCAGGACGAAGAGCCCGCATACCTCAATGAAGATCCCAAGTGCCGCAACTAGGACATGACACAGCCAAAAACACATAAATAAATAATAAATAAATCTTCAAAAAAAAAAAAAAAAAGAATATCCCTTCTCTGGGCACTTGTAGAAGTTTTTTGTGTTCATTCTACATGGCTTTGTCTTTTGACAGGTTTAATTTGCATGTTTTCTGTTTATCATCTTTAATTATTATAAATGTATAACCTCTAAAGCTCTACATGCTGATTTATACTAAGATCTTCCAACTTAGAATACTGAATAGTTATGGAAAATCTTGAATTATTTTAAACTACTTTAAAAAACTCTATTGAAAGATAATTAAGTTTAAAAAAAGTTATAGATATTTAACTTGATGAGTTTGAAGATAAGTACAGACCTGTGAAATCATCACCACAATCAAGGCCATTAATTTATCCATCACTTCTACAAATTTCCTCATGACCCCTTTAATTATTAATTTATTTTTATATCATTTTGTGTGTGTGGTAAGCGCACTTATAAGCTCTACCTTGTTAGCAAATTTTTAGGTATACAGTACAGTATTGTTACATACAGACCCTATGTTGTACATTAGATTTCCAGAGCTTGTTCATCCTGCATTACTGAAACGTTGTACCCTTTGAACTGACTTCTGTTTGTAAGTTTAAACGTAAGTCCAGACCAATCACAGAAACCATGGGTACCAAGTCTGTTTATAAAACAGGGGAAACAGAATGAACCTCGAAGAACATCACTAGGTTTAAATGAAAAATATCCATAGGTTATATAAAAGAAGTTAACTTGTAAAAACATACTCATTGTTATTATTTCTACTTTTTGAATCATGGGATGACCTGAGACTTCATTATATAATGACCTGAGACGGTTCATTATATAATGTCATTTCAGCAAGCCTGAAAACAGATCAACTTCTCTAGTTATATCTTTTAAGGAGCCAGTACATTCTATTGCTATGAACATACCTGAAAACAGCAAAGTCATAAGATTAGCTATATAGATAAAGCAATTCCAAAGTGCCTAGTAAAACAATTCCTTGAAAATTAAAGTATCCTCAAATTGTGATTTTCCAGAAATTGTGTTGATATATTTACTGCTTTGAGGCAATATCAACTATTTTGATCTGAAATTGGCCAACTGACCTCCATAAATTGCCATTTATCTTACTCCAGACCTTGCAACATTTCTTCCTCTACAAACTCCTTTCAAATTATAGATATTGTTGTCACAGTGGAAGGTCATTTTAAATCTGTTTGTTGGTTCAAATAATGCTTAAAATCAGTAGTATTTCCTGCGTATCTCCACACTCTGCTTGATTCAGAGGGTAAAGTGGTCGCATTCTACAAAATACAGAATTTTTGCTGCTGAAAGTCACCTTTATCAAAAGAAATAGCACTAGGACCTTATTTATTTTTGTTTTGAGGCTTTACTTTGATTGATTTATATCATCTTAATACCTGTTTCTGACTGATGTTTCTTGAATGTGAAATATATTGATATAATTATGGAACCATTTGGTGTAAAGGATTTTTTTACAGATCTTTTTGAAACCTTCTAGTAGCCTTTTTCTTTTTTAACAAAAGCAAGTAGTCTGTGACAACCAGAAAAAGTCATCTGTTAAATGTCAATTACAAGTATATTTTTATACACACAAGCACATACACACACATACACACACACCCTTACATGTAACTGTTTGTAGGGAGACATGTTTTCAGTGATTCCTGCTCTCTATTCCAGTTCCAAAGGCATTTTGATCCTGGCTGTTTGAAACATGCTATTTACAGCACTTGGGCTCTAACCCACAATTTGTCATTTTCACCAGTAACAGTAAGTATAGAATTACAATGGTTATTCCCCCTTAATAAATTGCACCAAATTATTTGTTTTAAATTGTATATTCTTTTCTCCAGGATCAGAAATACACATAGATATGAAGTGATATTTCATCATTATATAATTGATTCTGTACATTGTATTGAGGAATCATATATATATATATGTATGTACATGTATATTCTATACATTTGTACTGAAGAATCTATATATATATATCTTTATATATATATATATAAAATACCTTTTTTGATTACTTAATCACAGCTACTTTTCATCTCAAAAAATCTGAGAAGAGTTTAACAGATATATTAATTTGCCTTGGACTTTGTTTTAAATTCTTGCATTTTTAAAAAAAATTTTATTTTTTAATTTTTGGCTGCGTTGGGTCTTTGTTGCTGCATGTGGGCTTTCTCTAGTTGTGGCGAGTGGGGGCTACTCTTCGTTGTGGTGCACGGGCTTCTCATTGTGGTGGCTTCTCTTTTTCAGGAGCACGGGTTCTAGGTACACAGGCTTCAGCAGTTGCAGCACACAGGCTCTAGGGCACGCGAGCTTCAGTAGTTGTGGCTCATGGGCTCAGTAGTTGTGGCGCATGGGCTTAGTTGCTCCGCAGCATGTGGGATCCTCCTGGACCAGGGATCGAACCCGTGCCCCCTGCATTGGCAGGCAGATTCTTAACCACTGTACCACCAGGGAAGTCCAAATTCTTGTATTTTTAATGAAACTATTTGTCATCTGATTTTATAATTAATTTGTTTCAAAGTGTAACATTTCATTTTTTATAACAAACATAAACATTTATAGAGGCATATTTTTACACACAATTATGAGACAATATTATCTAGTGTTAGTAATATAACAATTCCTCTTTTTATATACAATTTTGTGGCTTTTCTGCTTCATTCATCAACATATGTAGCTTTTTCAACAGGTTTCCAAGTCGGTAAAAAAGATTTTCCAATATCACTGGTAGTTTTCAGTTTGATGGGTATGTCATAGGCTTGGTCAGGCTCCTGCTGCCAGTTTTGTTTGTTGATTTTTTGTTTTGGTTTTGTTTTTCTCTTGACCATGGCAAGTTTTATCCTTTCTATTATACTAATGTAGAGTGAAAACTGGAGAGGAAAGGACATTTTGCAGGTCTGAAGCCAATTTGCAAAGATTTGACTTGCAATGTACACCTGGGCACTGGGCAGGTGCCCAGTAATAATTAGTAATATAATATCACAATATACAAAGTACATTTTCATAAGTACAAAGGTCTACTCTTTCAATCAAATCTCTCTCTATATGCATATCCTTTTCCATTGTGCTAATCGTGTTACCAAACTGAACTTAGGTCCAATTGCCCAACATGCAGCAAAGCTACTGACATGGGGTTGTGGTGAAGGAAAGTATGCAGGGCTCTAGGCAAAGAGCACAGGCAGCTCGTGCTCAGAAGACCCACACTCCCAGATGGCTTTCAGTGAAGGGTTTTAAAGACCGTGGGAGGGAAAGGGTCACAGGGTGTGTGATTAGCTAGTACACAATTCTCTGATTGTTTGATAGTGAAGTAACAGGGTGATGTTTCAGGAATCTCAGTCATCAACCTCCTGGTTCCAACTGGTCTGGAGTCAACATGCCTGCCATCAGGGTCAGTAGTTTCCATCTAGTGGGAGTCTGGCTTCTGTAAAAACAACTTAGGTATGTGTGTCAGACATTGTTATCCACGTCCTTCAGGGAGAAACTAAAGGTCCTGTGACTTTGTTATATGGCTGATCTATTGTTTAAATTGTTACCAGTTCTCCTGCCAGACTGCTCTTCTGTCTCTGCATGTTCTTACTCATCTGATTATTAACCCTTGAGCTAGAATTTTTGAAACTCAGGGAAGGTTCAGGAGACTGAAGTTTTTCTTTAAACAAGAGGTGAGGAACAAAAAGTGGTCTGTTATTAAGAAAAGCCCGTCAGGGGATTGCTTGGTTTCAACCCCTCCTTTTCTTTGTTACTCCTCAATCCTGAGGGAAACAGGGGAAGTAGAAGAAAATGAATAAAGTTTTGGATAGAGAAGTTAATCATAAACTCAGCAAGGGAACTTGGTCTCATTAGTTTTGGTGATTTGGGGTGATTTATTTATCTATGTCTATATTTCTCTATATCTATGTATCTATATCTATATTTATCTATCTATATATTTAATCAGATGAGAGCATTTAATTCCCCCCCTTGCTAACTAGGCAGCTGGAGTGAACCAGGAGTATATCTGCGCATGTAAGCCTTTGGGGGTGGGTTGATGGATTGCTAAATCCATCACTCATCTAGTACCTGGGGAATTGATACAGATAATCAAAAGCAAACACCTTGGTGTCAGGGCTATCAGCTCAGGGCAAAATTCTATAAAATCAGAAATCTGTATCTTTTTGTGTCACATATATGTCACCCAAAAATGCAGTTATCTCAATAAAATAAAATAAAACAAAATAAAATATTTTAAGTATTCTCTTTAAACTTAGAAATAAGATAAGGATGCCCACTATCTTCAGTTCTATTCAACATTGCATGTAAGGTCTTAGCCAATGTAATAATATGAGAACAATAAATTAGAGGCTTAATGATGGGGGGAAAATGCAGCCAAAAAATAAGGTTTAAAATGAGACCGACAGTAAAGTGTATAATTAGAACCAATTTCTTTACTTACTCGTGACCATTTTTGAAATGCTGTGCTTTTTTTTTTTTAAACGGAAGAATATTCTTTCATGTTATTGAAATCCCTTTGTGTTTAAATCCCTTTAGCTCTCGCTTTAAAATCTAAGTGGGTGATCTTGCACACACCAGACTGTATTGGTGTGTAGAAATTAGGTCATTATGAAGGCCTGTGGAAGTGCACAAGCACTTGCACCTTTCTTCATAAACTTGTTAAAATACATATGCTTTAATGATTATTATTGACAGTATTTTTTGAATGATGTAAAAGGACCTTGCTAGATTTCACTAACACTTATTATCAAAGTCGCATTAAGAGAAGTCAAAAATATTGCATCTTTGTTCATGTTCCAACTGCTATGAGATTCATGTTGTTAGTACATTAATATTGATATGATCTAAAACAAAAGGAATACATGATATTGACGTTAAGCAAAAACTCTAATAAGGGTGTATATATAAAATTCATGTAAGTTCCTGTGAGATAATGGAAAATATATCTATATCTATATCTATATCTATATCTATATCTATATCTATCTATCTATCTATCTATATATATATATCTGCCCCTGGTTCCTGGCACAGAACTTCTTAAATCCTTTGTAATTTCCTAAGTGATAAGAGCACTAGAAACATCTTTTGTTTTAATATTTGATCATTGACCCCAGTTCCTGATACAAGACTCCTAAAACCCTTGTAATTTCCTGGTTAATAGGAGTGTCTTTTGTTCCAATGAGACAATTCTGGGTGGGTTCCTGGATGGCTCCTGGATGAGGGCTGGTCTCTGGAAAGACCAAGCCATAATTAGAAGCTTGGGATTTTCAACCCTACCCTTCATTCTCTTGAGAATGAAGAGAAGGGCTAAAAATGGAGTTAATAATCAATTATGGCCATGTGATGAAGCCTCCAGAGAATTCCAAATTTTCAGAGTTTGGAGAGTTTCCCTCCTTCTATTCCTCACCCTGTGTATCTCTTCATCTTGCTGTTCGTCTGTATCCTTTATCATATCCTTTAATAAACTGGTAAACATAAGTAAGTGCTTCCTTGAGTTCTGTGAGTCGCTCTAGTAAATTAATTGAACCAAAGGAAGGGGTCACTGGAACCTCTGATATGTAGCTCGTTGTTCAGAAGCACAGGTGATACTCTAGGCTTGCAATGGGTCTCTGAAGTGGGGGTTAGAGGGCAGTTTTGTGATACTGAGCATTTAACCTGTAGGATATGACATTATCTCTAGGTAGATAGTGTCAGAATTGAATTAAATTGTAGGGCACCCAGCTGGTGTCACAGAGAATTGCTTGTTGGGGGAAAACCTTCACACATTTGGTGACAAGAAGTGTCAGAAGTGAAGTGAAATAAAGGAGACTCACAAGAAAAAAAACACAGGAAAGACCTGGGTTTTTCTACACAGAAGGAGGAAAACTGAGTTTTTCCTTTATTATTCCCTATAGTGCCATAAACGTAGTATAAAATGGGGCTTTGCCTATAAACTAAATTATTATAAGTTATATCTTAATTCTAAAATGATTAATTTTATGATCTTAGGTATTATACTGATAATGACCACATTAGGAATATATAAATGATAGTACAATTTGGAAAAAGGAGGAAATGTAAATTTTTTGCTGTACATTCAGTAGCTTGGTGTTTTCTTAACTTGTTCCTTCTTATGAGATTAATTGCAATCACAATAAACATGTGTTTGGTTTATAAAAAAGGTCATTCCTTTTCAAGGATTTTTTTTTTTAATTTTAGGTAAAGTTGAATATATTTCAAAACAAGATACGGTAATAGTTTTAATGGTCTATAAATCATGTTCAATTGATTGTCTTCATTCTCTAAATTTAACTTTCAAATCCTCTTATCATTTGATGCCACGTGTAGAAAGTTGTGTTTAACTGATTTTCTGAATCTTTTAAAAGATCTCTGTTTCTTTACATTGCTATTGGGTACATTAACTGAAGGTAAAAATATTAAGAGGAAACTTAACTTGCTTAATTTTAAAATATGGCAAAAAATAAATCAGAAGAAAAACATGTAGTTTCTGTTGATCATTTAAGCTTCTGGCAGTATGACGCATATTTAGGATTAGCATAACAATATTAGCTAAGGGCAATGGAACAGAGGAGTTTTCCTTTTCAAGTCCTTTATTTGAATTTAAATCAGATCCCCAGTGAGTTATCTCTCAGTATTACCAGTAAACTATTTCTGGACACAGAACACAAAATGAGAAGGGAGTCCTTTTTCTCTGCTAGCAGTCTCACTAAAACCAGCACAGATAGTGGTGTGCTGGATTGAAATAATGACAGTTACAAACTTTAAGTAACAATAAATAGTATAGATGCTATTTACAGTTTATTCTCATTTTATAAATTTATTTATTTTATTTTTGGCTGCGTTGGGTCTTTGTTGCTGTGTGCGGGCTTTCTCTGGTTGCAGTGAGCAGGGGCTACTCTTCGTCATAGTGTGCGGGCTTCTCATTGTGGTGGCTTCTCTTGTTGAGGAGCATGGGCTCTAGAGCGCAGGCCCAGTAGTTGTGGCACACGGGCTTAGTTGCTCCGCGGCATGTGGGATCTTCCCGGACCAGGGCTCAAACCTGTGTCCCCTGCATTGGCAGGCGGATTCTTAACCACTGTGCCACCAGGGAAGCCCTACAGTTTATTTTCTATCAGAAGAATTTAAGGTTATTTAATTGCTTAAACATGTGTATTGGATGCCAATCAAAAATCACCTGCAGTGACAGGTTTTAGGGTAATTGCAGTCAGAGACACAAAGTGCCTGCCCATAAGGAGTTCTTAGTCCAGTAAGTGAGGTAACATTTACCTGCCCACATGGAAATTCTACACGCTCTGTTAAAACACAATCACACCTTGATTTTTCGGCTGTAAGAATACAATTAGAACATGATAGCATTTGATTACTATTGATCCAATAATTCATTAAAAGAGAACTAGTTAAGGCTCATGAGTTAATAATAGAATCTGCTAAAGAGAAAGAAGGAGAAAATCTGAGGTGTGGGTCTTTTCTGATCCTGCAGGAGAATGGTATTTGGAGGGAGGTCAATCTATAGGGGAAACTAGACCAGATCATTAAAGAAAGAAAACGGAAAACAAAACAAATCAAACAAAAACTTTGTCTATTGAATAATTTCCAGAGAATAGGCCTTGAGAACATGCCCTAGGGTATTCCCAAGAATATGGAAATATCTACCTCACCATTTATTTTTATCTAATTCTACATGTGACCTTGAGTGATTTGTGTTCTTTGTGATTGGCTCCATTTTCTGAAACATGGAGATATTAATTTATTCATTCAATAAACACTAATTACTTTATTTGTGTCAAGCAGATTTTTTTTTCTAGATTTGGAAAAGAGATAAAAGACATGATCCCTGTTTTCCAGTATCTTAAAGTTTTGTGGACAGTTAACATTTCTCTGCTGGCCTACTTCTCATGAATGACTTGCAGACACATTTATAGACTACTTTATGAAACAAACAAGCAAATAAACAAAACTATGTTACCAGGCAGCAACAGGTCTACACCCAAGAAATCAGGTAATATTGAAGGGTAAAAGTAGATTGCAATCATTTTTCTAAATTAACCATTAAATCTAAGGATACAGATTATTAGTTTTAATTGTACTTTATCAGGGATTTATGTTTAAAAATTAACATTGTTAACAGCTGTGAAGAACATTACTGTAGACATTTTAACTGAGTTACTGAAATATTATTAGAATTTATGAATAAACTATAATCCTCATCTATCCAAAAAAACAGTGTTCAGTTGAGTATGTAAAAGCAATGTTTGCCCTGGCACTCTAGGAGAGGTTACTGCAGAGAGGTTACTACTGCGAAACTCTGTTGCTTTGATTATGTGTTAAACTACTACTTACTTGGAATGTTTACACCATTTATTGTGGGAACTCTCACTTCAAGAAACAATTGAGTGTAAGCAACTATGCCTAGCTCCCTAACATCAGTGACTGACCAAAGAAACTCATCCCCTACTCTCCATACCTCACCAAAAACAAGTGTATGAAAACTAAAGTTTTGACAAACGTACAATTTCAAATCCTTGGAGTTGAATATAAAAGTGTATTTGAAAACTTCTATTTCATTTGTGGGAGAAATGTTTAAGTAGTATTAGGTTTTCTTCATCTGCAACAACTTCACATATACACAAACACAAGAATATAAACTAAACACTCATAATCATATGTATGTAATCAGTACACATATATATGTACATAATATGATATTCATTATACACAACCATTATATATAATTTAAACATATCCATATGCATATAGGAAAAGATGTGTGGTACGTAATTAATATGTAACAAAGCCTGCTGTTTACTTTCCATGAGTTAGCTCATTTAATTCTTATAATGAAAGTATGAGTCATTAAGTCAGTCATTAAGTCAATAAGTATGTTATTCTTATTCTTTGGATGATATTGATAATGGAAATGAGGGACAGATAAGTTAAGTCAGTTACCCATAAGAACATAGTTTAAAAAAGGAAGCATCAAGATTCTTTGCTGTTAGAGATTACACTTTTAGCTTATATTTATACTAAAGTGTTTTCCCTGTCTACCTTCTCTTATCTATGCATGTACCAGAATAAAATACATTCATAATGGGTGATGAAGGTAGGAGATTTTGATAAGAAGAATTTATAATATATAGTTTATCTCTATATTATATATAGAGGTATATGATACCCACATTATCAATAATAAAGTGATGAGTATTATAACTGAGGATTACAAATCACTTTATAAATGTATGAGTCTTCAAAAACTCTTCCTTTTCCATGAATACACTGAGATAGTGATTCAATTCTCTTCTTCTTTAACTCTGTTTAGTTAATGACAGTCACTCCTTCATTGTTGAACCATGTTCCTTTCTTGCCATTAACTGGAGTGTACTGTAGGGTTGTTCCTCCTCTAATTCATTCAGTCTCTCTGTCCTTCACTAGTTCAGACCTTGAACTTCTGCTCTTTTTCTATACTTAC
Organism: Balaenoptera physalus; assembly: GCF_965194825.1. Lineage (NCBI taxonomy): Eukaryota > Metazoa > Chordata > Mammalia > Artiodactyla > Balaenopteridae > Balaenoptera > Balaenoptera physalus. The sequence goes on from NC_138888.1 coordinate 64,215,933, forward strand.
TGATTTCAAACGCTTATCACTTTCCTTCAATCTCCTCTCTGTCAATATGATCTTCATGACCTTTAGATTCACCGGTCTGTAGATAACAGCTACATTTATTTGTCATCACTAACAAGCCAAAATGTCTAAAAGAAAATTTATTGTGCCTCATGATGGAACTGTCTTCTTAGGCAATAGCTTTATTTTTATTATTAGTACTATAATCTTTGTCCTCAAATTTCTAAATCTTGGGGTTAATTTTCCTTCTTTTTTCCATCCTTCATAACACTCTACCATTCCTCTTCATTTTCTCAGCCATTCTTCTTATGTCACACTGAAAATTCATCGCCTTCTACCTTGTCTTCTTGGCTTCCAATGATTTTATTTCTTGTAGCTTATTGCTGATCTTGCACTTTCTTAATGGACTGATATCCCCAAAAGCTTTTCACATAATATCAATTCCTTTTTATAGGGAATTTATTATGGGGCTCTATTATTCCTCAGGGGAAAAACAATTGATTTTTCATGTAATACTTAAGGCATTCCATAGTGCCACTTTAATTTTATTAACTCTCTTAAATCAAGTCCTCTAAATGAGACAAGCCACCTTCAGAACGGTGCTAATTCTCACTTCTTTGTTATTGCCCTTATAAGAAATGCTCCCATGTCTAATTCATGCTGTATTCCACAGTTTCTTCAACACACAGTAAAGACTCACCTTGATTTATGCTACTCTATGACCACCTTTCTCTGCTTTCAATTCTTTCAGCATTTGTAAATAAAGTTGGGTAACTTTATACATTTCTTCAATATATAGCTTTGGAATTAAACTCCAAATGTTTCCTTGTGTCATACAGGACTTGAATATATACATAGATTCTAATTTTCTTTAGGACTATAACTGTTTTTTCTATGTGTCTTGGGAATTCATCTCTTCAGAATTTACAAGAGATCTAGGTTACAAAAGGTACTTAAAAATTCACTATAATTATTGCTAATAACCTTCCATTTACATTTTGATTCAGTGAAGACCGTTTCCCCTTAAACTGACATTATTATTTTGTATTTCCTCTGCTTTTTTGTTTGTTTGATTTGTTTTTAATTAGTTGCTGATTTATAACTACAACAAAGGGAAAAGAAGGGAAAGCCTATAAAACTCAACTCCAAATCTATTAGGTACTTGTTGGTATTTCTAATGGAAATATTCTGAGAACGTAAGTGCCTTGTTAAAATAGGGAATCAATAATGCTTATAGAATTATATTGAAATAAAATTAGTTATAATAGTTCCTTATAAATGTTCAATGCCAGCTAGATTTTTCATGGGAGCTGTTAGATTAAAATAAAGATTTGGATATTTTGTGTATTTATTTCCTCAAGTTTTTCCTTATAGCATTTATGTCTTCTTCATACAGCAAGTACATGCCTATTTGCTTTCCAAGACTGAGAAGATTGTAATAAATAAGCATCTGGTTAGTTGTTGTTTACTGATATGGAAGAAAGAAAGAGAGTTATTATTCTCCCCATTTACCATGCCTACTGGTTTTTAACCTCCCTTCTGTCTTCTCCCTGGTATTTCTGCTTCCTTCCCAGGTACTTTGGAAAAAGAATATATAGCCATTGTTTCCTAGTATACCTCCAGATCCCTTGAACTACTATCACTAGTAAAAACAAATTACACAAATCTGACCTAACTATGGTCATTTGTTTTAGAGATATTTTTTCAGGAACAGAAGAAGAATAAAGATATATATACATACATATCTATATCTATATCTATATCTGGAGTTATATATAAAAGTCAAACTATATCAGTTTATATCCTGGTTTTGTCTCTTAAAATTGTGCAATTTAACTCATTGGTGTCTCAGTTTATTCCTCTATCAAATAGGTACCATAATAGGACTTAGCATATAGTGTTTTTGGAGCATTAGATAATATGATCCACGTAAAGAATTTAAGATAGTGATGGGCATATGTAAGTATGGTTAATGTTGTGATGCCACTGTTTTAATTGTTATTAATTTGTTAAGGGATTGATATACAACAAACCAAAATGGATATCATTTCCCCGACTCTTTCTAAATCACTTATGAGACCTCTTTCAAGTTATGAGGTTGAGAAAATTTTAAATGAGTAATTGCAGTTACCTTAGTCCTACCAGGAAAGCAGAACAGAGCTGCTGCAGTCACTAGGTAAACACATCTCTCAAATCTACTCCCCTATTTCTTTGTTATATTATCTGTAAACCTTATTCCTAATTGCACATCCTCTCAGTCTCATATAAGAGTGTGCAACTAAAGTGATGCACACACAGCATGAATTCATACACAGATGTTCCAGCTGTGTTGATGGTAGCAAACATATGTTGCCTATTCCATGTGGGATGTTCAGGCCCGCTTTGCTTTGCACTGTGGGAGTAACTGGGTTTAGTGGGAAGCATGACTTACTGAGATGCTGTACTTTTTCAGGTGAGAATGCAAATAAGCTTTAAATAAAAAGAAATCACTGTATCTGCTGGCAGAGAAGGTAGAGGAAGGAGAATGCACAGGAATCATAGTCAGGTAGGATGACAAGAGACAATTAGAAATAAACAAATAAAGGCAAAAGGAAGGGGTAAGAACACCCAAGGCTGACTAAAGAAAACACTTACATGACTTCAGAATTAATCCTGGCATCTTTGGCAAGTATTATGAAATGGTGGCCCACTGATTTATTAGAAAATTAGAGTATGGCATTCAGATCAGTGATCTGGCTATGAACAGTTTTCTGATCACTGGTCCAAATACAGGAATTTGCAAAAGTCAAAAATTAAGTAAGTATATGAGGAAAGAAGATTTTAACAAGGGTACTGTTAAGCCAGAGCTATGAGTAGATAGGTAACTACTGATATCCAGTGTCATCCTTAAAAGCAGCTGAATACTAACAAGGGGAATCCCTACCACGACCCAGCCCTCCCATAATTATGCAATACCTGGCCCATTACTTAATCAGAAGTATCTCTAAGATATTGGATTCCTGAATATAGATTTAGCATATTAACTCTGAAATTTACTTGGTAGGTGTTTCTAAAAAGAGTGACCCGATTTATAGTGTAGAAGAAAATTATGTAAGTTCTTTGAAGCGATGGCTAATCACCACATCTGTGCATCATTCCTGAATGAGTGTTAGTTAAGGGTATTTATAAAGCAAAACATATCACCATTGAATCTGAAAGAAAGTTGCTGGTTTCAATTTTTTCTTAAAGAGGGCCTTTAAAATTTTCCTTCGTGTTCTATTTGACTGATAGGAAGCAAATATGAGAGTTTCAAAAAATTAATACATTATTGTTGGAAATCCATAATACGCAAGTGTGAATATGCAAATGAGGAGTTTATTCTAGCTTAGATTAAGGTAACAATGGTATCTTGCATTAAATTGAATATATTACCGTATGTCTCAACTGCCATTGGCAGTGTATGTATAAAGAATGCTATAAAACAAGCCCACTGCCTGTTTTTTTTTTTTTCCACATCTTTATTGGAGTATAAATGCATTACAATGTTATGTTAGTTTCTTCTGTACAACAGAGTGACTCAGCTATATGTATACATATATCCCCATATTCCTTCCCTCTTGAGCCTCCCTCCCACCCTCCCTATCCCACCCCTCTAGGTGGTCACAAAGCACCGAGCTGATCTCCCTGTGCTATGCGGCTGCTTCCCACTAGCTATCTATTTTACATTTGGTAGTGTATATGTGTCCATGCCACTCTCTCACTTCATCCCAGCTTCCCCTTCCCCACCCCCGTGCCCTCAAGTCCATACTCTAGTAAGTCTGCATCTTTATTCCCATCTTGCCTCTAGGTTTTTCAAGACTTTTTTTTTTTTTTTTTAGATTCCATATATATGTGTTAGCATACGGTATTTTGTTTTTCTCTTTCTGACTTACTTCACTCTGTATGACAGATTCTAGGTCCATGCACCTCATTACAAATAACTCAGTTAAGTTCCTTTTTATGGCTGAGTAATATTCAATTGTATATACATGCCACATCTTCTTTATCCACTCATCTGTTGATGGACATTAGGTTGCTTCCATGTCCTGGCTATTGTAAATAGTGCTGCAATGAACATTGTGGTACATGACTCTTTTTGAATTATGGTTTTCTCAGTAGTGGGATTGCTGGGTCATATGGTAGCTCTATTTTTAGTTTTTTAAGGAACCCCATACTGTTCTCCATAGTGGCTGTATAGCCTAAAAGCTAAGAAGAGTTTTTACATTTTTTAAATGGTTGAAAAAAGATCAAAAGAACATAGTTTGTGACTAAGGAAAATTATAGGAAATTCACATTTGTGCTCACAAATAAAATTTTATTTGAACATAGCCACACTCATCCCTTTAAGTATCATCAATGGCTGCTTTCCCACTACAATGACAGAGTTGATTGGTTTTGACAAAAACCTTATGGCCTATTCAGAAAAAGCTTACTAACCCCTATTATAATGCAAACTAGGACAGCACATTGCTCCTTCCTTAGCAGGCTTAATGGTCCAAGACTTGATTCTGATAGACACTAAGGGTGAGAGGATTATAGACTAGAGCAGCCAGGTGATTGGAGTGATAGAAAAACCACAAACTTATGTGTGAAGTGCCATGGCACCCACCATTCAGGATCTTTTCTTCCTATCTATGTTTATGTCAGAACAGCCAGAAATGTCTATGATTCACTGTGAGCCTCTAAGACTTCTTTTGATTTCATTTTTTACTTCACGAAAATTAAGAGTTAAAAGGTAAATCTATGTATTTTCTAACAGAATATTTGTATTTATTTAAGGATAGGAAAATAAGAGTGTGTCAACCCCTCTGATGAGCAGAGGTCATCCATCATACTCCTATTACAACGATGGTCCATTAGTGACAGGATAAAGATATAGGGCAAGACTACATCATCCCCTAGGTGCCTTCAGTCACTTACCCTTGACCTGTGGAAAAGTTGCTTTGAAGAAAAGGTAAAAATTCATGAAGAAAGGTTATATTTATGTGCTGCAGTTACCCAATTAGTGGGGCACAGTGCTGAGCTTAAGAAACAATCATAAGAAATAAACAGACTTACCTACCCATAAGTCCCTTCTAAAAAAGGAATGATGGAGTAATTGATCACATCACAAGAAAGGGAAGTGTCAAAAGATTATAACATGTTTACAGCAGCAACTTTAAGAGAACTCAGGAAATGGGAGATGTAATCTTTTGGATATGGGGTTAAGATTAAATTAAGGCTGGGTTCATGAGATGTATTTTTTTGTTTTTTTTGGTTCGAATGTTTTTAATCCCAAAACATGAGTTGTTTCCAACTTTTTTATGTTGTTCATTCATAAAGATCTGAAATACAAGAGGAGGAAGCAAATTTATTGCCCAGCATGTGTTCCTGAGCAGTGATGTGCTGATAATGGCATCTAGTGGCAGTCATTTGGGCCTGATATGGTTCCTCTTGTAATTTGTTCAATGGCAAGTCCTCACACAGATTATTTTCTAAAAATCTAAGCACCTCTTAGAAAATGACAGTACTGTCTGATCCAGCAAGCATTCACTAACAGTCACTTGAGTTCTTTTGGTGCTATTGAATAAAATACTTCATTTTTTTTCATTCTACCCATTGGTCAGTTACAAGTATTTTAAAGGCCTTGTCAGAATTTAGAGTCTTTCTTTAACTTTCCTTGATATGCAGTAGAGGATAAATGATTCTGCTCTCAACTAGCCAGCATTTTGCTTGATTTTGTCATATTGACAGCAAAGGGCTTACTCTGAAGCAAACATAAAATGAACATTGTCTTGTTAAATATATCTAAAGTTTAAAAGAAGAGCTCAAAAGAATTCTTTTGAATGAGTACTGTCTACTGTTATACTAACTATATCATTATATTTACCTCTATCCAAAGCTTAGTGAGGAATTGTATAGTACTAGGCAATAGAAATAAAAATGGGAAAAAAAAAAATTAAAAGGTGTTTGCTTATAAATTAAAATCCCTAAGAAGATGAAAACATCTACCCTGTCAAATTAGTAAGTATGTGTTCATCTTCTTTGTAGCTAATACTTAGGCCTATGAATTATAACTTCCTAAAACATAAATAAAAGTAAACATACATTATGATCATAGTCAGCAATGCTATGTGATATATTTGAAAGTTGCTAAAAGAATAGATCCTGAAAGTTCTTATCACAAGACAAAAAATTGTGTAACTATATGAGGTGATGGATTAACTAAACCTACTGTGGTAATCATTTCATAATATGAGTCAAGTCATTATGCCACACACCTTAAATTTTTACAGTGCAATATGCCAATTATATCTCAATAAAATTGGAGGAAGAAAAGCAAACAATTACTCATCATATGAAAATCAGTAAAGGAAATTTCTTACATAGGGACTGGGAAATTTTATTGAAAACATATATTTCTTTCTTATATTTTAACATGATATTTGACACATTTATGTAACATGTATGCAAGTTTATCAAGAATAATGATATAGTGAACTCCCAGGAGCTCACTGCCAAGTCCAACAAGAACATCACCAAGTAACTGTCTTCTACCTGCATATTTTCTTCCACCCCTCCTTACCTCCACCACAGGGCATAACAGTATCTCAATTTTTGTATTTATTATCCTTGTGATTCTTATAACTCTATAATTTTTACATGCATGCTGAGCAATATAATATTATTTTGTTTCTGATCTTTATTAAAAAATATCTTACTATAGGTAGTGTTCTGGCAATTACTTTGCCCGATAAATGCTAGTTTAACATTTATTTGTATTGTTGTGAGTAGTTGTAGCTTATTCAAAGCTTTTTATTTGTGTATAATCTCCCATTGTATGTTTCTACTACCATTTATTTGTCTACTTTTTGTCATGTATATTTTCATTGTTTCCAGATTTTTGCTATCACAAAAATTGCTACTGTGAACATTGTTTTATATATTCTTCTGGACAAATTTGTAAACAGTTATTTAACACCCATAATTGGTAAATTAGGGATATGTGAATATTAAGGTAATGGCAACTATTTTCCTAAAGTACATACATCAATTTAGACTCTAACCAAAATGTATTAAAGGTTTCTTTAATCCACATCTTCTCCATTATTTGGTATTATCAGGCTCCTTGTTTGTTGACCGTATAGGGGATATAAAAATGGTGTTCACTGTGGTTTAAATTTGCATTTCCCCAATTAATAATTATGTTGAGAATCTTTCCATAAATTCATTTAATGAGCATGTTTTGTCTTCCATGTAGCACTTAGTCTTATGATTTTTTCCCCATTTTTATACTGCATTGTGTTCTTGCAAACATTTCTATCTTGTTGCCTTAAAGAGTGTGCTCTTCCAGTATCTAGTTATGTTACAGCAAGAAGATCCTTCAGAGCAGCATGCCAGAAGACAACAGAAATAGTTTTGACTATGTATAAAGAACAACAACAACAGCAGGTATGTTCAGAATTAGAGAAATTTTTCTACATTAACACACAAATTTTACGTATAATAAAGGTTAAACCCCAAGGAAGGACAAAAAAGATTAGGACTGAGATGTTAGTTGGGGCTCCCATGAGCTAGTACTTAAGAAGGGAGTTTGTCATTACAGATAGCAGAAGATGCCAAAACAAAAGCCAAGAAGGAATCCAAATCTCAGAAATCCAAGAGGGCTTCCAAAAAATTGTCAAATGGGAGAACAAAACAAATGTAAAGTCAGGATATGAAGCTTGTTGACAAGGACCAGTGCAAGGACAAAAGTTCAAACGTGAACCAACCTCAGAGTAAGTGGGAAGGTGCAGGGCAACTGCCTGGAAGTCGATGCTTTTGTCAGAGATTTGTTCTTATGCTACTGCCAAAATAAGGTGAAACAATTGTACAGCTGAAGTTAAAGGGCCAAGAGAAGATGGGCATCATATTGTGATTTGCCTAAGTTTTCATGGCTTATTCAGAGCCTAGACTGGAGTCAAATCAAGTCATTATAAGTCCAGCTGTCTTTGGTCTTCAAGGAAAAAAAAAATATTGGGAGAAAGGTGTGCCTGTTTCCAGGGGTTCCCATAATGTTTAAGTCAAGGGGCAAGCTGGAGAGCTGAATCAAGGTTTGAGAGCTCTTATAGGATGGCAGTGACACTCAGGGTGAGAATTTGGCAACCTGAGGACAGGGATTGGAATGTCTGTGGAGAGAACATAGTGAAAAAGGAAATAGGTGGCAGCAAAGTGGTAGTTTTGGTCTCAACTAAAACACATGACACAGATCCATTCTGGTCCAATTGGTGATTATAACAAAAATAACAAAGGTACTCATATTGAACAATCTATAATTTTTAATCCTCTTAATCAAAACAAAAAGAAATGCCCAGGGTCTCTTTCTATGATAACCTACACTTGCCCTAGGAAATATCTTAAACAAGCTTGAGGTACTCCTTTTCTTTTTAGTGGATACGAAACAGAAAGTAAACATCTGTATAACCTAGCAGGCATCATATATTTAAATGTGATGATATGCTGTGGCTGTTGCTTTCAACCTTTCATCCTGGATATTATTAATGTTGTTTATTAATCTTAAACTTTGTTACCCACACAGGCATTAATTATATATTTTTCTATTCTAATTATGGAACTACCATAAAAAATTACACAGATAAAAATCACACTACACTTTATTCTTAGTTGTAAGTATTACTGAGGAAACTATAAATGCATTTGGTCTCTTTTTTCTATGCTGCTAAGTCATGCCTATTTTCATTAAGTCACTAAATGAGAAGATGAGGTAGAGTTGATTTGTTTTTAATGTATAATCATTAGGGTGGTTGCCAATATTGTTTTAAGTTCTATTTAATATTTCTGTCCTTTTTCTCACTCCATCAACAGGCGGACATGGGAGGTAAGATAAGATATAGCATTAATTTTAAAATTAATTTCAATAATAAAAAAGAGCAAAAATGAATGAGAGACACAAGAAAAACAGTGCTTATTATTGGCTGTCTATTTTGTGTTCAAATTTCTAATGCAATAGAAAGTGTTATTTAATAGATCTCTTTTTCTAAGGTTTTCATCATAGTCTGACACCAGGTAATCAACCAAAACATAAGATGTTTTTTTACTGGATCGTAATTAATAGGGGAATGTGTTTTGAAACTATGAATGTATGTATAACATAGCCTTCTGTTAAGCCAAAAAATCATTTTAATCTTGGTCTGGTTTATTTACCAGCATGTTTGTAACTTTACTTATAGTACTTTCTCACTACTTTGAATTAATGAGACCAAATCCAGCACACCTCGTAAACCTGTTTGTGAGAGCAAATGCACTGATTTCTTCATCTGTACTATTTAGCTTCCCATGGCAATGTCTAATAGTTTCTTTGTTTGCCCCCCTTCATTTTTTTTTTAGCAAAAGAAAAAAGCATCCAATATAATGACATTTACCAATAAGAGCTATTATCTTCCCAGGAGCAAATACAATTGAATTTACAAGTCCTGTACCACAAGATGTGAACATATACTTGTTTTTTAATATCTATGAACACTTTTAACTTTCCATTAGAATAAATTTTAACTAGTTACAAAACAATTATACAATGAATTAAACATTTTCACTTCAAAAAAGTCGTGTTTTGAAAGTGGTCAGTTATTATAGACAAATCACACCAGACTGTCTAGAATGCAAATAATTCAGTTGTATCAAAGAGTAATTTTGGGCTTCCCTGGTGGCGCAGTGGTTGAGAATCTGCCTGCCAATGCAGGGGACACGGGTTCGAGCCTTGGTCTGGGAAGATCCCACATGCCGTGGAGCAACTGGGCCCACGAGCCACAACTACTGAGCCTGCGCGTCTGGAGCCTGTGCTTCGCAACAAGAGAGGCCGCGATAGTGAGAGGCCTGTGCACCGCGATGAAGAGTGGCCCCCGCTTGCCACAACTAGAGAAAGCCCTCACACATAAACGAAGACCCAACACAGCCATAGAAAATAAATAAATAAAATAAAATAAAAAATTAAAAAAAAAAAAAGAGTAATTTTTATTTCTAAAGTATATTAAATGAGGCCATGATTGTATTTGAGGAAGGGCATCCTTCCATACAGAAAGAATGTATACATAACCATTTCTTTCAGTTTAAAATGTCCATGGACACTTTTGTAAAATTGCATTTGGGGAACCAAATATTCAGTCTTCCATTAACAACAATACCCATAACCATACTGAAAATAAAAGTTTGAGAAGGAAGATTTACCGAATTTCCCATCATAAAATATGAGGGAATGGCCTTTTAAACTTCTCAAAATTACTGATAATTTAAATATCAGGGATTATGTTATACAATAAAATAAAATATAATTCAAAAAGCTGTAATCTGAGTGGCTGCAGAATGAAAATATAAATCCTGAAAGTAAGGTTAGTAGGTTACACTCTGGGTAAGGCTGATAACATTAATTATAGAGTAATTTGATTAATGTTGAGTTTGCAGTGTTCTTAGTTTGCATAAACTTTGTAGTTTGTTAGAGATAGTGCAAAGTTGATTTTCAAAGAGTAATCTGTTATTTAAGATCACATTCTCAGTAACTTTTATTTGGCTTTATTAACTCTTTATTTGCCTGATACTGCAGTATCAGTGCTACTGCAGAGGGCAGAGATATCTATAAAGAATTTCAAGTCAGTTTTGTTAAAATATTTTCAGAGGAATCATTCAATAACTTCTTCTGTAGGATTAAAAATTTAATGGTTTATTTTTGAGGCTGCATATTTTTACATATATTTTTATGCAGAAAGTAATAAATTTATATTATTAGTCAAATAATGTGCTGTCCTTCCCATATGGAGATTATTATATTACTGACCCGCTGAAAGAAGGGTGATGGATTTGGGCTGAGTTTGATATTCTAGTAAACACACCTCGCTGAGATGTGTGGTACATGGATTTCATAAGGATGAACCATAAGGTAGTTAGGAGATGACTCTAAACATTGAGTCAGACTTTTGCCAGATAAACATGTTACTCTCAAATTAGGGTCTACATGTTACGGCAAAAATCTCTCCTGCTCCAAGGAATATTTGAAGATTTAATAAGGGGACTTTGTCATTGAGATAGTCTCAAGAGTTACTGAATGTAATGACATTAGAGCTGGCAATCATGCTACTAACTCACTAATTCTTTACATTGAATTATTCTCAATATACTACTTAAATTTCTTCAGGCGTATGTTTTTATTCCAATAGCAAGCACAGAGTATTACTTTATTATCTACCATCTGAGATAGTTTAATACTATACGAAACTGCATATGGTATACCTGATTAGTAGCCAATTTCAGGTTTCCTAAAAATTGTACAGACATAATAAAAATATTGGGTCGAACAATTCAAGATTGAGAATATTGTATTCCTAAATTAATGATTATCTTTTCTATATAGATTAAATCAATCAAAACAAAAACAAACAAAAGAAATTCTTACCATTTCTACTTATCTGTGGAATTTTTCTTTTCAAAGTTCCTTTTTGAAGTAGTCACTTTTTTTCCCCAGCTATCCATTGTACATCACCCCTTGGATATCCCTTGGAAGGTTCCTGGCCATTATACAATGAATTTGTCCACATTTTAAATCACTGCCTGTACGCTTCAAACATGCTCCATTTTTTCTCCTCTATCCAGCTACCAAAACTAGAAACCCAGAAGTCAACCCAGGTCCCTGCATCTCTACATCCCTCACATCCAATTGTTCAGCAATTCTAGCCATTTCCACATACTAATATCCCTCAAACATAGCCTTCCTCTCCTCTCCCACTAAGTATGTCTTACTTCCAGACCTTGTTTTTCTTATTCCTCTTTAATTTTCCTTCAATTCATTCTACACACTCTTGACTTCCTGATTTTTCTAAAACATCTTTTTACATTAGTTACATTATATAGCTCCTTCAATCACTCCCTGTAGTCTTAGGTAAAATCCACTTTTTGGCAGGACATACAAGAACTATGCCTACCTTCCCAGCCTCCCTGTCACTCCTCTACACTGTATACATTTTCATTATTTCTTTTTCTTTCTGTGTTCTGCTTTCTACTGCCACAATAGTCATCTCATTGTTTACTGATGAACTTCTAATTAATTCTGCTAGAGATTCAGCTTTATCATCACCTCCCCCAAAACTCCTTCCCTGGTCCTCAATCATACTAAGCTGTACTTCTCCATGGCATTGATCTCAGTCAGTTATAACAGTCTCTGTACCATCCCCACTGCCCCACAGTTGACTGAGCATCTTGAAGACTGGTACTGTGACTTTAGCATCTATCCCAATGACCAGTATAATTTTCACTTAATGAATATTTGTTTAAGGAATCATTAAATGAATGAACCCTATTTATCTGTCAATAACTACACTATGACTCTAGCAGCTATCTCATTTAGTTCTAGAATTCTTTGGAAGATCCCCAAAGCTAGCTTTATTCATCAAAGCATAAAAAATAGTGTGGTATATTTAGATTTCAATAGTGTATTGAGTTCATGAGATAAAATCACTTTAGAAAAATTTATTTGGAATAGTGATTCATATACAAACAAGGATTTCTTTATGTCACTATTTAGCTACAGTTGGAGAGAACTGGATTACATTTACTATGTCAAAGGGACTTACATTAACAGCATTACTGCTTCAAAACATTGGATAGTAGTTCTAAAGAACACTGAAATTTTCTTTGTATTATTTAAACATTTAACTTAGTGCTTTGATGGTCAGGTTTTTTAGCAAGTTAAACACCAAGAGATAAGAGAGAATGTGCACCCCAAGCGCTGCTCGAAATAAGGGCAAAACAAAAAAACAACAACAAATAGAAATAAGAAAACTTCTAAAAAGTACTTGAGCTGCTAAGGTAAACCATCCACCAACATGAACTCTAGTCAATTAAATGGCATATTTAAAGTATACCAAAAAATACTTGTACAAAGCTATTATGCTTTAATACGAAAGCATATTGTAGCAATATGTTTACTTCTATTTTTACTCAAGTTAATTTAACTCTAGTCTATATTTGTGAAAACATGGAAAAACATGGTTAGAATTCTGGTTCTATCACATATGAGTTGTATTAACTTCTATAAGCTACCTGTTTCTCATTTGTAAAATACAGAAAGTAATAATATATAAAGAAAAGTTGTGAAAATTAAATGAGATAATCTATGTGAACAACTAAGCACAGTGTATAGCGTATAGTAAGCATTTATGTTAACTGTTTACTATAAACATAAGTAAGACCTATATGATAGGCAATATATAAATCTATGACTTAAAATTAGAAACAAAAAAAAGAAAATATATTTTTAGTTGACATATATTAGTTTGAGTACATAGTGAAATCAAATAAAGCCACTTCTTCAATAGTTTAAAGTAATCCACATTATTGTGTTTTATTCTTTCCAATATTTTGTTTGGCATTATGTAGCCCTTTCCCTCCAACACTTTCTAAAATATCAGAGGGCTTATTCTTGGAAAATTATTCAAAGAAAAATCTTAAGAGTTTTTTTACATTGTTGTTTTCAATGACATATTTATTAGCATATTTAATAAGGAAATTAACTGCATGACTTTCAAATATAATATGAATAATTAGCATTTCTTAGGAAAAAATATATTTGTTTTCTTTTCAAAGTTTTATCATTTATTTGTATTGACCATTTATAATAGCTATGTTATATAAGTATAAAAATGCCACAGAGAAGTCTTTTTAACTCTTTTCTTATATCAAAGTCATTATAATGAAAGATAAAAGAATAAAAATATTCCACATAAATCAGTCCACAAAATCTTTAAATTCAAATTTAGCTATTCCCAAAGAGAAATTGTTTAAGTATTACTCTTAAAAGAAAAACTAATTAAATAGGTTCATATTAAGTTTGAAATGTACAACTCTTGTATGCTTTCCATTTCAAGTCTTGACAATTATTTCACTGTTGCTTCTAAATCAGGAAATAGATGCCAGTAAGCTGAACTATTGTTATGCTTACAGCTGCAGCTGCACCATCTCAAAAATAGTTGTGAAAAAAAAAACCCAAAACAAACAAACAAAAAAAAAACACTGTAGAATTATTTGGAAAAGGTATGGAAGTCATCTTAACTTTCTAAAAAATCTCAGTCAAACCACTTGCACTTGGGTTCCCAAGGTACATTTTCCTTTAGATGACAATAACATAGTTGGGAACTTATCATGGGTACATGGGCATGTTATAGCTAGTTAATTTTTGTTGTTATTTTTAATCTTTTCTTATCCTTAGAGATAGTAAGATAATCACTTATGCCTTTTATTTGTTTGCTTGTTTGTTTCTGACTTTAAGTTTAAAATGCATGTGTGTGTGTGTATGTATGTGTATTTTATAAAAACCATTGTTGTTACAGAACAATTCATATCTTAATGGGTAATAAAGAAAACACCAATGCTTAAGCATGTTAGAATAAGGGAAGAAAAAGAAGATTTGCATATATACTTAAGGTTATGAGTCAGTCAATCAAATAAGAAATTTTCATTAGAATTTTACTAGATCTAAGGCATTTGCTAGGCACTTTGTGGGACTGACAAAAGTATAGAGCTCATACTTCCTTCAAGGAGCCCCCAATATTTTCACAATATGGAGACAGTAAAAGAATAAAGATGATAGTAAAATGAGAAGTTAACATACCTATTTTCTAAATTATCTAGTCTAAATAATTCTGGCTAATCCAAATCCAGTATTTTATGTGAAATAGTGGCAATTGGAGGTCCTGAGATTGTTTATGTAAATATAAAATTGCATTTAAGATATCTTAAATATCTTAACTATAGTAAAGGTCTCTTTCGCTCTCTCTTTTTTTAGTTTGTACCTCTTAATCTCCCTCAACTATTTCTCTCATCCCCCACTCCCCTCCCCTCTGACAACAACCGGTTTGATTTCTGTTATCTATGACTCTGTTTTGTTATGTTTGTTAATTTGTTTTATTTTTTAGATTCCACATATAAGTGATATCATACAGTATTTTTCTTCCTCTGTCTGACTTATTTCACTTAGCATAATACCCTCTAGGTCCATCCATGTTGTTGCAAATGGCAAAATTTCATTCATTTTTATGACTGAGTAATATTTCTCTCTCTATATATAAACCATATCTTCTTCATTCATTATTATAATAAGGTCTCATATATCTCAGAATTAAGAAGTGACAAGTTAAGTCCTTCAGAAAAGAAGGCCTACAAAGTGAATGTGCAAGTACATTACAAGTGAGTAGAAAATTTGTAATTAATGTTTTATGAAGAGGAATCATAAATAAGTGAAAAGTTAAGATTGGGTTAAATATTGAAAGTTTTGATTTCCTTTTTCAAGAATTTAGGGACCAAGAGATGAAAGTTCTAATCTAAGCACTGTCACTACTTTCTCATCTATGATCTTCTTTTCTTATATGTAAAATTCCTTTTGTCATTAATATTCTGATTCTTTCATTGACATGTTGTGGAGAATAGCACATCCTTTAACTTGTCCTAAACCAGGTGGCTTCATTAATTTTACCATAGTTCTTAATGTGGTCCACAGATTTTTTTCATCCATCAGAAACATTGTTCATTTGTGAATCTCACAAAAAATTAGCTGTAGGTGAGGCACTGTGGATAGAAGGCATCACACCTAAATAGAAATCTGTAAACTGTCCCTTCCCTATGAGATACTGGGAGATATTTTCCCTAACTGCCCTCCACACAAATCTCCTGCTTATATGTTTCTTTGTTAACTCCTAATTAGTTGAGCCTGAGGCTTCATTTGAGTGAAATAGGAGCTGAATTTTCACTGCCTCAATAAAGTAGTTGAGTATAATTTTCTTAAGTTTGAATGGGTTTCCAGTTATATTTTAATATAACCTGTAAGTTAAAAGGCTAAGTGATTTTTGTAAAATGATTTTCATAATAATTATTATATGGTTATTACTTGTGCACTAGAATCTTGACTGAAATGGGTGGATGCCTCACTTTACAGATTTATGTATACTTAGAAAAAAATTTTAGCTTAAGATTTTATGTCAAAACCAAAATACCCTCATTCAGAAATAAGAACATTGTGCATTTGCCTGCTTCATAGCCTTACTGTTATTTGGAGAGCATTTTCAATTACTATGCTCAAACTTTCAGTAAATAAGTTCATATCAGTGGACTTCTCTACAATGCTGGATGCCTGCTTTGCTTTTTACACACACACACACACACACACACACACACAAACACGTTTTTGTTCACATGCCTCTGTAGCTTTCACTATAAACTGAGCACATTTTCTTGTATTGCCAGTTTCTCAATTATTATTGGCATTCTGTACCCTTGACGATAGACAAAGCATTGCAAACTTCTTTTCACGTGAAGAATCACATGATATTATACTTAAAAACATCATCCCATTATGGATCACTGAAATACTAGCAGTGTAGTATCTTTTGTAGTCTATTAGTAAGAGCAGTACCGTTATAACATTTCATAGCCAATGCTATGGTGGCCACGCTGGTATTTCAGGTTTAATAAAAAAGATTATTCAACATTAAGAAAACAAACAGCCCATTTAAAAAATGAGCTACAGATTTTAAAAGACACTTCACTAAAGAAGATATACAGGTGGTAAATAAACAAATGATCCACAACATATGTCATCAGGGAAATGCAAATTAAAACAGCAATGAGATATAACTGCACTCCTATTAGAATGGCCGAAATCTAGAGCACTGACATCACCAAATTCTGGTGAGGTTGCGGAGCAAAAGGAATTCTCATACACTGCTGGTGGGAATGCAAAATGTTGCAGCCACTTTGTAAGACAATTTGACGTTTCTTATAAAACCAAACATACTCTTAACCATATGATGAAGCAATTGTGCTCCTTGGTATTTACCCAAAGGAGTTGAAGACTTATGTCTACACAAAAACCTGCACATGGATGTTTATAGCTGCTTTACTCATAAGTGCCAAACCTTGGAAGCAACCAAGATGCCCTGAAGTAGGTAAATGGATAAATAAGCTGTGGTACATGCAGACAATAGAATATTATTCAGTGATAAAAAGAAATGAGCTATCAAATCCATGAAAACACATAGAGGAAACTTCAATGCATATTACTAAGTTAAAGAAGTCAATCCGAAAATGTTATATACTGTATGATTCCAACTACATGAAATGGAAAAGGCAAAACTATGGAGATAGCAACAAAAAAAAAAATCAGTGGTTGCATGAGGTTGATGGCAGAGGGATGAACAGGCAGAGCACAGAGGATTTTCAGAGCAGTGAAAACACTCTACGTGATATCATAATGATAGCTATGTCATTATACCTTTGTTCAAACCCATAGAAAGTACAACACCAATGCCGAAATGTACTGTAAACTATGGACTTTGGGTGATTATGATTTGTCAGTGTAGGTTCATCCTTGGTGAAAGTGTACCATTGTGGTGAGTGACGTTGACAATGGGAGAGGCTATGCAGTATATGGAGTATATGGGAAAGCTCTGCGCTTCCTTTTTAATTTTTTTGTAAACCTAAAACTGTTCTAAAAATATAGTTTATCACTTTCACTTTTTATAAACTGTGTGAATCATTTGTTACTCTACTCTTTTTTTATTCTATACCTAAGTTTTTATATAAGTTTAGTAGCATTTTCTTTAATCTCCAGTTCCATGATACTTTTATCTCAGAGAAAGAACTAAAACATGTAACATAGCACTTATTTACCACATAGTATATACCAGTTTTTTATTTGTTTACCAATTATACATATACGTAAAGGGGAGAAAACATTGAGATTTAGATTTAGAAAGTGTTAAAGTAAGTATTCAAATAGTTCTGTACATTGTAAATCCAAAGTTCCTTCCCATTTGGCCACACTTGTGCCCTTTCAACTGTTTGCAGTGCAGTTGGCTTTAATGAGAATGGTGCTGTGTTTAAAGAATAATTAATACTTTTTTTGCAATTGCAATTTTGCTTGCAATTTTTTGCTAAATTTCACTGTAGGGCTCACCAAAGACACTTCTCTATCTTGAGAGAACCTTCTGTAATGACTACCTAGTGCTTTCTAGACCACAATGGAGTGACAAAAGTAGTTTGTCTACATCTAGGCAGAGCAGTTTGTCAATGATAAAGAGAAGCCTTGACTGCCACTTTCTCTTCTCTCACCCCCACTCCATTCTTCTCCGTGATAGACCAAGACTTGAAAATTCACCTTCTACCCCCAGGAAGGGTTAGTCTTGATTCCGGCCTTTCCCTAACTGTATTCCTCAGATTTATTCTTAAGCATAAAGAAGCGTTGCAAAATAAAAATGCTACAGGATGAATCATATTCGGAAAACATTGCCCTAGTGAAGATAAACAAATTTCTTTACAGCAGGACTGGTCGATGCCTACATATGCTAATATGCATTATGATTATCCAAAAGGAGGAAACAGTAGTTTTTCTCAGGTTATTTGATTATGGAAATTTGACTTAGCTGAATACCTGATTTGGCAAATCCAGTTTGAGAAACACAGCCATAGCTAGTTATCAGCTTTAGCATAAAGGAAGGATGGGAGAATAGTATTTGATAAGAGTAAATTTAACTTAATGTCAATGAGATTCCAAATATAAATGCTAGTTTTGGCTACAGATTTACTTAGAGCTCATTCTGCAGCAGGTCACCAGCACGGATGTGGCTGACGGTCAAAGTAGTAGAAGGAAAGAGAGAGTCTCTGGTTTTGCGTGTGTGCTGACAGTATAAGTGCAGTTGTTAATTTTCACCACAAGATTGTAAGAACAGCTACATAAATACTTTAGCCAACATAACCTGCAATGCAAGAGCAGAGTAATAGGTGTCTTTAGTGCAACAGACAGCAATCAGGTAATAGAATAATCTTACCTAAATGTGCTAATAGGCAACTGAAAAAAAAAAACAAAAAAAACAGATCCAGTTGAGTAATTTCTTATTGAACCAGTTTGTTTTTAATGTCAAAGTCACTTACAAAATCACTCCCTCTTAGTAAGCTAGGAAATTAGGAAGTTAGTAAGCAGCTTGCGGAGAATTATCCCATTAGCACATATATACTTAGTTTCTGTGTCAGTAAAGAGATGTAATAATGCTGGAGTTTATTTCCACGTGCATATGCTCTCTGTCCCCAATTAAGTTGTGAACTTAAGGTGATGCCTACTTGTCTATTATTTTTGAACTTTTTCATTGCCACATTGCTTTTTACAGTTTGAGCATTCAACGCATTTGGTCAACTTGATGTTCAGGCAAATAAGACAATCAGTCTCTTACAGCTGTATTTAATCAGCAGGATCTTTCTAGATTGAAGGAGTTCAGGTGTCTTCTTAAGTACCTATTTTGATGTCTGGATTAACTTAAATCGTAGAGTGAATCAAGAGATTACTTCTATTTTGTATGTCACGAGGCTCACTCATTGCCTTTCCCACTGACATCACATTTTCTAAATAAACGCTCCAATATGAAAAATCTAGGAGTGATAAAGTGTCTGCTCACACACAGAACCAGAGATCTTACCACTGACAGAGTGAGCTGTTGAAACCTTTCTTTACACTGTTAATTTTCTGTTAAAAAGTCGTCTAATACTTAGATGTGATTTGCTTTGTAACACCATAGTGGATTTCAGAATTATCTCAAAATAAGGAAAACCCAATAAAATGTCTGTTTCTCTTTGACCTGATTCTTCAGTCACATAGCTACAGGAACAGGTAATTATCACTGTTACAGAAGAAAAATTCTAATTTTGTCTTTTACCCTGCAAAAGGTGTACATTAACTTTATTTAATGAAGACCTAAGACACTTTTCTGAGTCTGTAAAGTCTAAAAATACCTAGTCAAAGGCCGGGCCCTCGGAGCCTTTGTGGGTGAGTTGCACTCTCTTTACCTCAGTCAGGCAGTTGTTGCTTTTCCTTCTCTTCTTTATTAACAGTACTAATGGACTTTGAAAGATTTGCATTTCATCGGCAGTATTATTCTGCCTCATTTTCTTAATGCTATCCTGTGGGTTTTGCCAACTTCCGTTTTTATCTACTCCTTCAGCCTAAATTAAATTCAAACAAGCATACATCATTCTCTATGAATATTATAAAACGTAGAAAGTAAACTCTTCTGTGAACATAGTAAATAATACTTTTGAAGGTAATATTTAAGTGCATTTTAAAGCAAAGTCATTGCACTTTGTAATGGAACTAGATAATTAAACAAAATAAATTGCTAAAGATAACATTAAGAAGTTAGCCTCAGGAAAACTTGGCAAAGCAAGACAACTGAACTAAGGTTTTCTTTTCCTCCTCATTATTTCAGGTGAAGTGCTTAGGTATGCCATTCCTCCTCTCATAAAGACTGTTTTGTCAGGTTTCTGACTAGTTAGTTGTCCCTGCTTGTAAGGTTGCTTAGCAAGCAAGATCCCCAGGCACAGAAAACAGAGAGGGCTGTAGAACAGATATCATGACCTATTTCTACCCAATATCCTTCTCATCTCACCTACTATTCAAGTATCCTGAGAATTCTGAGAAAAAGTGAAAAGCAGGCCTCAAGGCTGCTGTTACTTCTCTGAACTACAGATTTTCCTCTCAGGAAACCTAACTGCATAACTAAAGTCCACTTGGTAGGTACATGGAACTAGAGCTAGTTCCCAAACAAGAGGCTATTTTCCTTCATGTGGCTCCCCTAGGGCATGGACACACTTGAGTTTGTTTTCCCTTTATCCCAGATGGGAAAGAGGGCCTGAGTAACCAAGGCAACCGACTTTGACTCAAGGCATGAAAAATAAAAAAGAAGTTGGTCGTTCCCACTGGACTGCCTTTTTAGATAGCTGGTAAATAACCTTGGC